>NW_016806237.1:532199-614031 GCF_001698545.2 Rhinopithecus bieti | reverse complement strand
CAAAGAGGACAGTCTAGCAATGATGATGAAAGGCCAGGTTCTGAGGCCTAAGTAAACTAACTTATCTAGATCATTTTCTTTACATCCCCTTGTTATCTGACCTTTGCCTTCAGGCTCCAGATAAGAGAATCTGGCTGCCTTCAGCCAAATTATCTTTCAAAGCTTTTGCAAAACCTCCTGGCCTTCCAAGAAGGTTTGCATCGTTTTTCTATAATTTCTCCCACCACCCTGGCCAACCTCCTACAGAATGTCCTCAGAAGATCATATGCCAGTTAAACTCTGCCATTTTGCCTCTCAATGTGCATGCCTGAGCTCACTCACCCAACTCCTGAGATCTTACTGGGAAGCTGCTGATCACCTGTTTCAGGCGTTTCTATCTATTGGGAGACTGCCTTTCCCTGGCACTGGCTGTGACCTACTACTGTTTTAGAGAGACAGTTAACAACCACCTAGTCATCTCCTGACATTCCTGGTTGGGGAGCCCTCTCCTGCCCTGCTCATGTCTGCCTGACTCCCTCCTGTAACAAAGGGCGAGCCAATATCCCTGGAGACCTGAGTGCACCCAGCGTCAGCACCAGCATCAGCAAGCTTTGGACTCCATGGGAGTGGAGAGGAATGGGGACCTGTCACTCCTGCTTCCGCTGGCCCAGTGGTTTTCCACCTGGCTGCACATTAGAATGACCTGGGGAGCTCTTCAGACTCCAGATGTGGGGTCCCCTCCTCAGAGGTTCTGATCTATTTGGTCTGCTATACAGGGCTGCAAAGTTCAGCAAAGACCCTGTGCCCACCCCAAGTGCCCAGGACCACAGCGAGGCTGAGAACAGAGCAAGCCCACAGGATCTCTTCACACCTACAGGGAGGAGAGCAGATCCTATCGATTTGCTCCCACCACGACATATGACATGAGCCGATGCTAGACAGAAATGGTTAGAGCTGGTGTGGGATTCCCCATGTTCCCTCCCTGCATCATGGCAAAACCTGAACTCTCGTGTGGAGACTACAACGTCCAAGGACAACGGAGCCTTGGCCATCCTGATTCCTTGAGTGCCAACAGAGGAAAGAGCCACCTCCTGGCCTGCATGACATGGAAAGCATGAATGGTAAACAAAGAGGCATTCACTGTTTCTACCCACTGAGAATCCAAGGCCGTTTGTTACCTCAGCATCATCTCGCCTGTCCTGACTTTTCTGACTTTTACAAGCCTGGCTACACAGACGTGCTTGGGAACAGCCTCCCCCAGTGAGAGCTGGCCAGTCATTATTAAAACGACCTCAGCATTTCTGAGAAGTCTTGCTTGCCAAATTGTACCTGACTTCAAATATATCAAGCACTAGCAAAGGTCATCTCTTCCAGACTTCCAGGAGCTGCTGGCTTCAGGACCTCTCTTGAATTTTCCACCCATCCCACTTCCGGATGTGCATTTCAGCCTGCATTACTGGGGGCCTGGCACCCTGACCTGCTGAAGACGGATCACAGAGCATCAAGCCATGTGTCTGACGTCACTGTTCCACAATCAACAGAGAACACATTTATAAACGTTAAATTGCCCCAGACTAAAGCATTTCTTGCCAAAGAGATACGGCATAATTAAACTGCAAACGATAGCAAAAACTAATTTTAACTGTCTTGTGAGGTGTTAGCTAAAAGCTTTCCCTCACGTAGCTCACTTTTCTGGATGAAACTGACCTAAGTGCATTCATGAGTGGACATTTGGGGTTTTTCTAGTGGAGCAGACATAACAAACACCACTTTGGATTAGCAATTAACACAAGGTAGAAGCCTGTTTGAATGTGGTGTTTATAGGTTCACTTTTTATTTATCTAGTCATGGAATGACTATTAAGTGCTCACTATGTGCCGGGCACATAGAAAACATGATCACAACCCCTCAGAGGCTGAATCTGAGTGGTGACAGTAAAGTGGTGAAAACAGCAGCAGAGGTGCAGTGGAACCTGCTCTGAGACAGGAGTGCTGGGCTTCAGTCCTGGTGCTCAGTCTCGGGATGCCCTGGCAAGTCCCTCCACCCAAAGCCGCCGTTGCCTCCTCTGAACCTGAGAACGATGCAGGTCTGGTGACGCCCAAGCTCCCTTTTATTCATCCATCACACAGTGCTGGGAAGCTCTGGCTGTGCCAGGAGCAGCTGTAGACTCTCCGGGTGTCAGTCACACACACGAGACAGAATCCATGTCCTTGGGGATCCTGCTGTGACACAGGAATGGACAACGTCAAGAGAACTGAGTGGCAGAGGCAGCACATGAGGTCGTGGTGCATGCAAAGGAGAGAGAATGAAGCAGGCACAGGGGATGTGGAGGAGCGCAGGGAGGGAGGGGCATCGGGTGTGTAGGTCGGCGGGCGGCGGTTCCCCCTGGAACTCCTCACTGAGGCTTGGCTCCACCCTGCCCCGTGGTGCCTTGCCCAGTGCCCACTTCTCCATCCTCCTCTCCAGAACCTATGTAAAGCCTCGGCACAGTTCACCGTTCCGTCCTCCGTGAAATGCCTCCCTCCTCTGGCTCCAGGACGCCACTCCCTCCCGGTTCCCTCCTCCATTTCTGACTGCTTCTTGAAAGTGTCTTGCTAGGCCCTCGTCCCCTCCATGAGCCCTGCAGGCTACAGGTCCACAGGGCTCTGCCTCAGGCCACTCCTCCCTTGCTCCACTCACTAGGTCGTCTCGCTCAGGCTCTGACAGCTCCCACTCATAGCTCCAGCCAGGACTTTTTCCCTGAACTCCAGACCCACAGAGCCAATGGGGTCTGTGACATGTGTGTATTAAGCATGTCCTTTCTGATGTTTGACACCCAGGGCCTTGCTGACACTGGAAGGACAGCCCTTCCCAGGGCTGGCAAAGCCCTAGAGACAGTAAACTACTGGAGACACATCTTTCTTACAGAAACAACCCCTCCAGAGTCCACACCCAGACCACCTCCTCCATCAGACTCTCATACGCAAACAGCCACTCCAGAGTCCACACCCCGACCACCTCCTCCATCAGACTCTCATACGCAAACAGCCACTCCAGAGTCCACACCCCCAACCACCTCCTCCAACAGGCTGTCACTCCCCGGGCCACTCTCACCTGCCCTACTCAACCCAGGGCCAGGTACCAGACAACCTGAGAAGCCCCTGTGCACCAGGGCCCACTGAAATTATTCACTCTGGCCAATCCTGTCAGCTCACCCTGCCTCACCCATTCCTTCCCATGGACACCATGGTAAAGGTCCCTGCATCCATTTACCCCTCACTCCGTCTGCCTCTGGACCAGCCCTAGGTGCTTCCCATAAGACATCCTGCAGCCTGGCGAGCCCGCTCCTTCCCTTGGGAACTGTGAGTAACAAACTGTCTTCCCAATGGCAGAGGCGCCTTCTGACCTCTTGGCTTCACCACAACAGAATAATAATAAAGCCTACATTTTAAAACCATCTGCACTGCATGTCAGGTCAACACCTTTATCAGTTACGTACTGCTTTATATCAGTTAAGTACTGCTGTTAGCATCTCTAGATGCCAACACCCCAAATGCCTGCACCAAAGTATCAATTATCAATGGCTAAAAAGGGTCAACTAAATCTCAAGGTCTAAGTTTTAAATGTCTTCTTTCAAGTGCCATGCCAAATCTTAATGAAGTAAATAAGCCAATCTGCTATGATCCTGTGAGTCAGTAACTTGAGCTGGACTCAGCTGAATGGTTCTTCTGTTGGGGTCATTCATGTAGAGGCCATCACCCAGAAGCTCAACTGAGGTTGGATAATGTAAGATGGTCTCAGTCACATGTGCACTTGGTCTTGGCTGTTGGCTGATGGATCTAGGGGACTCGGGACAGTTTGACTCTGCATCACATGGCCTCTGATCCTTCCATGGGTAGACCAGGCTTCCTCATGGTGGTCTTAGGGCAGTTTCTCAAGACAGTGAGAGCAGGAGCTGCGAAGTCTCTTGAGACTGAAGCTCAGAAGCTACACAACATCACTCCTGCATTTTATTGGCCAAAGCCATTTGCAAGGCCAGCCAGATTCAAGGGTTGGGAAATTAGACTCTACTTCTTGGTGAAAAGAGCCACAAAGCCCCATGGTATGAACACGGGGAAGGGAAGCTTTGTTGCAGCCACAGCATCTGAGCACGTCCAACATGTCCTGACATGCCCAAAACCGAGCTCTGGCATTCACCCCAGCCAGCTCCTCCTGCGGCCTTCTTCTCACCCCTGATAGCCCCATTCTTTCCATCGTTCAGGCCAAAAGCTTCAGTGGCACTCCTGACTTCTCTCTTCCACTCACAGCTTACTTCACTCTATAAGCAAACCTTGTAGGTTTCACCTTCAAACTCAATCAATAATGGAAACGTATCTCACTGTCACCATTCCAACCCCCTTGGTCCAAGCCAACAATCTCCCCCACCAGGATGACTCTAGAGATTCCTCTTCTGGAGTAAACGTCCTCTCTTCAGTGGCGATGCTGCTGACAGAACTTACGGGCTCTCCCATGGACAGCTTTTCATCTCATGTGACTCACTGCACCCATACCATCCCCCGTGGTTTCAAGCAATCCATCTGTAGATGCTAACACCCCAAATGCCTGTGCCAAATTATCAGTTATGAATGGCTAAAAAGGGTCAACTAAATCTCGAGATCTAAGTTTTAAATGTCTTCTTTCAAGTTTGTGATTCCCAAAATGGTTTGATATTTTGCTCTCATCAGTTAAAAAATAAATGAGCACATTCTCCTAATGTATGTACACTTATTAATTATAAACATAAATGACCAAATTAATAAATAACGTATGTGCCGGATCTCACTGACGAACCCCTGCAGGCCTATATTCCCCAGCTCTTCTCTTTGGTTCAGTGCCGGTTCAGCATGGACCATATCAATAGCGCCCTTGCCTTCTGACTTCTACTGGGCAGAGCCCATGGGGAGCCCTGGCAGATGACCCAGGAAAGACTATGAGGCCAGGATGCTTACTTCCCAGCTCCTCCTGTAGGGATGCCTTGGCCTGGGTACATTCTCCATCTGACCCCAGCTCCTCTCTGCATAGCCCTGGAGTGCTGCTGCCTGTGCCCATGGTTTCCCTGGAACCTGACTTATCTTCTAAAGAAAGGATTTCTTCACAGCAGGGTCCCAGCAGGAAGCAGGTGGCACACACAACTAGAATAATTCAATAAGAGTTTGAAAAATTTGCTATCTATAAAGGTGTGGGCAGGGGTGGGAGAGCCACAGGGATGTCACAGTGACTCAGGCTAGTCTAGGTCAGTCACCACCCCTGAACCTCTGGGGAGAAGCTGGGGCCTCAGGTGGAGCAAATCAGCTCCCGCCCCAGCAGTCTCACCTGTGGTGGGGAGAGGAGCCAGCAGGTAACTGCCAAGCCCTCCTGCTCCCCCCTCTTCCCAAATACAGACCATGGTTCACCATTGTCAATCCCAGTGGGAAGCTCCACAGGTGAGACAGGAACAGGGAATGGAGGAGGTGGGGCAGGGATGTAGCTCCCATAGGCATGGTCGGGGGAATGCACCTGAAGACAAGGACTCTCAGCTCAGCACAATTTCTATGCAGCGCTCCTGGGACCATCCAAATGCCGCAGGTGCCTCCTCTTTCCTGCCAGGACTCTGGCTGATAAAATATATTTTATGAATGTACAAGAAAGTATTGTGTCATTTCTTTAGATTAAAAATAAGTAGTCACGGATGTTCTGGTGTTTTCCATGTGCACACCGCCTGGGAGACCCCTTTAAGGTGTGCCTGCCAGGGTTGCAGCTCTTCTGAATCAGGAGCAGGGAAGACAGGTGAGGAGTTGAGTCCAGCTACCACCTGCTACCTGGAGGGCAGCCACTGGCCCAGTCACCAGGGTACCTGTCCTAGCAGGCCTCTCTGCAGGTGGCTGAAAGGCTTGGAGCTTATCTGCCAAGCCACCTGGCTCTACAGTCAAATCTCTCCAGGGGAGAGAGCGCACAGTACAATTCTGGTGACCCCACCAGCTCTGGTCAGCCTTGTGTACAGTGAAGGTGCCTCAGAGATAACTCAGGAGTCAGGCTCCCAGCCTCATCAGCATCCAGGATATCTGCCTGGGAAGAGAGATCTCCTCTGTGGTCGGTGCACAGCCAGCCAGGGAGGCGGCAGGCACAGAGGAAGGATAAAGGTCTCTCATGAGGGTGACAGGAACCCACCCTCCAACCTGAAGGGAAGCAGCCAGAGCCAGCCCTGTCACCTGATCGATGTCTGCTCCCACCCCAGGTGCAGTGGCTCACGGCTGTAATCCTAGTACTTTGGGAGGCCAAAGTGAGTGGATCACCAGGTCAGGAGTTCAAGACTAGCCTGGCCAATATGGTGAAACCCCATCTCTGCTAAAAATACAAAAATTGGCCAACGCGTGATGGTGTACCCCTGTAGTCCCAGCTACTCAGGAGGCTGAGGCAGAAGAATTACTTGAACCCAGAAGGTGGAGGTTGCAGTGAGCCGAGATGGTGCTACTGCACTCCAGCCAGACTCCATCTCAAAAAAAAAAAAAAAAAGTGGGGAAGATTCCCATGCCTACAGGCTGGGTTGAAAACAACAGAATCTATTCTCTCACAGTCTGGAGACTAAAAGTCTGAAATCAAGATTTCTGCTTAGCCACGCACCCTCTGAAGGCATTGAAGGGAAGCTCCTTCCTTGTCTCTCAGCATCTGGTGGTAACAGCCGGCACTCCTTGGCTTGTGGCAGCATCACTCCAACTTCTGCCTCTGTCCTCCTTCCTCTTCCCTCTGTGTCTGGGCCTCCACATGGCCTTCTCCTCTCTGCCTGGGTCTCTTCTCATAAGGACATGAATCATCTTAGATTAAGGGTCCACCCTACTCCAGTATGACCTCATATTAGCTTACATATCAATTACATCTGCAAAGATCCTGTTTCCAAATAAGGTCACATTCACAGTTCTTGGAGGCCAGGACTTCCACCTATCTTTTGAGGGGACACAAGTTTAATCCACAATAGAGGGTTGCAGGGTGACAGTTGCCTCTTGTAAAACGAACATGAAGAATGCGGTTTGGGTACCGCCAGCCACTGGGAGTGGTCTTTCACCTGTTCTCCTCCCTGTCCAGACCTCCACCCTGCGCCCCTAGAGAAAGTCTGGGAAGCCAGGCAAACTCTCATCCTGAAGGAGCCAAATTTAACAGAATCTTTTTTCTAACAATGTTTTGTATTAAGACAAGGTATTAGAGAAAAAAAAATTGCCTAAAAGCCCTAAGAATCACTGTTAAAGCTTCAGAACAAAGCATTTAATTACTTTTGACACACTAATGGCAATTTTTATTTTTAAACAGTCTCTGCACTAATATGACTTCTTCCTAAACACCGATGTTAAAACTCTGCAAGAAGCATTTCTCTAAGGCAAACCATCAGAATCTGTGACACCATCAGAATCTGTGACACCACCTGCAAAAGTCCCTCACGAACTCTGCACAAACGTGTGTAGGAAGCCACTTCAAATGCATGAAACCAGCAAAGGACAAGTCACTTCCTCATGGAGGTCCAGCAAATGAATATATTAAAGATCTTCAGGTCCTGACTTCTCTGAAATCTCCCAAATTTCTACTTTTTATGGAGAAATTGATAAATTCATCTCTGTGTTTTTATCCTACAAGTCAAAAGAAAATGAATGAGTTTTCTGAAGAGTTCAATTGAGTTTTGTACAAAGAGCATCAAAGTTCAATATCTTTATAGAAAAATGTCAACAGCAATTTCCAGGAGAGGGAGGAGACATCAAAGTGTCAAAAAATATAAACTAAAAGTCCCATGATAAAAAGAGACATGGTGTAGACAAGGATACAAATGATAAGAATATTGAACTGTCTTCGTTAAATATTCTCAGCAATTGTGTCAGAATGGATCCAAGGCCATCTTCCCACAGATTTGTTCCAGGCCCACAGTCACTCAGCTTTTCAGGGGAATTAACCACAGGCTTTCACCAACATCAGAAGACATCACAACACTCACAGACTCATAAAGCAGACCAGAAAAATCTTGCTAAGGTTATTTTAGATATAAAACATTTCACAGATATTTTAAGTTGATGTGAACAATTTAAGATGCAGATATGATACATGAGTCAAATAATTTGGTTTTTAAAATACAACTAAAAATATCTAAAGCAGCGATGCCAAATAAATCTGAAAACAAACACTGGAACAGAGCAAGATGGCAGCTCAAAAGGAGAGGAATGAAAAGAGGCGACGTCTATCAGACAGCTTGCTGGTAACAGAGAATGAGAGGCCAATTAGGGAGAGTAATACTGAGCTTGTGATAAACTTGGAAATCAGACCATCGAAGTTAAAAGAGCAATTAACGAAAGCACCCAGGAAGCGAGGAAACTGTACCTGGCAGGGCCCAGTGAATAATTTAGAAGCAAGCAGGTCTCTGCGATGCTGTTATATTGTAGAGATCAGTCACAGAAAGGCTCTCCCGCTGTCACATTTCAGCAAAATGAAACACCAGATCATAAGAGAGGCTATGAGAGAGTGAAATCATTCATTGAGTGATGAAAGGCTAATATAAAACCTATTCATTCCATTGTTTATCACATTTGACAAGAAATTGAACACCACAAAACTGAAATCATCACAAAAGTAACACATTTCATTAGGGGAAAAAAGGCTTAAAGCTTCCATAGAACAACTCCTCTGCCCATTTTCAATTTCTTCTGAGATCTTTGTAGAAGTTATGGTGAATAGAGAAGGAAAGAATTTTGAATTTCAATAAATTACAAGATTCATGGGGATTTAAAATTTGCCAGTAAGTAGTCCTCTGCGACAGAAAATTAAGCTTCGGAGGCCAGCACAAGAAACAACAAACCATCCGACACGTCCAGCCCAGAGGAGGAAAGTAATAATGAGATACTTACCCAAATTGCTTAGTTGCTGCCTGGGGGATTCAAAAACTTTGCAAAGTAGAGGACATTGGGATAATGGGAAAAGGAAGGTCACCTCACATTTGCAAAAATCCTCATTGCCAAAGCCTCTGAGCAACTGTGCAGAGAAGTGAAAACAGATCTCATTCCAGGTCAGGAGAAAATAGTTTTTGATTGCCAAAGCATTAGACATGGAATCTCACCAAAATACATCTCTTAAGACAAAACCTGACTTTCAACTTAAATTGATTTTATGAACTGCATTAAGTATCATGGATGTGAGAAATCCCACAGCACACTAAGATGGAGCACCAGTTAAACTCAGAATGCCAGAATTCAGAAATCTGAATCATTAAAGTATTTTATGTAAAGTGTCATCTCTAGGAAATACAGAGAGGCAGAGGGGCTACAAGTTTATAGGAATTTGCTCCTAAATTATATTTGTTTGGTCAGTCAACACTATTAGGATGAGAAAAACTGTACCCCAGACTTCTTGTGGAAAAAAAAGATTGCTAACTCCAGGAAGGTGCGTCATTTATTTGGTTGATTGGTAGGTTTGTTGATTGGTTGGTTGGTGGGTCAGTTGGCTAGTTGACTGGTTGGTTGGTTGGTTAGTTGGTTGGTAGTTGGTGGCTTGGTCATTAGTTGGTAGATTGGTTAGTAGGTTAGTAGATTGGTTGGTTTATTGGTAGGTTTGTTGGTTGGTTGGTTTATTGGTTTGTTGGTTAGTTTGTTAGTTGGTAGATTGGTTGGCAGATTGGTTGATTAGTTAGTTGGTTGGTAGAATGATTGGTTGGTTGTTAGCTTAGTAGGTAGGTTGGTTGGTGGTTTGGTTGGTTGACTAGGAGAGCGGTTGTTAATTTGGTTGGTTTGTTGGTAGGTTGATTGGTTGGTTTGTTGGCTGGTACATTGTGGACAGGTAGGTTGGTATGGCTAAGGTTGGTTGGTAGATTTGGTTGGCTTGTTGGTAGGTGGTTGTTTGTTGGTAGGTTGGTTGGATTGGCCTTGATTGGCTTGCTTGGTTGATTGTCTGGTTGGTAGATTGATTGGGGTAGTTGAATAGGTTGGCTGGGCTTTGGTTGGTTGTAGATTGGTCTGGTTTGTTGGTAGGTTGGTTTGGTTGTTGGTAGGCGTTGTCGGCTTGGGTTGATTGGCTTGTTGGTTGAGTTTTGTGGTTGGTAGATTGGTTGAGTAGGTTGTGGGTTGGTGTAGACTTGGTTGTTTGGTTGGTAGGTGCTGGTTGGTTTGTTGTTTGTTGGTTTGGCAGATTGGGTGGAGGTGGGTTGGCTGGTAGATTGGTTGGTTTGGTTGTTGGTTAGTTAGGCTGATAGTGTTGGTAGGGCTGGTGGTAGATTGGTTGCTTGTTGGCAGGTTGGCTGGGTTGGCTTGATTGGTTGGTGTTGGTTGGTAGATTTGGTGGCTAGCGTTGGGTAGGTGGCTGGTTGATTGGTTTTGTCAGTCTGGTACATTGGTAGCGACTTGGTTGACTGGTAAGAATTGGTTGATTCTGTTGCTGGTATATAGGACTGGTAAGGATTGGTGGTTCGTTGGTTGATACGTTTGTGGTTGGTAGGTTTGGTTAGTTTGATTGGGAGTCAGTTAGTTGGTAGGTTGGTTGGTTGGTTGGCTGGTAGTTTGGTTAGTTGGTTGGTAGATTGTTTGGTTGGTTGGTAGGTTGATTAACTGGTAAGTTGGTTGGTAGACTGGTTGGTTTGTTGGTAGGTTGGCTGGTTGGTTGGTTTGTTGGTTGGCTGATAGGTTGGTTAGTTGGTTGGTAGGTTGGTTGATTGTTGCTTGATTGGTAGGTAGGTTAGTTGGTTGGTAGAATGTTGGCTAGTTGGTAGGTTGGTAGGCAGGTTGATTTGTAGGTCAATTAGTTTATTCCAATTGTCTCTGTGTGGTGAATCATCTGTGTTGACTCAATCTAGGTTTGTTTTCAGATTGCTAGGAGTCTGGTAGGAGTAAGCCATCTCTTCCTCCCTCGTCCACAGGATAGCCATGCTTCTCTCTAATACCTGAACTTCTTGTCCCAGTATGTCAATTTTTCCTATTGTTGAGCTCAAATCAGAAGTTGCCTGACCTCCAGAGGACACGATTCCCCAGGTTTTATTTTTATTTCAAGATATCCTTGGGCAGAGAGCAGCAGAAGCAAGCAGCTCCTACATGGGTGTGAGGGTAAACCCCCCATAGAGTGAAGGATGGAGGGTTTCACAGGTCCTGTCTGAAACAAGGGCCAGAGCCCACTCCCAGCAGGACATGAGGGGCATGAATCACTCCTCTCATTCATGAAAAACTGCTGAGGATCCCTCTGCTTGTGACTAGCAGAGTTGGAAGGGCAGTTTCACACTAAATACAAGGTCTGGAGAGGAAAGATCGGTTTCAGCAGAACTCCCTCCATTCCCTCAGGGTGTGGAGCAGTTCAAGCCCTGTGTGATACTAACTATGTGACCGAGCCCAGGAAATCAGACAGGGAGGGGAAGCTTTACAACCCAAGTTCCCCAAGGAGACATTTGAGCACTAAGTTGCCTTTGCAGCAACAGGACGGAGAAGCAGGGTCTGGTTCCCCAACCCAATCACCCTCAAGCAAATCCTGGACCCCTGGACTGCCTGGGGAAGGAGTTCACTCAAACTCACTCCCATGCCACTGTAGGCTCCACTGTTCTCTACCCAAATCTGTGTTATTCATAGGTACACACCAAAGGAAGAATTCTGCCCAGGAAACATCATTCAATGTTTTACTCTATTGGCAATTCCCAAAGTACATTCACATTTTAAAGGCTCTGAGAAGGCCTGTAGTCCACTGTATCCTTTCCTTCACTTATTTCAAGTGGAATCTGTTTTAAAGCACAATATGAGAAAAAAAATAAGAGGCCTTGTGCCTCTCATGTGTCAAAAAAATGAACCTTACTGAATTTACTTCCCTAAGTATTTTAATTCAACAACAGTAAAACAAACCTGGAGATAAGAGATTCAATTTTGAAAATGAAAACAAGCTAATACCCTTTTGTTTCTGTGGTTGTATTTTCACATGTCAGGCAGAAGTCCAGCAGGCCACCTCCTCGAGCCCACCCTGGAGCCCAGAGCAGCTTTCCTGAGGTGGCAACCCAGAACCTGCTGGGAGTGTCTGCAGTGTTTCCAGTTGACCAGCACCCTACAGCTACTTGGATCCTTTACTGAAATTTCATGAATGCTATGTTTCAATTACCATTATTCATAATAGAAGTACAGTGGCATGCTTTCCTTTCAAAATCAATCAAGTTGTATGCGCAGCTGGGCGGCTCCTTCTGTGTTTGGATTTCTGCCTCTGTTTTGCAAAAGCAGATGCCCCTTTCTTGAAAATGAGGAGCATGACTTCTCCTGCTGAGATGACCACACCTCCCCACACCCCTGTGTGGGCCACGCAGTGGCCTCTGATGCTGTGGTGGGGTGGCTGTTGCATCCTGCCCCTAGTGCAACCAGTGCCTCAGGATGCCCTGCACACTGACAGTCAGGGTGTGCACAGCATAGCACCCAGCGGGTTTTGCTGACACGGGATGGGAGCCGCGGCCCCCAACCCTGAGAGTTCACAGTAACAGAAACAAGATGACAGCCAGATAATCCACAATGCCAGGGGCTTTTGAGAATAATGAGTCCTTTCTGTCCTGGGATGGGTGACACTGGTGGCTCACTTCACAGGACAGAGAACTGAGTGCCTATGTCCTTCATTTGGGAAGGTTTAGCACCCATCGGTATAGGAGGCAAAGCAAGCTTGGGAGATGTGTTCCGTGGCCACCAAGAAAGTTGAATGTTGGCTTGGGGTCAGTTCCACAGAATGATGACAAGCTGGGCCTCTCTCTCTCCCACAGGCCACCTGAGAGCATGAGAAAGGCCCCACAGCACAGAGGGTTTCAGAACGGGAAGCCCCAGCATCCAAGGAGAGTGTGATACAGGACTCTGTGGCCACGGGAGGCCAGATGATGGCAGGAACTGAGGGAGGAGGGTGCATCCCCAAGGCTGAAAGGTTAAGACCCCTCTGAAGCAGAAGCCCCAGGTTTATGGGGTGATCCAGAGCTATGCTGCTCTCTTCTGCTCCTGTTCCCCAGAAGCCTGGGTACCCCAAGGCCTGCTCCCAGGAAAAAATACATGTATCCTGCAACCCCACCCCTGAGAGTAGGGCTGATACAATTCCAGGGCCCAGAGCTGGACTGGGAAACTGAGGGAGCTAAAGGTACAGGGTGCTCGCTGTGTGGGCCCCTGAGCACGTGGACCCCAAAAATACATTAGCTTCAGGACGAGCTACATACTTCGCAGATCCCAGTACAAAATGGAAATGCAAGCCTCCTTGTTCAAAATTATTACAAATTTCAAGATGGCAACACAGAGCATTAAATCAAGTGCCAGGACTCTTCTGCATTTGGGACCTGTGCAGCACACGCCCATAAAGCTGGCACTGCCGGGATCTGCCACAGCCTTGCCATGCTGGAGCAGAATCAGTATCAGAATAATTAGAAGAGACTAGAATAATCAATAAGCACCTAGCCCAAATCAGTTCATGACACCTGCTCTATCACCACGTCCAAGGTGAGGCAGCATCCAGGCCGGTGGGGGACACTGGGCACTCACCCATCCCATTCATCTCTCCAGGTACACAGCAGACCACAGTTCCCATCCTCACTTCAGCTGGACTGAGACCATGTAACCAGGCCAGGGGGATGGAATGAAGACAGAAGTTATGTCCTGCCCAGCCAGAAACCATCCTACTCAATCTGCCTTCCTCTGAGTGCCGACGAGAGTCTTCAAGGTGGCCTTCAGTCCTTGGATGGTGGAAGCTTGGAAGGAAGCGGCCTGGGACCCCAGGCCCTCTTTGGGAGGAGGGCAGGATGTGCTCCCCAGCGTCCAGACACTTGGTTGGGGCTGTCTACTGGATTTCACCCCAGACTGCCTATTCTGATTAATATGCTAATAAAGCGTGAGCAGCAGCAATCAGCTTGTCTTCCAGGATGGAGGGCTGACGGTGTACAGAAAAGTTTCTGATCATGCAGAGGCACCACCAGGACCCTCTGGGAGGAGCCTTCCCAGAGAAGGAGGCACAGCAGCACCATGATTAGCCTCCCCTAAACTTCCCCCCAGCGGCCCCTCTCCTACCCAGCCCTCCCCTCAGAGTCCCAGCAGGGACCCCACCCCTAGTCCTGCCTGGTGGCCTCCCAAAAAGCAGGTGTCCACCAGGGAGGCCCATCCATCTTGTCTCCTAGGAGCAAGGAGTCAAGGCTTCCACACAACTTGGAGCAGAAGGATGACCCCCGAGGTTGGCTCCTCATCAGAAAGTGGAGATAACAATAATATCCATGATAAGCCTTCATGTTGCTGATGAAGTCAAGTGAGAAAACGTGCAGGATTCTCTGGGAATTGTATACCACTGTCCCATCAGCAATCATGAGAGAGACAGGATGGGCTGGGCCCCGGCCCACAGTCCTTCTCTGCAGAGCTGCGGCTGTGCGGAAGCCAGTATCCTTTCTGGAAGGCGTCCTGCCCCTCTACCCCCCAGATCCCAGCACAGATCTCTACCCTGGGTGCTGTGGTCCTGGGGAGGGTGCGGGGCCTGTAGTAAATTGATAATGGCCCCTGAAGACATCAGGGTCTAACCCCTAGAACCTGTGAATATTCATTATTTGGTAGACGTTGCAGACATGGCTAAGCTAATGATCTCCAAGTGGGGAGATTTTCCTGGATTTTGTGGGTGAACCCTAAATGTCACGACAGTGTCCTTGTGAGAGAGGGAGATTCCACAGCACACGATGGAGGAAAAGGTGGTGTGACCTCTAAGGCAGAGATCAGAGTGATTCAGCCACAAGCCAGGGAACACCAGCAGCCCCCAGAAGCTGGAAGAGGCAGGGAAGGATCCCCCAGACCCAGAGTCTTCAGAGAGCCCCACAACACCTTGACCTCAGCCTTCTGGCCTCCAGAGCTGTGAGAGCATATTTCTGTTGTCCTAAGCCACCCAGGTTGCAACCCGGAGTCTCCAGGAGCCCCAGCAACACCTTGACCTCAGACTTCTGGCCACAGAGAGTGCATTTCTGTTGTCCTAAGCCAACAGGTTGTTGTAATTTGCTGCTGCAGCCACGAGAAATGCACACAGGGCCTAAGCTCCATCAGCTGAGGCCCTGCCTGCTCTCTTCGAAATGAAACCAGGAGCATTTTATTCCTGTCTCATTCCGGGCTGGAAGAACGAAGGACTCACCCACCTAAGCCGGCATGCTGCTCACAGAAAGGACCTGTCTGCACCAGGAAAGGAGGTGGCCAAGGCTTAAGGAGAAGCCAAACCCAGAAGTAGAAAGGAGTCCTACAGAGACCCCAGAGCCCAGTATCCCGCAGCCTGCAGGCCCTGGCCAGGGCGCTGTCCTGGGGCCGCTGGTGGGCTCTGAGGAGCCGCCATTCATGGACTAGCACTCAGAGGACCTCAGCAGAGGACACAAGGGGTGACACCCTCTGCAGACATGCAGGTTCCTGTCCTAGAGAAGGACCTCAACTGGGCATAGCCGCCCTCAGAGACCTGCGCAGAAGCCAGGCAGGGAGCCTGGGGTGGCGGCAGATGCTTCAGGAAGAGCGAGCCCAGCCTGGGCAGTGACAGCAGGATACGGATGTCACCAGGAAGCCACAGTGTGAGCTGAGGAGGGAAGGAGGGATGAAGGCGGCAGGAAGGGGAGCCAGGTAGCATGAGGAGAGGGACGTGAGGAAATGAAACGCCTTCTGCTCACACAGAGAGAGCCGGCCACTAATGAGGAGGCGTGTGCTGCTTACTGAGCCTGGAAATGCCTAAATGTGAATTCTTCCTCTCCTGTTTCATTTCAGATGAAAACTGAGACTCTAGAAGTTTCCAGAATGGCCATCAGTAGGCTGTAACCCAGTTACCATGCCTATCTTGGGCGGAGTGGGAGGATACAACGTTTTAAATAAAAATAAAATCAACCCCAGTCGGGCCAGTGGGCTGTTAGGATGATCCCGTGAGATACTGTCTATGAGCCACTGTCCTCCCTAGTGGTGGGTCTAGGCCTTGCGGGATGGGTGGGACGGGAACCATGACCACTTTCCTCAGGGTGGGCCTGAGCAGGCTGCACCCTCATGCAGAGCAAGAGCAGGGAGAAGTCAGGGCCTCCCGGGTCCACAGACCCTGCCCCTGTGAGTCACACGCAGGCACATGGGCTTGCGGGGTCTTCAAAGAGCATCTCTCCAGGACACTCCCCACCCACAGACCACGTCTGATTTGTCCCCCACTGAAACCTGAGTGCCTTGCACAGCATCTGGCACAGGGAGGGACTCAGGAACACCCACTGAAAGGTTGACTGGAGAGGGACAGATAGCAAAAAGAAAGAAAACACAATACTTGGGTGATGTTCTTTATAAAAACACACAGCAACCGTCCAGGCAGTGGGAGGACCAGGAGCAGGTGGCCTGTGCTGCACCGCCTGGCCCTGGGAGCCCGGGGTATCGGGCTGTGGCAAAGAGCTGCCTGGTTCTGTGAGAAGCCCAAGTAACTGCCCCTCCAGGAGCCTCCCAGAGCACCCCTTCGGCACCGTGTGCGTCTGCTGAGAACAGCAAAAAGGCAGAACCGTGACTCCGACTCAGCCTGTTCATCGTGGCCTCCTTCACGAAAGGCAGAGTGGGTGCCACCAGTGCACTGTAATGCCCTATTCATAAAACACCCTAATGAGGAATAAGCATTTACTCAATTCTGCTGCACGATGGGGAGCAATACAGAGCTATCTGCAGTTTGTGTGGTTGTTAATATTCATTGAAAAGGGACCGGGATGAGCTGCTCCAGTGAAGATAATTGTCAGTGGATCCCATAGAAGCAGAAATCGCCTCATTCCACTTTCCTTTCATCTTGAATGATGACAATGCCAGGAAATGCTTATTTTGTGATTGTCTTCTATTGTCAGATTTAACTTGGAACACACAAAGATACAGAAATCGTGTAATCTCAAGGACAGGCAAACAGCATTCAGATGACTTCAACTGCTAACTCAGGGTATACATCCTCCAAGTCTCCCAAGTGTCAACACTATGCAAATAAACAGGGAGCAGCAATCTTCTGGTGAATTGAATTAGCTGTCATCGTCCCCCGCACAGCCATTCTTGGATGAGGAGGGCAGTGTAAGGTGTGTCTGCGTAGAGCTCACATATGATGTGTGTTAACTGGATGAGCTTCCTGTGGGTACCATTACAAATGACCACGAACCTCGTGGCCTCAAACCACAGAAATGTATTGTCTCACAGTTCTGGAGGCCAGAAGTCCACAATTGAGGTGTCAGCGGGGTTGGTTCCTTCCAGAGGCTCAGAGGGAGACCCATTCCATGCCTCTCTCCTGGCTTCCAGCGGCTGTCATCCACCTTGTTGCTCGGCTGGTTGACTGGAGCTGCGCCACTGCAGTCTCTGCCTCTGTCTTTACATGTGGCTCACCTGGGTGTCCGTGTGTCCTCTCCTCTTAAAGACACCAGTCTTTGGACTTAGAGCCTGCCCTAAATCCAACAGGATCTCATCTTCAGGCTGTTAGCTTAATTATCTCTGCAAAGACCCTGTTTCCAAATAAAGTCACATTGACATGTCCTGGGGGTAGGACTTGGGATGTAGTTTGGGAGAACACTATTTAACCAACTCTAACCTGCATTTATAAGAACATGCAGAGAAAGGTTAGGGTGGGCCACCCCAGACCTCTCGCCTTTAGGTACTGCTCACAGCGCATGTCTTTGCTCCCACTGACCTAGCACCACACCTTCTGCCCCACCCGTGGCTTTGCATAAATACATCTAGAACATCCGTTTTCCACTTTGATATGAACAAAGACTCAGAAGAAGAGACTTCTAGTGAGATGGGGGGGCTCAGAAGGAGGCCTCATAAAGGGCGCCCGAAGGAACCGAGACAGACGCCGGACTTAGCATCGCTCCTGGGACAGCACAGGAGTGACGCGAGCTGTCACCTCTCCAGCGGGCTGTCACTTGTCACTTCCCTCCGCTGATCCAGGCTGCTCTGTCCTGGAGTGGTTCTGGAAAGCGGGAAGGTGGGAAAGAAGTAGACAGGCTAAGCTGTGAGCTCTCAGCAGGATTCACAGGTTGTTCTTGGGCAAAACATCAGAGTGAACTAATATTTCCAACCAATGAGCACCTCTCTAGGCATCTGAAGGAGATCGCGTAGCCAGGTGGTACGAGATCCAGCTGGTAAGAGATGTTGCTGCCACTTTTAGCCTCTGCACAGTGAAACCGAGAAACTTGACAAAAAGGGGTCCACGCCTGTACGGGTGTTACCCAAACAAGAAATCATGAGAGTGACCTGGATATGGTTTGGCTGTGTCCCCATTCAAATCCCAACTTCAATTGTATCTCCCAGAATTCCCACGTGTTAGGGGAGGGACCCAGTGGGAAGTAATTGAATCATGGGGGCTGGTCTTTTCCGTGCTATTCTCATGACAGTGAATAAGTCTCACAACATCTGATGGGTTTATCGGGGTTTCTGCTTTTGCTTCTTCCTCAGTCTCTCTTGCTGCCACCATGTATGAAGTGCCTTTTGCCCTCTGCCATGATCATGAGATCTCCCCAGCCATGTGGAACCGAAAGTCAAATTAAACCTCCTTTTCTTCCCAGTCATTGGTTTGTCTTTATCAGCAACTTAAAAATGGACTAAAACAGACATGCTTCAAAAATTTTCACAAATCAGCTGGGGAAAAAAAAGCAGAACTATGGGAGCACAATTTAATATATGATCTAACAGAAAATAACTGCAGAAGCAGACTTTTTAAATAATTCTTTTAAAATACCTGCACAACTCTATGATGATATATTTGAGAACCTGGATTTAAGGGACAATTTTCTAGGCAAATACATGACAAACTGACCTAAGAAGAAATAGAAAACTTAAACCACAGGTTCTCAAAGTTGTGTATCAGAATCACCTGGAAGGCAGCGAGGCATAGTGGCTCATGCCTGTAATCCCAGCTCTTTGGGAGGCTGAGGCAGGTGGATCGCTTGAGGCCAGGAGTTCAAGACCAGCCTGGCCAACATGGTGAAACTCCGTCTCTACTAAAAATACAAAAATTAGCAGGGTGTGGTGGTGCATGTCCATAATCCCAGTTACTCACGTGGCTGAGGCATGAGAATCATATGAACCTGGGGGCAGAAGTCGCGGTGAGCCAAGATCTTGACACTGCACTTCAGGTGGGGCAACAGAGTAAGACTGCCTCAAAAAACAAAAAAAATGACCCAGAATACTTATTAAAACACAGATGGTTAGGCCTAGCCTCAAAGTCTATGATTTTGTTAGGTCTGCAGGCTGGGCAGGAGCAAAGAAGGTGGGGTTGCCAAGAATCTGAATTTCTTTTTTTTTTTTTTTTTTTTTTGAGACGGAGTCTCGCTCTGTCACCCAGGCTGGAGTGCAGTGGCCGGATCTCAGCTCACTGCAAGCTCCGCCTCCCGGGTTTACGCCATTCTCCTGCCTCAGCCTCCCGAGTAGCTGGGACTACAAGCGCCCGCCACCTCGCCCGGCTAGTTTTTTATGTTTTTTTAGTAGAGACGGGGTTTCACCGGGTTAGCCAGGATGGTCTCGATCTCCTGACCTTGTGATCCGCCCGTCTCGGCCTCCCAGAGTGCTGGGATTACAGGCTTGAGCCACCGCGCCCGGCCAAGAATCTGAATTTCTAACAAGTTCCCAGGTGATGCTGGTGTTACTGGTACAGGGACCACACGTTGAGACCCAGATGCAAAGCCCCATGAGAGCAAGGATCATATCTATGTAGGAAGCTTTTATTGCAATTGGTTGAATAAATGAATAATTCAATATTATAAAAATTAATACAATTCACCACAATAAAGGAGAAAACTCATGTGTTCTAAAATCGTTAATGTCTGGAGGGCTTTTGTAGCTGTAAGAGAGACACTTATACTCCTCCTATTGTAATTCTCAGTATATTGAACTTACTACCTCATAAACAAAACTTAGATAATAATTGCCTTAAACAAGGTTTACAGAAGTAACTAATTCAATGCCTTAAAGAGTTTAAGCCACATCCGTGAATATAATGGCAGACACCATGACTATTTTGAAGCTCTCGAGTATGCGAATGGCAGAAAAGCATTCAAAAATGAAGTGATTATACAAGTTATTAAAAAATTCACTCAATTCTATTCTAACTTCTAACAGCATGGATGTCATTTACTTTGTGATACACAGCCTGAAGCTTGGGGTTACAATAATCCTACAAGATATTTATTTCTCTACCTTCCTAGGATTAGGACCCAAAGGGAAAAAGAGTAAGAGCATCTCAGTCCAGCACAGGCTGCAGGTTCCGGACTACTGCTCAGCCAATTCCTGGTCATCAAAGGGACCAGCTGTGCCTCCGAGGTGGGTAAAGTAGGATCTGATCCCAAGTTCAGCTTTGCTCTGCAGGGCAAGCTTCACTTTGGACATAAGTTATATTTTTAATGGCCAGACTTCTTGTGTATGTTTAAATTTTTCAAACCCTGATGCTCCTCTTCGAAAAGTGTGGGCTTGTAAATCCCACTTGGCCCTCATTACACAGTGAGTGGAAACTCAGCATGCTTCATTGACATCTCATTCCAGGGAACAGGATCATCTAGAGTTCTTCCTCCCAGTCAAGGGTCTCAGGTGAAAGTAAATCTGGCCAACGCTGTTGTCTGTAAGTGATCAGCTTCTGTGCTGTGTTGAATATGCCACTGTGGTTGCTCTCACCTAGCATTAGAGACGTGGTAAAGACAAACCGCTCCAAGGCTTTAATTTGTAATGATGTGCTATCCAGACCAAACCATTTTATGTTTCCCAGCGTTTCCCCTAGTCCTGTGGGAAAGTAGGCCATTCCCTGTGCTGTCCGTGTGCCTGAGGCCACCTTCCTCCCCTCTCCCCGTCTAAGCTCTGCGACCATCATTCTATAAGCACAGGGACAGGGCCTGCCTTGCTCATCATTCTCTTCCTAGGGTCTAGCCCGGTGCCCGGCATTTAGTAGACGCTATTAACAAATAAACATTTCTTGAATGAGTGAGCAAATGACTGCAGTATTTCCAAAGACCCACAGCAAAGGGCACCAGGTGCATGAAGCCTGCCCCAGGACTTCAGAGGGCAGGAGCCTCTCCCCATCCTGAGTCCTGGGGGACGTCTTGGTGTCTCTCTCCAGCACTCAGGACACCCTGTCTGGTGCTAGGTGTGGGCACGCCCCCTGAGATAGTCCCAGCTGCAAGGGCAAAGAGTGCCTGTGCCCCTGTGGGTCCCCAGAATGAATGAAAACCGTGAAAGAAGGAAGCCCCGAGAAGACTTTTTTACAAAGTCCCCTCAATCAGAGAAAATCACAAGGAGGCCAGATGGCAATAATGACCTGGGGACAGGGTGCTAGGCTACCAAACACAGTCCCCAACACTGAGCCCAGGCCCTCCACGGCCTCGGCTCCCCCACAGGGGCGGGGCAGGCCCTGAATATTACTCCCAGGAGAGCAATGGCCAGCAAGAACTCTGTATGGTTCCCCTAGAAAGAAACTCGGAGCTCTCAGGATAGAGACTAAGGCTCCCCTTACAGACTAGTGCCCTTACAGGCTTTGGTCTTGATTTACGTCTAGACCAAAAATCCCATTATCTCCTAACTAGCCTTAACACACTGTCCCTTAGACAACTCAACTCCTACACTGCCAAATATTTAGTTACCAGGTGTAACAGTCAGGTATTGCTGTGGAACAACTCACTGCAAAATCTCAGAGGAACACAGCAGTAAGCACTGATTTCTCATTAACGAGTATGAGGGATGACTGGGGAAGCTCTGCTTGAAGCTGGGTGTCAAGTTCGGGTTGCTCCATGTCTCATCTGCAGGGGCAGCTACCGGGACAAACTTCCCCAGGAGGAGAGCACAAGCCCACCATGCCCGGTAGAGGCCTGACTCAAACGGAGACGCCGCCACTTCCTCCCACGTTCCACAGGCCAAAGTTGGCCCCACAGCCAAGCCCAGCATAAAAGGCAGCCGAGAGGTGACCCTGGAGGCAGAGAGGAGAGGGCGCAAACATTGGCTGGACAGCGACGAACATGCCCAACCTGCCAGCCCAACCTGGTGCCCAACATCACCATCCCTCTGAGCACTGGACCTGTTCTTTCTCACAAGCCCAGCATCTGAAGCCTCTTTCATTATTGAAATAAGCCAAACTATAACTTAATACTAATTGTTAAAAGACATAACATCAACAACGATTCTTTGCAGGTGAGCATCATTAAAAAGCACTGACTTTGGAGCTGGACAGAATGGGCTTGGACCCCAGCCCTTGGACTCACCAGCTGAGGTGTGCGGGCAGGGCCTGTGGCCTCCCTACACATCCATTTCAACGTCTTTAAAATGGGGGTAACGACAGTCCTGACATCGCAGAGTTCTTGTGCAGGGAGTGCCCTTAGCCCAAGGCCTGCCCGCTAGGAAATTCGTCTCAGTGCTAGCTCTGCATCATGTCAGCAGCACTTCTGGACGGGACGCCACCTTGGCTGCGGACGGCACGCAATCTTGGTCTGGTAGAGACAGACTCTGACTCCCCATGGCCTCCCAGCACCAAGGACACAGCCTGACACCGCAGCAGCCCTGGAGGAGGAGAGAGGCCCCCACTGGTTAATGTGACCTGGTGGCATCGCTCCCATGGCTGCCCATCATAGCTGGCACTCTGATCCTGGTCACCCTGCACACTGTGGTGCCGTGTCTACTGTTTACAGAATACCACCACCAGAGCGTGTGTTTACTAAGTCCTCTGCCACCTGGCTCCAGCCCCAGACCTCCGGGGACCAGCCCTGTCCATGCAGCACTCAGAGGATCTTATGATGCTGGGGATACCCAGGAACCACTGGCTGAGTGAATATTCCCACTCTGGGAGGTCCCCTCATTTAGACTCTTCTGCTTCTTGCCTAATCATCATCTCAACTCTGGGTTAGACCCTTTGTGACAGAGCCTGTCTGTTCACTTACATCTCCAGTAGGAGTCGAAGACAAGCCATGTGCATCTGTGGCTCAGATATTTCTGCAATGCCTGAGATAAATTACACAGGTAATGAGCTGGACTTGGGCCATGCTGGGCGGCTCACGCAGCACGGGGAAGAGGCTTTAGAGTGAGCAGCAGGTGTGTCTGTCCCCTGCAGCTGTGCCAGGCTCCACGATGCCCCCACTAAAGAATGTTCCATGCAGCCCCTGTCCTGACAGGCACCTTTTATTCCTGTCGCCCTGAGCACTGCTGAGAGTGATTATCTGGGCAGACCTCAAACATCTGCTTGGCAGGATCCAGCTTCCGTTTTCTGTCACAGTCGTGGTTGACCTGCTTCTGGTGAGAGTCTCTGAATATTCTAAACAGAAGGAGGGACTAGTCAGCTCAGGAGCCCTGATTTCATGAGCCTGGGAGAAGCGTGTTTTAGCAGAGACATGACAGTAAACTGGCTGATTTTAAATTATATCATGCCCCAAAGTCCCCTTAGCACAGACCACAGGCATTTCTGCAGCTCACAGGACAGTCTTGATTCCATCAGGCCCTCAGCCTTGCTTCTCTCCCCACCTTAGCCCCTTAGCAAACAAGAGCAGCTGCCACCCTGGCTGGGTTTTGGGGCAGGAGGCAGAGCTGGTGCCTGTATCCCTGGGGCATGTAGGGGAGGCACATCACCTATATTCAAACTCGGGCCAGCCGGGTGTCCCGGGAGCTAGAAGGCATCAAGCTCCGTGTGACTAGAACAAGTGGTAAATCCTGTATCCCACTGCCTGGCTCAGTCCCGGTCCCACTTTCAGGGGCTGCTGAGAGGAAGCACCTCAGGCTGAAACCATCCCTGCCCCACTGTGTGAGGACCCCCTCGGAGGGGTCCCCCACAGGAGTAGCCAGCAAGACCCTGTTGGTTCTTAGGGCACTGCTGGCTCCTCCTGCAGGACCACAGATGAGGTTCTCTCCATGCCTATCCTCCACACACAAACGCAGATCCAGGATTCACCACCTGCCTGTCACAGAGAATTAGCAAGTGGCTTGACAGCAGCTTTGCAGAAAAGCACCATAAAAGGACCAAGAATTGCTCCTATTAATCAAACATAGACACCTCAAGGGGGACTGCTTTGCTTGCTGAACTATGAACAGCAGAGAACTTGCTCAACTTGTTTTTTCAAGAGTTTACACCAAGGACTGCACAAAGGACGAGGCGCGTCCGCTCATTGTGAAGATGCTGGCAGAACCCAGGAATAAAGAGGGCTTCACCTGGAAACTGCTTTTCTTTCGGCATCTCTAAGCTGAGCAGGGACCATAAAAAAAAAGCCTCCCCAGAAATCCAGGCCAGCTCTTGCTGAAGAGGCCAACAGGGAAGAGGGCAGGTGTGTAAATCTGCATCAGGCTGCAAGAGCGAGACCACACGTCGGCCCCACAGGTTCCCGGAGCAGAGGTCTCCACCGCCAGAAATCTGGGTTGCTGTAATTTGCATAAATACATAAATTTGCATGCTATGTTCAGGTAGCCTTAGGCCAGGTAGGCTGTGTTAAAATTATCATTTTTAGGGCAGCTCAGGATGACTATGTCACAGCCAGTCTTGCTGGCTTGTACCCGGTAAGTGTGGTCCATTCTGACAGCACGGAGCCACAGCAGAGCTGGCTTCCTGAGGGTCATGCTTGCCCATCCCCCACAAGCCAAGGGCTGGCCCTGCAGTCTCTGCTTCTGAGGGGCCAGAGAAGGATGCACAGCCACCCTGCTTCCTGCCAGGCCCCCTCCCCTGCCAGGGCTCTTCCTCCTCTCCACCTCTGCAGGGGGCTCTCTGCAGGTACCTATGTGCACCATTCCTCTCCACAGAGACGGAGGCTGAAGCAATCTTCTGGATGGAGCATGAGGTGGCCAAGTATGAAACCCATGGGAAGGTGTCTCCTGCCCCCAAGAGTCATGTCCTCATCATCTCTGCATCCTGGGTCACAGCAAAGACCTGGGAAATTGTAGCATCGGACTCTGGTGGGCAGCCTGGCCCCTCCATGACAGCCCCAGGATCCTGGGTGGGTGTGGACAGCACTTCAGAACAGCTGCCAGGGGAGCCAGTTGATCCACGTGTCTTATGGATGAGGGTGGTCACTCTAATGTATTGTCAGGAAACACAGTGGCTCCTCCTGTGCCATGCTGCACCCCATGAAGGCAACAGCAAGCCAGCCGGGGTGGGGATGGTGGCAGACCTTCCTTGCTGGGGCCGGGAGGGCAGCGGGAGGAAAGGGTTGCAGAAGACGAGACATGAGGTTGCCTGCATGCCCTGGCTAAACTAGAACTGTGGTTCCTGTCCACAAAATGGAAGAACCACAGAATCATGACCAAGCCTCCTGCCATGTGTGCGTGTCTGGGGCTCAGCACTTAGTTGTATGAAGGAGATTCCCTCATGGCGTTTCCTGGGAGTCTCCCTCCCCACTCAGGGTCTGCGTGGGTCATAGGCACATGTTGAAGCGAGCCTTGATCCCCTCCTCCCCTTCCATCTACACCCAGGCTCTCCCACCCTCTTCTCCAGTGGCCTGCTCCTGTGCAGGACACAGTCCTGTCTCATCTGCACGGTGGCCTCAGCCTCCAAAAGGGTCTTCCTGCCCCTCTATGTCCTGTGCTGGCCATGCTCCACCCAGCAACCAGGATGGCGCTTTCACACTCTCATCAAGACAATTCCCTCTTCAGCAGCCTCGCACAGCTCCCCTTTAGCAGAACAAATCCAAAGTCACCCATGGTTGGACCTCTTTGCCCACCACCCTCCCTCCTGCTCCCTCTTCCCCAGCCTCTGACCTCTTGCCATTCCCACAACATGCCAGAAACTAGGGACTTCGCAACGCAGTTCCATCTTCCAGGAATGCACTTTCCCCAGGTGGCTGCACCTCCCACAGTCTTTGTCCAAAGGCCACCTTCTCCACGGGGCCTATCCTGAACGCAAGGCTGCACACTGCGAATGGCACGCTGCACACTGGCCGTCTCCCCGGCCCTGCTTTCATTTTTCTTTCCCTTCTAGCAAGCACTGCAATTGATGTGCGCCTTGTGTATTTTTTATACATTTTTCTTCTGTCTTCTGTCTGTTCTCTACATGCTCCAAACCCCAACAGCAGGGCCCTGCACACAGCCACTGCCCATGCACGTCTGGTTAATGAGGTGCACAACATGAGGAATCGAAGATCAAATATGCTTTTTTGGGTGTTCAACCTTCTCAGGTGAAGCTGATAAATCAGCATGCGAGAGCTGGCTTCGCTTTCCCGGGCACGAGTAGCACAGATAGACAGGTGGATTTGCTAAAGGATGTTTTCTGCTCTGGCCTTTACCCAATATTTAACCTTTAGACAAATGATCCACTCAAATAATTATCATACCAATTTCTAGCTAAAATAAGTTGGTTTTAAGGGGACTTTGAAGGCTCGATGCCTATTTGCAAAGGCAGGCTGGCAGTGCTTTACTGAGACTTACACTCAGAGGCACCAGATCACTCCCAGCTCCAGATGACACCTCCAGATGCCTTCAGCCCAACCCCACAGGGCAACTATGAACCCAACCTGTTCAAAACCCAACCAGAACCTCCCCTGGCCCCCTCAGTGCCTCCTTCTTCTGAATTCCTGTCTCAGCCAACACTGTCCTTTGGTAACCACGCCAGGGCTTTCTGCATAGCCAGACTCTGAGACCAAACGACCACCCTATCCTCCTCATCTCTGGGAAGTGGCTTTGACTCTGGAGTTGGGCTTCAGCTTTCACTGGAAACAAAAGAAGGGAAGGAGAGGTCAAGAAACACAGACCCTGGCTACCAGCCTGAACCAGGGAAAGGAAAAGGGATAACAATGAGGAAACATAACTTCCCAAAAGCTTCCCGGCAACGCAAATCTGCACCAGGGGCTTAGGGCTGCTGAACCAATTACTGCAAACTTGGGCCTTAAAACCACAGAAATTTATCCTCTCACAGTTCTGGAAGCTAGAAATCCAGAATTGATGTGTTAGTAAGACCACGCTCCCTCCAAAGGCTCTGGCAGAAACTTCCCACCGGCTTCTCCCGGGTTCCAGTGGCTGCTGGCGGCCCTCGGTGTTCCTTGGTGTGGGGCTGTCCCCTAATTCCTGTCTTCATCGTCACACGGCCTTTCCCTCTGTGTGTTTGTGTCTGTTTTCCCTTCTCTTCCCTTGTAAGGACTTGTCATTGGATTTAGAGCCTACCCTAATCCAGGATGGCCTCATCTTGAGATCTTAGCTTTAAGTATATCTGCAATTCAAAATAAGGTCACATCCGAGTTTCCAGGCAGATACACCTTTTGGGGGGCCACAACTAAAGGAGCAACAGGTCATCCTCTGGCCCCCAGAACTTTACGTCCATCCCAGGTGTTAGCTGATGGCTGTCTTAGTCCCTTTAGTCCCAGAATGCCACTGACTGGGTAATTTATAAAGAACAAAAATTTAGGATGGGCGTGGTGTCTCATGCATGTAATCCAAGCACTTTGGGAGCCGCGGTGGGTAGATTGCTTGAGCTCAGGCGTTTGAGACCAGCCTGGGCAACATGGCAAAACCTCGTCTCCACAAAAAAAATTTTAAAAATTAACCAGGCATGGTGGCTTGCGCCTATTGTCCCAGCTACTCAGGAGGCTGAAGTGGGAGGATGGCTTGATCCTGAAAGGTCAGGGCTGCAGTCAGTAAAGGTCACACCCCTGCACTCCAGCCTCAGGGACAGCGCCAGGCCCCGTCTCAAAAATAATAGTAACAAGAATTGCTTTCCTCACAGTTCTGGAAGCTGGGAAGTCCAAGATCAAGGCACCTGCATCTGGCAAGGGTCTTCCTGCCACCTCGTCACATGGCAGAGGGCAGAGGGACAAGAGGAAGCCAACCCTCCAGCCAAGCCTCTTTCTAAAGGTACTAATCCCACTCACAAGGGAAGACCTCATGGCCCTGTCACCTCTTAAAGGCCCCACCTCCTAATACTATCCCATTGGCAACACCTGAATTTTAGAAGGGCTACATTCAAACCATAGCAGTGGCACAGCAACCTGCCCAAGAAATCCACTGTGGTCTTTGTCTGCTCTGGGATCATCACAAAGAATGAGAGTGATTCCTCCCCCAGCCTTCCTGGTGGCCTTCCTAACATCCACCACTCTCTAACCCTCCCCTTCTTGGGGCACAGCCTTAGGGTTTAATCTGTCCTTCCCCCAAAGCTAGGCGCAATCATGCATCTGGCTCTGGCTGATTAAATGTGAGCACACATGTCCTGTGTCACTTCTCAGTCAAAATGCTTCATGGCAAGCATTGACTATGCCGGTACTCACTTCCCCAGTGGCTAAGTTGGGGACTCTGCAGATGTTAGAGTTTGGGTGCTAGGGAGAGCCCACCCCAGTGTCTGATGGAGAAGTAAGGGAAGTGAGGGAATAAAACATTTATGGTTTTAAGCCACTAAAATTTGGGGTTGTTTATTTTTACAGGCCTCACCCTCCCCTACAACAAGATAGGACTGAAGCTGTGTTGTCCTGGGCTGGCTTTCCTTCTCCCCATGCAAGAAGTAACAGGCTTTAAAAGAAGGCATTTATGCGGCCAACAAACATATGAAAAGAAGCTCATCATCACTCGGTCATTAGAGAAATTGCGAAATCCAAAACACAATGAGAGATGACCTCTCACGCCAGTTTAGATATGGCAGATCATTAAAAGATCAGGAACAACAGATGCTGGCGAGGCGTGTTGGAGAAATAGGGAATGCTTTTACACTGTTGGTGGGAGTGTAAATTAGTTCAACCATGTGGAAGAGCAGTGTTGGAATTCTTCTCTTCAAGGATACAGAACCAGAAATACCATTTGACCTAGCAATCCCATTACTGGGTATATAGCCAAAGGATTATAAATCATTCTACTATAAAGACACATGCACACATATGTTTACTGCAGCACTATTTACAATAGCAAAGACTTGGAACCAACCCAAATGCCCATCAATGATAGACTGGATAAAGAAAATGTGGCTCATATATACCATGGAATACTATGCAGCCATAAAAAAAGAATGAGTTCATGTCCTTCGCAGGGACATGGACAAAGCTGGAAACCATCATTCTCAGCAAACTTACACAGGAACAGAAAACCAAACACCAAATGCTCTCACTCATAAGTGGGAGTTGAACAATGAGAACACATGGACACAGGGAGGGGAACACCACATACTGGGGCCTGTCAGGGGGTGGGGGGCAAGGGGAGGGAGAGCATTAGGACAAATACCTAACACATGCAGGTCTTAAAGCCTAGATGATGCGTTGATGGGTGCAGCAAACCACCATGACGTGTGTATACCTATGTAACAAACTTGCACATTCTGCACATGTATCCCAGAAAGTAAAAAAATAAAATAAAATAAAAGAAGTAACAGGCCTTTTCTTCCCCAGTATCCAGGTATTTTTGGACACAAGAACCAATCTACACATATTTGTATACTCACACATACAGTTAAGGGAATGTAAGCAAATGTGGATTGTCACAGAATCCCTCAATATCCGAGGGCTGAGAAACCTTCAACATGAATGTCCTCATTGAGAAAAATATTTACATCTCCTTCATATTCTTGCTGCAGGATATTCACGATTTTTTTCCCAACTGCCATTAAATCCCACAGCAGAGATAAATCCAGGGGAAGCCCTCCCTCGCATCAGATGGGACCAGGATAACAGCAGAGCCTGTGGGGTCAGAAGTCCCAAGGCGTTTATGGCCAGTAAGCTTTCTTTCTTCTCCGTCTATAGGGCTTCATTAGCTCCATCAGATTCAATTAACGACCAGATTTTCCAATGCCTCACCTCTGTCTCAGCCTCTTCCTGCCTGTCCAGTTGATCTGACAGTAAATCACATGTCATCGTTGCATGACTCCATAGCCATGAATGTGTTCTGTTCATTGCCTCTGCCTTCTGACATCCAGACTATTAATTACAGAATGAAAGTTTGAAGGCCAGTCCCCACCAACTGCATCACTTGGTGATAACACTGGCGCCAGGCATGGAAGGAGTGTCTTTGTAAAGGGGAAGGCAGTTATTATACCTGTTTCATCGTAACAATGCTTTGTACTTACAAAGAACTTCACCGCACATTAGGTTAGGCAGAATTCTACAGATGTGCCCTCCAGACTCCAGGGAGCACTCTCTTAGCCCTGCCGCTGCATCTGCTTCCTAGAAATGCCATCAAGAACTGCCGCACGCTGGAGGCATGAAAACACAGACACTTATTCTCTCCCAGCTCCAGGCACTAGAAGTCAAGACAGAGCTGTGGGCGGGGCCACACTCCCTCGGAAGGCTAAGCAATCACCCCCTACCCTCTTCCCAGCTTCTGCAGCTCCTGGCCATCCGTGCCTTCCTCCATCATTCCAGCCTCTGCTTCTGCCTTCACATTGCCACTTTCTCTGCATCTCTGTCTTTTCCTCTTCTTATGAGGGTCTCAGTCACTGGATTTAGGACCCACCTAATCTAGTAAGATGTCACTTCTTAACTAATCATTTCCACAGAGACCTGTGTCCAAATAACACCCCATGCTGAGGTTCCGGATGGTCATGAATTTGGGGGACACTATCCAATCCATTGTTCATATGAAGGGACTCTGCAGATGGAACCAGATCTGCAAATTGGCTGACTATAAAATAGGAGGAGAACCAGGTGAACAAGGGTCATCACGTGAGCCCTTAAAGGCAGACAAGGGACAGAAGAGCCACAGATTCGAGGGGGAAGGGTGGTCAGAGAGACTGGGAGCACCTGGCCTACCGTGGAGAAGGAGCAAGGGGCCACCCGCCAAGGGCTGAGGCAGCCGGTCGCCCCGAGGACCTCCCCCGCTGACAGTCACGGGGACTGGTGGACACAGGGACCTCAGTCCTACAGCTGCGAGGAGCTACATCCTGCCAGCTCCTGAGTGAGCTTGGGAGTAGATTCATCCCGAGCCTCTGGGAAGGAAGATGGCCCCGCAGCACATCAACTTCGTCCAGTGCCACACTAAGCCGAGAGCCAGCGAGCCACACCAGGCCCAGGCTTCTGACCCACAGACAGAGTGGGATAAGAAATGGTTCTTGTTTGTTTAAAGATACTAAGTTTGCTAAGTCACCAGTAGAAAACTCTTACACATATCAAGTGAAAAAGATACCCAACCGTTTATATAGTATAATCCCACTTATGAAAAATGGGATACCCATAAAAAGTTCTGGAAGCAAGATTCTCATCTCAACACTGGCAACAGCCTCTTCATTTCATTCCCAGGACCTGCCACTTCAGGAGGGGAAGCGTCTGGAAGGCAGAGGACCTGCTGTCCCTGAGCAACACCCTGTGGGGCACACAGGCCTCTCCCGGGACCAGGCCTTAGAAGCACGTGCATGGCCACCTGCTAGAGCTTGTTCATACACTCAGCACCCAGGATCCAAGAACTGTGTAGTTAACCCGGGGTGGCTTTGCATTCCTTTGAAGTAGGGAGAGCCACTCTGCAATGCCATTGGCAAGGCACGGGGAGTGCAGCTGTGTGTGCTGAGTTCGTGGAAGCGCTGGAGCATAGCAGGCACATCTGACTCCCTGCTTGACACACAACAGGACTGTGTCTGTTTCACTTACTACTGTCATCGCTAATGATTTAGAGGCCACCCCCGGTGGCTGCTGCAGCCTGCTCTGGTCTCTGTGAGAACAGCCAAGAAACAGAGCTAGGGGCCTGAGAACACGCTTATCCAGAGACCAGTGACTGACAGAGGGCGGAAGACACCGACTCACACACACTTCCAGTGAATTCCCCTGACAGTGACGAGTTCATGTTATGAAGCTTGTTTCTACACACATTTTACATTTTCATATTTTTGTAAAGTTGAAACACTGAATCAGAGGCATAGATAAGGAAACAAGACCAGGAATACGGCCCAAAAGCCCGTTCCCCACAGCAGGTGACTGGCTGGGCATCCACATAATTTCATCTTTTCTGGCACGTTGTTAAAGCTATCCAACTTAGATGCAATTTAGAGCTGGGTATATTTCTTGCCATTTTTCTCTCCCTCCCTCTCTCTTTCTCCTCCTCCTCCTTGTTCTTTTCCTTCTTCTCTCTCTGCAAACACACAGCCTTACTGGGGGCAGTGGGGGGACAATAGCCTTAACTGCCTAACCTCTCACTCGTACCTCCAGCTCTGAGCACAGGGCCTGGCAGACAGTCGATGCTGCAAAAGTAGTTTTAAAATAAACAAATGAGACTACGCTCAGCAGGCTCTGCGTGCAGATGGACAATAGGCTTTTCTTGGAGGAGGTTGGACATCAGTCTCTGTGAGGCCCAGGCAGCCCCAGCATCTGCTCGTGGTTCAAGTGGCTCCTCAGGCTGCAGGTGTGCACAGCTTCTCCAGGCAGCCCTCACCTTTGCTAAGGAGAGCTGCCTCACCAGACCACCATGCTCCCCGGGGCAGCCACATCCAGGGCCTGACAGACACAGGCGAAAAACAGCCCAGCCTCGCCCCAAGTCAGTGCCTCGGAAGGCCATCCAGCACCACAGCTCAGCAGGGTCACCTGAGGCCTTCCTCAAGCTCCATTGCCACCCACCTCTCACACATCCCCTCCTGCTCCTTTCCCTCCCTCCCATCGACACAGACCCCAGGTGCCCCTTAACAAACGCCTCTCCATAACCTCCTGCAGAGTCCCCTTCCCAGGGACACCCTCCAGGCTGGTGCGGGAGAGTCAGGCCTGCAGGAGAACAGCACCTGCTTCAGAACAGAGCATACGTCTGGCACACTCCTCCTGCACGGCTTTGGTGCCAGAACATCCCGACACACCCCCCTGGACAGCAGCAGAGGACGCAGGGCAGCCCCCAGATGAAGCTCTGGAGGGGTCAGCCTGCACTTTTAACCCAGACCAAGACCAGACACTGGGCAGAGAGAGAAAGCCCATGGGAAGCGTGCCAGCAGATCTCTGTGTTTGAGCGTGGATACAGGCGGCAACAGCTATATCAACAGAGAGCTGTTTTTCTGAGCCCAGGTCCTGGGCAAGGTGACTGCAAACGCAGATGCCTCTAGGACCTGGTCCTCGATGTCCACAAGCCGAGCTGAGCACATGCAGCCTGGCTGTCAGTCCACAGAGAGGTGGGCGCTGGCTGAGCCTCTGTACTCGGGTCTCCTACCTCCCTGCCCTCATGGGCATCTGTACTGCAGATCAGCCCCCTCCTGCTGGGGCGGCAGCTGGGGGTGAGGGTGTCACCTGCTCAAGCTGGCAGAGAAAACTCGGAGGGCCCTTCCTTCCCACTGCAAAATCCACGAGACTGGCTCAAAGAAATCAAGTCTCATGGGGGAAGGGAACTCCTGACCAACCAAGCTACCCAGAGGTCACATGCCAAAAACCACGAGAGAGGAGAGAGAGAGCACAAGCAGCCCTTCCACCAGCCCCACATGGCAGTTAGAGCACTATATCAAGAGGATCCTTTTCCTGCCCACACAGGCCTCGTGGACCTTCACCGACCGTGCAGTGCATGGCTGGAAGCTGGTCAGAGCAGGAAGCCCCACTCCCAGAGCCAGCCCAGCACCCGTCACTAGAAACCTTCGAGAAGCACAGCCTTGGATTCAAGGCGTCTGGGTTCCAACAGCCCTGGCTGGGGACCTGGGGCAGTCACGTCACAGCTCAGCTCAGGGGCCAGAGAACATGCATGAAGGAAAAGCTCAGGGAGCCAGCAAGAACGCCACGGGCCCCCTGCGTCACCAGTACCTCTGAATTCGCAAGGGCCACGGGCTGAGTTTCCACTTCAGCCTCGTCTTCAGCTGAGGTAAAGACAAAGACAGAATCCCGTGCCACGACTCTGGGAAAACTGCCCACACTTGCGCAAAGCTCACTGCGCCTTGTTTCCACGTGGCCTCGGGTTTGGTCCAGGTGAGTTTGGTTTTCAGCTCTAAGGGATGGGTCGTGTTGAGCAGAGGAGGTTTATCTAAAAACAGGCATATTGTTAGGTCAAGCTACACGGATGGCGGTGCGTCTAATGGGAGAGTCTTCCGGGAACCGCGGCCGCTGGGGCTCTCCGCTAAGTTTTGGTTTCTAGATGGAAATGCAGTGCACTGAATGGGTAAAATAAATGGGCGTGTCTCGGTCAGCAGCCATAACACGCTGGGCGGGCAGGGTGCTTGGAGACGGAAGTGGTTAAGACAGAGGCCATTCTGTTCCTGCCCAGTGTGACCGCTGGGGAAGGATGCAGCTGAAGAGGAGTTTGGCCCAATGCTGAGACCACACAGGAGGACTGAAGGATGAGAGGGATGCTCCGAGCACCTGTGAGTCTGGAGCACCTGTGAGTCTGGAGCACCCTGGAGCAACCCAAGCACCACCAGCCTGTCCCTCCTTGGGCCGCAGCTGCCCTGCCCGAGGCCCTCGCAGCCCGCCCTCCTTCCCCACTTGGGCAGAGCGCTGGTGGAGTGAGCCATCCTGCTCCCGGGAAGACCCAGACATTCAGAGGTGGAACAGGGGCCAACCCTTTAAAACCAAAACCCGATAAAATCAGAAATAAAATAAGCTTTCATTTCAAAAAGCCAAGAGCTAAAACTGAGATGGGAGGGGCCTCCTCTGTCACTGGGAGGTTTCTCACTGGGAGTGTCCTGGTTTCCCCTTCGGTGTCTGCCACGATGAAAAGCAGGGGACCAGGAGCTCTCAGAAAGCCCAGGAGTCAGGGCCTCAGAGGACAGCAAAGAACAGGCAGGGTCTGCCCTGGAAGGTGCAGGGAGGTGTGGCTGACTGCCACTGTTACCACGTGAGACCATCACCACAGCAGTTACTACTGTTAGTGCCTGAGGCCGTCACCAGCAGTTACCACTGTTACTACTTGAAACCATCATTACAGCAGTTACTACTTGAGACCAAAGGGAGGAACGTAGAAATGATAACAAAAAACAAAAACCATTTTAAGGAAAGGCTAAGCATGGGAAAGAAGAAGAGAGCTCCCTGCTTCTAGTGAGCAGAGGCAGCCACCCGACTTTCTCCCGCCCTTCCTATTTATTGGGTAACAAGAGCAGGGAGGAGGAGGTAATGATTGGTCAGCTGCTCAGTTGATCACAGGTTCATATTGTCACTGACAGGCTGTTACTGACAGGCTTCAATTATGCCTAATTATAAGAAACATTTGTGCAGCCTCCAACAGGGAGGGGCCCAGAGGGCCGAGGGCAGGGTGACCTCCAGCAGCGGGGGCCACACCAGCTGGACCTAAGCACAGGGAAAACGTGAGTGGATTCCGAAACTGGCTGACTCAGTGCTGCGGGAGCCTCGGTGATTCCCTGAGCCTTGCTCTCACGACGCCACTTCTTTATTTTCAGAAGAGAAGGTGCCATCTTGAGATGTGGCCTCAGCTGAGCACGACTCTGGAGGGCCACCTGTGGCTCCATCCCAGACAGAACAGCCTTGCCAGGCCCGCCAGGGCGCCAGGACTGCAGTGCAAGGAGAGGAAGTGCATGCCACCTCCAACCGCTCCACGGCTGCGGCTCCTGCCTCTGAAGGGAGGAAAGGCTTCTCTCAGGAGGAGACTGCACAGAGTTGCAGAGCACCTTGAGAGCCACCTTGGCTTTGGGGAGAACAGCCGGCTGCGGGGCAGAGCCCGGAGACATGACTTAGAGAGAGAGTGACTCAAGTATTTAAAAACGAAAACTTCAGCTGAATTCAGTTTATCAGAGTTTAATTGAGCAAAGAACGATTCTCAGGCCACCTCCTGAGCCAGAGCAGGCTCAGAGACGCCAACGTAGCCACATGGTGGAAGATTTATGGACAGAAAAAGAGAAGTGATGTACAGAAAATGGAAGTGAGATACAGAAAGAGTTGGATTGGTTATAGCTCAGCATTTACTATATCTGAACACAGTTTGAACAGTCAGCCACCTTTGGCCGAAACTTGGTGATTGGCACAAGAGTAGGATGCAGTCTGTTTACAACTCTGTTGAGGTTATAGTTCCCAATGTACAGAGAAACCTTTAGACCAAACTTAAAATATGTGAGGAGGCAGCTTTAGGCTAACCTTGATTTCACACAGGGAAGAGCTAAACCTGTCTGGGGAGGGGCTGGAACCAGCGAGCTGGGAGCCGGCTGCGCAGCGGCCAGCACTCTTAAGAGGGATATACAGGCTTCCATTGCTCAAAGAGCTGGCTGAGGCCCTGCAGTGGCCCCTTCAGCCCACATGGCCTCCCACTCCGTGCTGGGGGAGCCAAGGAGAGGAACAGCAGGCCAGGCGTCCAGCCCAGGATGATGCACCACATCCAGGTGACATGGAGCTCACTCATCAAAAGTGCAGCCGGCTTTTCCTGTAAAGTGCCAGGTGGTGAGTCGTGTCTGCTTTACAGCCCCTGAGGTATCTGCTGCAGCTCTTCAACTCAGGTATTACCAAAGCAGCCGTAGACCACCCGGAAACAAAGCCGTGCCACTGTGCACCAATTTTTTTTTTTTTTTTTTTAATGTAAAAACAGGCGTTGAGCCAGAATTTGACCTGTGACCTGGTTTGCTGACTGTGCTTTAGAAAGACTGGGAAGGATGGTGATGGTGGGTTTTGACCACAGAGATATGGTGGGGGAGTGTGTGTGTTTGTCCGTGTACGTGTCTGTATGTGTACTGGGAGTGGGGATGCTCGTTGATGTTGTTACCCGGGGTGGGGGGGGGGTCTTTGTTCTTAGAGCTCCCAAGATGGTGGTAGCCGCTTCCAAGATGGTGGCAAGCCTCTTGTTCTCTGCCCTGGGGTTCTTGGCCTCATGGATTCCAAGGAATGGAATCTTAGGCCATGCGGCGAGTGTTATAGCTCTATTAGAAGCCATGGGTCACAGAAGAGAACCATGGAACCCAGCAACTAGTGTGCAGCTCGATTAGGACAAACCTGGGCACTTAGCCATGCAGGAACAATGGCGAGCCCCTAGCCCCATCAGGAGCGGGAACAGGCGCCTCGCTGGATCAGGAGCACAACGGTCACCCTGCCATATCTGGAGGGATGGAAGTCAGCGGCGGGTCTGCGACAGCGGCAGACAGCAGTGGTGGACGGCGAGCAAAAGCTCAGCTCGAGCTGTAACAAACACGGACCAGAAGAGTGTGCAGTTGCAAGATTTAATAGAGTGAAACCAGAGCTCCCATACAAAGGGAGGGGACCCAAAGGTGGTTTCTGTTGCCGGCTCGAATGCCTGGGTTTATATCCCAATCATTGTCCCTCCCGCTGTGCTCTCAGGCAATAGATGATTAGCTATTTCTTTACCTCCTGTTTTTGCCTAGTTAGTATTTTAGTGAGCTCTCTTTACTACCTGATTGGTCACGTGTGGGCTAAGTTGCAAGCCCCGTGTTTAAAGGTGGATGTGGTCACCTTCCCAGCTAAGCTTAGGTATTCTTAGTCGGCCTAGAAATCCAGCTAGTCCTGTCTCTATTTCACTTGAAACTTAAAAAACGGGGTCTCCCAGGTGACGTCTGCGTTACAAAAGCAGGCTGGGCACAGCGGCTCACACCTATAATCCCAGCACTTTGGGAAGCCAAGGCAGGAGAATCCCTTGAGCCCAGGAGTTCAAGACAGCCTGGGCAACATAGTAAGACCTCGTCTCTACAAAAAAATAAAATTAGCCAGGCATGGTGGCTTGCGCCTGTAGTCCCAGCTATGCAAGAGGCTGAGGCAGGAGGATCTCTTGAGCATGGGAGGCAGAGGTCGCAGTAAGCCTAGGCCACTGTACTCCAGCCTAGGCAACAGAGTGAAACCCTGTCTCAAAAAATTAGAGCATAAACCTTCCAAGAAATGAAGATTCCTCCAAATCATCTCCTTTAAGGTCTCATTTAGAAAATGTTCTTTGAGTGCTTTCGATTTTCATTTGTTTGTTCTGTTTCTCATAGCTAAGCGTGTGAAGCATGCATTCAAACATTTCTTGACGCTGCATCCGGAGGCCTACAGTGAGGCAGTGAGCAGAGGCCCAGGTCCTGGCCTTTAGACACGGCATCTCAGGGCCTGACTCTAAGGCAGAACGAGATAGGAGCAAGCTGAAACCCCTGTGCTACTGAGGTACATCTCAGCGGAGTGGCATTCCCCAGGGGCGCTTGAGCCGGTCACTTCTGGCCATGGCATGGCCAGCAGCTGTGAGCGCACAGCCCTGATTAGGGTTCAGCCACTTTGCCCAAAACTGCCCATCTATAAAAAATAGATGTGGTCTTTGCCCCCATTTCCTGGCACAGAGCTTCAGTCCCTGCTGGGATTTCTAGAGCCTGGGTCTGTCTCTGTGATGCTAATGAATCCTGGACAGGAGGAATGGACAGCTTCAGGGTGGGGCTGCTCTGCAGAAAGTCACCCGCAGGCCTAGAGAGCTGCAGCGTTCAGCCTCCTGACCTGTGGGGAAGGAAAGGATGCTGAGGATTGAGTTGCATCACATGGCCGTGACTTAGTTGTGTAATGGAACCCCTATAAAACTCTGGACAACAAGGCTGGGGGCGCTTCCTGACTGGCGAAGGTGTAGATGCACCAGGAGGGCAGCACCCACCACTGCAGCACAGAGGCTCCAGACCTTCCCCGGGCACCTCCTATGTGCCCTTTGTAATGAAGTGGTCGTTGTCATGTGGTACTTTCCTGAGTCTCCTGAGTCATTCTAGTGAATTATCAAAGTGGAGGTGGGGTTTGGGGACTCTCCAATTTGTAACCAAGCTGGACAGAAGTGCAGGAAGCCTGGGATCCCATTTGTAGCTGGCATCTGAAATGACAGCAGTCTCACAGGACCTTGCTCTTTAGCCTGCGGGGTCTGCGCTAGCTCCGGTGTTTAGTGTCAGAGTCCAGTTGAATAGCAGGACCCCCAGTTGGTGCTGGTGAAGGCACGGTGGGCGAGCAGAACCTCCCATCTCTCTCTGCTCCTTGCGTTCAGTCTCCAGCCACTCTCCTGAGAGATGGATGCTTCACCCAGGGTCCAGGTCTCATCCTTCAAGCCGACTTTTAGAACCTGCCACAAAATCAGATTCTTTGAAGGTTTCTACCTTCCAGCATCAAGGATCCAAAGATTCATTTCAGTGATAAGTGAAATGCAGGATCAAAGCTTCATTTCAATGATCAAAGGGTAATAGAGCAAAGGAGACATGATTCCATTGTCAAAGTGATAAAAGACATTAATAATAGATCTGTGAGACAGCAGCAAGGGGGTGGGGAAGTGCCGCATGGGGACTGCCATGCTTTCCACTCAAGCCCACAAGCTTTTCCAGTAGTTATTCCTGGAATTTGTTAATTAAACCTAATTAGTTCTATCAACCCAGAGGAGGCCATGCCTCAAAATTCTCCGTCTTAGCCTAAGGGCTAGAAAGCTCACAATGTTAATTATGGACCCCACCCCTGTGGGAAGAGAGATTACAGGATTTCTGAAGGAGCAGTCAAAATGCACCTGCAGGAAGCTGGGATGAAAGATGACCACAGAACCACCGTCACCGCCCTGCCACCCATGGGCAAGTCACTTAGCCCTCTTTGAAAAAGATGCAAACCCAGGAAAACATTGATTCTCAAAAAACAGCACCGAGGTCTTCCAAGTTGCCTATTAATTATCAGGTTGTCCATGAACACCCCCAGGATGGAGGAGCAGGGAATGAACAGCCGCAGAACTGGGGCAGGTCACCTGTGGTGGTTCTGAGCCCAACATCGCCGCTCATTTTCCACTGTAAATTATTATCCATGTCATCGATTTTACAGATTGTTAAATACTCAATTAGTCTAAATAATACACATTTCACTGTATTCCAAGTCGCATATTAACAACCAACCTTCATTAATATTAATTAAAACAAATATAGGGCAAGAGGTCTTCAGTCATCTGGAACTTAAACTCTTCAGATAATGGAATGGTTTCTCCCAAATCCTAGAATGGTTGCAGAAGTGAAATTGTGACCACACAATGCAGTTTCTCATAGAACATGAAAACCTACATTTTCAGGATTTCTGTAAACCTACTGATTGTAAATAATAATAATAATAGAGCTGCAGACTCAAAAAAAAAAAAAGTAGAACATCAGATCTGCTTTTTGTTTGTTTTTTTTTTTTTCTTTTGAGACGGAGTCTCGCTCTGTCACCCAGCCTGGAGTGCAGTGGCCGGATCTCAGCTCACTGCAAGCTCCGCCTCCCGGGTTTATGCCATTCTCCTGCCTCAGCCTCCCGAGTAGCTGGGATTACAGGTGCCCGCCAACTCACCCAGCTAGTTTTTTGTATTTTTTAGTAGAGACGGGGTTTCGCTGTGTTAGTCAGGATGGTCTCGATCTCCTGACCTCGCGATCCACCCGTCTCAAAGCCTCCCAAAGTGCTGGGATTACAGGCTTGAGCCACCACGCCCGGCCTGTTTGTTTGTTTTTTGAGATGGAGTCTCGCACTGTCTCCTGGGCTGGAGTGCAGTGGCGTGATCTCGGCTCATTGCAAACTCTGCCTCCCAGGTTCAAGTGATTCTCCTGCCTCAGCCTCCCAAGTAACTGGGACTACAGGCACCTGCCACCAAGCCCAGCTAATTTATTGTATTTTTTGTAGAGTCAGGGTTTCACTATGTTGGCCAGGCTGGTCTCAAACTCCTGACCTCGTGATCCGCCCGCCTTGGCCTCCCAAAGTGCTGGGATTACAGGCGTGAACCACCACACCCGGTCTGGATCCATTTTTAAAGTTTATGGTATTAATTATTTAATCAAAGTAATGATGTGATCACAGGAGCCCCAGATCAATGATCATTTGCACCTAACTCTTTGTTTCTGGGTAAAATAAAAACACCCAGGCCATATCTTTTCTAAAAACGTTTTAATCATAAATTAATCTCCAATTGGAAAAAAATGGAGATTTTAAAACACTTTTTTTTTTTTTCCTTTTGAGACAGGGTCTCGCTCTGTCACCCAGGCTGGAATGCAGAGGCACTATCTCAGCTCCCTGCAGCCTCGACCTCCCGGACCCAAGTGATTCTCCCGCCTCGGCCTCCTGAGTAGCTGGATCTACAGACACACACTACCATGCTCAGTTAATTTTTGTATTTTTGTAGAGACGAGGTTTTGCCATGTTGGCCAGGTTGGTCTTGAACTCCTAGGCTCAAGTGATCCACCCACCTCAGCCTCCCAGAGTGCTGGGATTACAGGCATGAGCCACTGCCCCCAGGGCAATTTTGAAATACTTTAAGAGCTTCTCCTACTGGCATAATAAAACTTTTTTTTTTTTTTTTTTTACAGGAAAACGCTACATTTTATTTTTTAGATCAAAGTATTAACCTTAAATACATTTTGTTTTTATTCTGCCATTAGGCTCAAGGAAAGTAAATAAATCCGGTCGGTGAGTTACTCACAAGAGCCACTACTCAAAGCTGATCTCCACTGGCTGCAGTGGGACAGCCTCCTAATGATGGGAAAGGGCAGGTTTCCAAACAGAAAACCCGAGGGACTGCAGTCAATGGCCAGGCCGGAGGGGACCAGCAGAGACAGCCACACAAAGCCGAGGTGGGGGCCTGACGCCTGAGCCGCCTCAGCTCTGAGAGGCTGCCTCCGAGCCAGCAAGCAGGATCCGTGATGGATCCAGAGCGACCAAGACCCTTGTCCAAGGTGCCGCGGCAAACGCGTTTTATTTTCCCCTAACTGGGCAGCCTTGGAAGGAGGGGTGGGCTCATTCTAGTGCTCAGCCCTCCTGCAGAACTCAGTTCCTTCCCTTCCCATTCGAATCGCTGGCTGAACAATGTTCCATCGTCAGATGATCGGCTCCAGGCTCCTGCCTGGGACACATATTTCCATTACTGAGTTTCACTCTTCAGCTGAAGACTCCGCTACATTTTCTCTGCCTGCGATGAGCCCCACAAAGGGACCTCGGGTAAGTCCAAAATGTGGCAGAGAAATGATTTGAATGAATTCTGCAACCAGTGACCACCATATATGCCCCCGGGGCCTCTGCTCCCCCAGACTGCTGCTCTAGGGTGGCCAGGCAGAGGCTCTGTGGGGCGCTGCAGGGTGGTGCCAGAACCCAGGAAAGCACAAAGCAACCTGGGCTGGGGATGCCTTTCTTTGCCTGGAAGAGGACAGCCGCCTATGGATTTAAAGTCTGCACCGAGCAAAGCAACAGGCTCTCTGCAGACCCTGCAGAGGCCACTCTCAGCACAGACCACACTCACACACCCTGGCTCTTGGGCTTTCGGCAGCAGGCCCGGCCCTGCATACCAGCTGGCAGAACGCGTGCCCTGCTTTACACACACAGGCACACATGCAGGTTCAGGCAAGTGCACACATAGAAGCCACAGGTCCAATCTCAATGGATCCCAGTGGGAGGCCTTGCTCAGTTCCCAGACCACAACTGGAAGAGACCAGACAAACTAGAACAGACCACGGCAGAGGGCCTGGGGCTCTCAGCAATCCAGGCCTCCTGCCCCAGTGGTCCTGGTTGAGGGAACATATGTGGGTTAACCAATGGGAGACAATGATCATCAGCACCTCCATTCGTCAGAACAGGAAAGCAGAGAGCAGAGAGGAGTTGGTTTTAATACCAGTAACTCACAAATGGTGATCAGAAAAGATCTAAGATCTTTTCTGCCACCCCCACCCCCTGTAGCCATGACTGCCACCCACCCACAGTGACCCTTCCAAAACGCGGCATTTGCTCCCGTCCAGGGCACCTGTCTCCACCCCAGAAGGAAGTCCACTGCATGGCAAACAAGCCGCCATGGGCTCTGGCTCACCTGCAGCTTCCCTACCCTCATCTCTGCCCCCACCTTGTGTGGCCTGATCTGCAGCCCTGCAGCTTCCCCAACACAGCAAGTGGCCTGTATGCTGTGGGTCCTGCTCAGCCACAGTCCAGGCCTCCTCTCTGCGGAGCCTTCATCCATCAGACTGTTTGGATGCTTTACTTGCTGTGAGTTCCTCACAGGTAAGAATCACTCCTCCTTCAATGCGTCTTCCCAGCACCCAGTCCAGATGTTAACACCAAGTAAACACAGGAGAATCATTCACTGGAATTGAAGGGTGGGGTTTGGCAGCTATTAAACAGAGGACAAGCACATCCCATGCCAGCGAGGCCCCACATTCAGGGAGACCCCAAAGCCAGGCTCTGCACCAAAGGGGCCCCTTTCTCAGCACCTGTGTAGGGACTCCTAACAGAACAACCTCCAACAGAAGGAACGGACCGAGTTCAGCTGCCCCAGTATCCACCGCTTATGCTCATAGGCTAAACGCCAGGCACCATGTCATATTTTCCACAAATGTGTTCAAAGTTTTCATTTAGAAAGTGGAGTATGTTAGAAAATGCTGCTCCCAAATGTTTGAAAAGTGCAGCTATAGATGTGAGAGTGACACATGTCATTGTCAACAAAAAAATAACCATTTGGAAACATCAGCTTTTCCCTGCTCTCCCCAGAGCACAAGTTCTTCCCAAATGATAGTTTCTTACTTGGTTAAACCATGTCTTTACTCTGAAGGTTCAGATTAAATTATTTATTTTTTCAGAAATGTATCTTAGATAGCATATTCTAAGACCCACTTGTCATCATAGAAAAGCTCAGCAAATTTAAAATACATTCTTTTGTAAAAGGAAAATTATGTTTAAGTTGGAAAAACAGTTTAACCACAAAATATTTTATAATATTCCATTTCATTGCAAAGTATTACAAAGTGTCTACTCTATTCCAAAGTCCTTGCTTTGATAAAAGTGGTCACATAATTGATTTTCTATTTCTCTTTGTGCTCTGCTAGTCTCAACCTTTTAGCCACACTACTTTAACTTGATGCTAAGGATGAACCTCACCCATACTGCTGACCTCTAGAACTTTGTCCTGGAATCCTTCGCTTCTCATTTCTGGCCCAACTTACCACTTCATCTGGGACTATACTTAGACTGGCTTTCCTCAAGCATTGTTTTAAAATCTGCTAAGGGCCGGGCACAGTGGGGCCAGGCATGGTGGCTCCTGCCTGTAATCCCAGCACTTTGGGAGGCCGAGGTGGGTGGATCACCTGAGGTCAGGAGTTCAAGACCAGCCTGGCCAACATGGTGAAACCCCGTCTCTACTAAAAATACAGAAATTAGCTCAGTGTGGTGGTGAATGCCTATAGTTCCAGCTACCCTGGAGGCTGAGGCAGGAGAACCGCTTGAACCTGGAAGGTGGAGGTTGAAGTGAGTCGAGATTGCACCACTGCACTCCAGCCTGGGTGACAGAGCGAGACTCCTTGTTGACTCAAGAGAATGGATTCTTCGTGTATTTCTAAATTCAGACAGATTATCACAAATACCATAAGCCAAGATGTATGAGATTCAGTCATATTTTATGCACCTGCATAGCATGGCTTCCACAAATGTATAATTTATTTCAATTCTTGTTTGCTCAAATCTTCATCCATATCTCTTATGCACCCTCCAACAGTATTTGCCAACAAAGAATACATTTGGGTTTGGTGCCATATTGTTTCATGAGACTTGTTTCAGCCATTTTACGTCAGCAGGAAGAACAAACCTTTACCAATAGTATCATGAATTATTGTCTTTCACTATGAAACCACAAAACAGGCTTCCAAGTGTATATCAATAACTTAAGTAAAATTATGTAAAATCACACACTGAGTATTGCATGATTTCAAAAATCTCTAATTGTGTAGGGCTTTTTCCATATTCTTAAAGATTAATTTTTAAATGGCTTGTGTGTCTTGTGCTTTTATTGATATATGAAGCCATGAAATTCAGTTAGGGCGAGGACCGTATCACTAACAGTAGGTGGATGTGAACCTCCACTTCTAGCATGTTGGGGAAACTGATACCAAACTTGCCCTCCCATTATACAATGAGAAAACTGGACAGATATATAACACAATAGTTTTCACTTGTTAAACAACAGGCAGGGCATCCTTGAGTCTGCTGCAGAAGACTAAGCCACATATATACAGGGTAAAATGTCACAAGGTTGGGGAAAGAAAAGCAGGTACGGTGTAAGATGAACAATGCTCAGAGTTTGCATAGAGGTAGGAGCCACTCAAGTTCCAAAGAGCTGAAGTGGAGAGACATCATTAAACACACCTGGTGAGTTCAGAAGTGACATCAGATATGCCAAGCCTCAGTCATAGGGTTGAACTAGCCTTAGAGTACAGATTACCCACTCTAACAAAGCTTAAAAACAAGCCTTGAGAGAATAACATTGATTGACAAGTAACTTAGTTGCATGCCGGAATATAGTTCAACACTCTTTCAAGGAAAACAACAAAATTGAGCCCTCAGTAATGTGGTATTCAGATTTCCAAGTATTCAATCAAAAAGTAACTAGACATGTGAAGAAGCAGAATAATGTGACCCATTACAGGGAAAAGACAGCCAATAGAAACAGATCAAGAAATCACAGAGGTGATAGAATTAGCAGTTGGACCTATAAAACCTATCATAAATAGAATCAAAGAAAGAAAGAAAAATATGAGGCCAGGTGCAGTAGCTCACACCTGTAATCCCAACACTTTGGAAGGCTGAGGCGGATCACTTGAGGTCAGGAGTTCGAGACCAGCCTGACTAACATAGCAAAACCCTGTCTCTACTAAAGATACAAAAATTAGCTGGGTGTGGTGGCAAGTGCCTGTAATCCCAGTTACTCAGGAGGCTGAGACAGGAGAATTACTTGCACCTGGGAGGTGGAAGTTGCAGTGAGCCGAGATTGTGCCACTGCATTCCAGCCTGGGTGTCTCAAAATAAATAAATAAATAAATAAATATATAAATAAATAAATAAAAATATGAACCTCATAAGGAAAAAATAGAAGATATAAATATGAATAAAATAAAACTTCTAGACTAAAAAATACAGTATCCAGAATGAAAAAAAATCCCTTATAGATTTCACAGCAGGTTATAGTAGTACAAAAGAAAATATTTATGAACTTCAGGACATGCAAGTAGAAATGATGCAAACTGAATTTAAAAATTAAACAGAATTGAGCTTCAGGAATTTTGAGACAATATCAAGAGGTCTAAAATATGTATAACTGGAGTAGCAAAAGATAAGGAAAGTAGAAAACAATAAACCAACTGAATATTTTCCAAATTTAATGAATATTACAATATTCCAGTATCTCAATGAAAATGAAAAATAAACACAAAACCAAAGCAAGACACAATAAATTGTTAAAAACTAAAGATAAAGAAAAAATATGTTAAATATCTACAAAAAGAACCATATTATGAATGAAATAGGGTACATCACCACAAAGCCTATATTATAGATAATAAAAGAATAATATAATCTACTTTGGGTTCAAACTGTCAAAAATGTAGACAGAATAGAAAAAGTTATTAAAAGACACAAATTACCAAACTGACTTGAGAAGAAATGGAAAATCTGCATAGTCCTATTCTTATATTTGTTAAAGAAATTCAACTCACAATGAGAATTACCACATTAAAAAAAAAAACCTCAGTATGAGATGCCTTCATTGATGAATTCTATCACTTAAAGGCAAATATGACAAATATTGCCCAAAATATTTGAGAAAAAAGAATATCATTTATCAAGCCATTTTGTGAAGCTAGCAGAACTCTGATATCAAAACCAAAGATATTAGAAGACAAAATATTCAGATAACTATCACCTGTGATACAGAGATGCAAAATTCTTTAACAGAAGATTCTACTTCTACTCAAAATGAATAAAAGGATCTAGCTTTACTCACCTGCTTGAATCAACTAAAAAAAAAAAAAAAAAAAAAAAAAAAAAAAAAAGGAAAAAAAAAAAAAACAGATAAAATGTATGAAACAAAGATATACAAGACATTGGGTATCAAACAACAAAAAACAGTAACCCATAGACAATAAGCAAATGAAATAAGCCCTATGATTGTCCCGCTTACTGCTGGGAGAAAGTTTTCAGGTCTCAGAGAAAGGTGGTTTTCCTGAATTGAGGAGATGTAGCTGAGAGCCTGGGGAAACCAAGGCAACCAGAATTCACAGGGCAGGGTATCATAGAGGAAAGAGCTTCATGAAGAGAGAACTCGGGAGATCAGCAGAGTCTCCCTCAAGCATTCAGTTGAACACGGACCAGTGCATCTGTGTAAGGACATACTGAAGCTGGGGAAATAGCCATCTGTAGACTAGACGAATAGGATTCAGTGCACACAAAGGGACTGGAATAGTATCTGTTTCCAGCAGCCAGAGTTGAAAACTCTATCATTGAGAAGGCATTGGTTGTACTAATAAGAGACATCTTGACTCAATAGTGAAAAAAAAAAAAAAAAAAAACTAACCCTAGACTAAATGTAGAGTCCCAGATAACAAAGCTTAAGAGAAAGATCCAAAGAATCAAACTGTTTACAAGTAAATTAACCATGTCCAAGAACAAAACTCAAAATTATTTATAGGATAAAAAATACTCACCACCCTACAAGATAAAACTCACAGTGTCTGGCAACCAAGCAAAAATGACCAGGCATGTAAAGAAGCAAGAAAGCACTGCCCACAATGAGGGAAGAAAAATCAATCAAACCCGACCCAGAATTGACACAGAGGGTATAATTAGTACACAAAGACATTAATAGAATGATTGTGACAGTATTACGTTTACATACCTTAAGGAAGCTAGAGGAAGGATTGAACATGTTAAGTACAACCTAATGTATGATCCAGTCATTCTACTCCCAGATATTTACCAAAGAGAAATGAAAGCACTTGTCCATGAAGAGTTCTACACGAATATCCCTAGAAGCTTTCTTTATAATAGCCCCAAACCAGAAACAACCCAAATGTCTATCCACGGGCAAGATGGATAAACAAACAGAGATACATGCATGCAACTGAATGCTTCTCAGTAATAAAAAGAAATGCAGCAATGATATATATCACAACCAGGATGACTCTGAAAATAATTTCACCTAGTGAAACAAGCCACATACAAAAAATCTACTGTATATTTTCATTAATACACAATTCCAGAAAATGCAAACTATCATAACAGAAAGCAGATCTGTGGTTGCCTGGAGAAGGAAGTAGGAGAAATCAAGTAGATGAAGGGGAGGAGGGATTGCAGAGAAGCATGAGGACACCCTGGGGTGATCTAAGTGTTTATTTTTGTGATTGTGGTGATGTTCTCAGGGGTATGTACATATGCAAAGATTTAGCAAATATGCACTTCAACCATGAGCAATTTGTTGTATGTCAACATACCTCCTTAAAGCTGTTAACATTTTCTTAGCCAAACATTCAATGACATGAACATTTACAGCATCTTTATTTGTAAAAGACAAAAACTGGAAACCACCCAGATGTCCTTCCCAGGGTGAGTGGTTAAACAAGCTGGTGCATCCACACCGTGGGACACTACTCAGTGATAAAAGAACAAAGTACAGATGAGTGCAGCACATGGACAAAGCCAGAGAGTTATGCTCAGTGAAAACCTCAGTCCCGAAAGTTTGCATGCCGTGTGACTCCATTTATTTAACATTCTTTAAATGACATATTCTAGACTTGCAGAGCAGATTTGCTATTGCCAGGGGTTAAGGAGGGATGAGGGCAGGAGGCTGTGGGGGTGGCAATTAAAGTGCAACAAGAGGGATCCTAACAGAGCTGGAAATGTTTTGAATCTTGGTTGTACGGATGTCAGTGTCTCAGCTGTGATATCACACTGTAGTTTTGCAAAACGTTACCATTGGGTAAAGCGTATGTGGGATCTCTCTGCATTATTTGTTATAATTTCACGTGAATCTACAATTACCTTAAAATAAAAAGTTTAATTTAAAAAAAAAATACTACACCTACAGTAATAACATGACCTGGAAAGCAAGTGAAAGCCCTTGCCTGAAAGAAAAATATGGGGGAGGGAGGTCACTGTGCGCCCTATTATGGCACACAGTAGGGTTTGACAATTCCTGAGGTTATACACATTGTCACAGAAACACAATAACAGTGTTGGCAGAAGGTGATCATTAAATAATTTTACATTTGTGTCTCTTTCCCAGTCTATACTGCCTGAAGCAAAGTATGATTTAACATTTTTAAAATAAATTTTGTAATTATCTTGAAAACAGAAGAATCTTATTACTTTTCTTTATGTTAAAATGTTATTTAATGTCCACATACAAAATATTCCACAAATTCATGATTCTCCTTTGGAGATCTTTATGTTTTAATAATCCAAGACCCTCAAAAAATAAAAGAAGGGAAGAAAAAGGAATATAGTTCTAAATATAAACGCCAGAGTTACAAAACTGCTAAGAAAAATTCTAGAAGAAAATCTTTGAGTCTTTGGGAAAGGCATAGTTTTCTTAGATAGGACCCAAAAAGCATGAATCCAAAAAAAGACAAGAAAATTGAACTTTATTAGAAATAAACTAATTTTTAGAAATATACCCCTAAGAAAATGAAAGGCAAGCCACAGATTGGAAAAAAAGACTCGCCATAAGTATATTTGGCCAAAGGACTTGATCCAGACTATATCAAGAATTCTTTCAATCTAGTAAGGCAATATTTTAAAAAATTAACCCAAGATCTGAACGAATTCTTTACAAAATAACATAAATGAGTGATCAAGAAGCACTTGCAGAAAGCTCAGCATCATTGGTCATGGGGAAAGACATAGCACAACCACAATGAGATGCTGCCACAGACATATTAGTGTGGCTAACATTAAAAAGATTGACAATTCCAAGTTTTAACAAGGATCTGGAGAAACCAACTAACTCTCATCTATTATTGGCAGAGCATAAAATGGTACAACCACTTTGAAAAATAGTTTGGCTGTTCCCTACCTGCACTTACCAAGTATTTCCCCTCCCAGGTATTATCCAAGAGATTGAAAAATTAGTTTCACACACACACAAATGTGTCCATGATTGTTTATAACACTTTATTCACAGGTGCTAAATCTGGGTACAGAAGTTCCATCAACAGATGGGTGAAAGAACAATTTTGGCATAGCCTAGCATTGGAACACTACTTCCCAGTAAGAAAGACTTTATCTACCTATACGCACAACACGAACAAATCTCTAAGTCCTCATGCTGAGCAAAAGAAGCCAGACACAAAAGAGGATAAATTGTGTGATTCCATTTGTATGAAATTCATCACACGAATAGAACACAAAGCAGATCAATATTCACCTAGGGCTAAAAGTGGGGAAGACAAAGAAACAGGGAAGAACCCTTTGGGGTGAAGAAATCATAATATATCCTGATTATGGGGGCAATTACCCAGGTGACTTGTCAAACACATCTACAGATTATTAAAATAGGTGCATGCTGTTCTATGTAACTCCACTTCAATACAACTGATTTTCAAACAGAATAGAGAGTGTAAATCCATATCTCATGTAGCCTTCTTAATAAGGCTGACTCTTTTTGCCCACTTCTTGGCAAACCCAGTTAGAATCTCTTTGATGTGTCTGGCTGTTTTTACTATTTAATGCAGCTGGTGAAGAGCTTATCCTGGGCATGGAAGTTCTGTTGGTTTTCTAGTTGCTAGCACCTGTTTGCATTATGCGTAACATCTTCAATCCACAATCTTCTCGGGACTCTTTGCAACTCACTTTTTGAAGGGAATGATTTCCTTAGACCTGGATGAGGTGATCCATAAACGCATCCTCCTAGCACATGTAAGAAGCAATGCTCTGCAGGCCACTAGGAGCAAGTCACACCTCTTTTACATTCTCTACATGGGGAACTCCTGCCTGGAAACTCCAGATGAAATGTGATTGTCTAAAACAGAGACTAAGGGACGACATACCTCTCCATTCTTGTTGGTTAAAATTAATTTATTTTAAATGAAGAACAATTAGAAGGATATTCCACATAACAATCTAAAATAATCACCTACCATGAGATTCCCACACCCCACTCTCCAGAGTCCAGTCTTGAAGGCTAGAGAAATTAGGGAGGCAGCGGGATAGAAAGAGGGGAGACAGCGTGGCCATGCCATGGCAGGAGGGAGCTCCGCTGCTCAGCTCTACAGCCTGTCCACCTCGTCTGCTTCATTGCACTAACTTGAACTTGATGCTGTTTGGAAATATTCAAGATATCTGCTGAGACCACGACACTCTGAGGTGTCCCCAGATGGTCCAGCTAGGAATGGAGAGCATCAGAAAATCTCTACTCAGAGTCACCTTGCAATCTTACAGTTTCCACCTTCCCAAGTATTTCACCTTCATAATTTTATGTATTCACCTTCTTGTCTAATGTTTACAACAGCCATGGGAGGCAAGTAGGGAAACAAATACAATTTCCATTTACAGATGAGCCCACCGAGCCAGGAAGGAGTCAGGTGAGCATGGAGGGCACCTTCTTCGACAGAACTCTGGGATTTGTGAAGTTCTTTGCTAGTTCTGTCTGTGTCTCGCTGTCTTCAGGGAGACACACACACAGGCACACGCATGTGCATACACATATATGCATGCGTGCATACGTGCACACACTAACACACATCCCCCACAGTCACATCTGGTACTACCTCCTAGCCTGGACTCATCTGGGCTTCTCCACCAGAATTCCTCAGCCCCAACTCCTGTCTCCTTGCAGCTTCACACCTGGATGCTCCTTCTTCTTGCTACAGTAGCAGCTGGCAGCCAGCCTAGACCTCCATTTCATCCCCTATACACCCCACTGCAAGTTGGGGGACACTGAGGGTGGGTGGGGTTAGGCAGAGGTTTGCATCCTTGAAAGGATGCATGTACCTCCTGGTATTGTCCGTCTTCCTATTCCAACAGAACTCCATTCTTGTAACCAGAGGGGTGTGGACTTTGGGGAAGAACAGAAAATCCCTTAGGGAACAACAACCTTTCAGCAGAGAAGCCCACATTTTCCTGGGAATGCCTTGGCTCAGCCCCTTCTTATAGGAGGCTGTGATTAGTGTTTGACCCCAAGATGGCCAAGACACTGATGCTCCATTCATTACCACAGCCCCCAGCAACCTGGAGACGGTTTCAGAGTAAAGGAAACTCCTAGCAAATGACTGCGTTTGGTTTCATCACGAGATCCGTTGTGTGTCTGACAAGGGCAAGCTTTGAATTGGAATCCCTCCACCTCCAGCTTTCCATTGTGCGCCCAAGAAAACACAGCAGAAAATCCTTGGAGACAACTGTGTGCTCAAATTGTATTCAGGGCTGATTCCCAAGGACCAGGACTGTGGACTGTTAACAAAGCCAGAGGGCCTCCTAGCGGCAGGGAGCGGCATTTTCTGCTGGCAGAAGTACTTTGCACTCAGAGGACCCGGTCCTTGTGTCTACAGAGCTGAGAGAGCCTCTCTCCGCTTCAATGCAGAGCTAATCCATCATTTCCAACCCTGGAGACACAGACAGGAATGTCACCCCTCTCCTTCCAACTCAGTGTATAGTTTAACTTTCTTACTTTTTCTAATGTCACATTCAGAAAGAGAGAAAAAAGTCCCCATCACAGTTGTTGCCTGTTTGCCTCTGTCTCTGGCCTTAGAAAAGGATCCCTGATGGTGAATCTAGTCAGGGAGAACTCCAAAGAGCAGCCTGGGCCACAGTGCATTGGAGGGGCTCAATGGAAAGGGTGGCCAGGGGCTTCTTTGACCTGGAGCCAGAGCTTGCCCTGGAGCCAGTCTCAGGGAGCTAGTCAGGGCACACGCAGCCATCTCCCAACCCCCACAGGGGGTACCGGAGGCAAATGAAGCTCAGAGCCAGCCCACCTGTGATGCCCCCTCCCCAGGACATGTCATGCTTGGGGATACCTCTCAGCCAGGCTATGACTCAACCTCTCAGTTTGGAATTTGACCAATTCAAGGGAAGATGTAGAAGCAGAGGGCAGTGGGCTAAATGGTGGACCCCAAAAGACATGTCCACATCCGAACCCCCATACCTGTGAATGTGGCTGAGTTAGAGATAAGGACTTGGCAGATGTAATCATGTTAAGGAATCACAATGAGATCCTTCTGCATCTAGGGCGGGCCCTAAATCCAATGACTGGGTTAGAAGAGAAAGGAGATGGAGTGGAGACACAGACAGGAGGGGAGAAAGCTCTGGGAGGAAGGAGGCAGAGGCTGGAGGGAGGCAGCTACGAGCCAGGGAATGCCAAGGCCTGGGCTGACCTCCAGGAGCAGGCGAGAGCCATGGATTAGCTTCTCCCACAGAATCCCCAGAAGGAACCAACCCTGCCAACACCTTGATCTTGGACTTCCAGCTTCTGGAGCTGGACAATAAACTGTCTGGGAGACAGACAATAAACTTGGGCTGTGGAAACCACCAGTCTGTGGCATCTGTTACTGTAGCCCTAAGAAGCCCCAAGAAGCCATTTGAGAAGTGAAGTCCAATCGGGAACCTGCCCTCTGGAAAGGTCTGTGCCAGCACTACCATGACTGGAGGATACAACAGCCCATTTTTCAGCAGGGAATGTGACCTTTGACTGGCCACTTCATTTCTAGAAGGTCTAAGGAAGCGATTGGGCATGTGTGCAATGCCCTATGAACAAGGTGTCACTACACCACTTGTGTGTGGAGGCAAAACAGTGGGAGGGCCACAGCCTCCTCCCCACCTGCTCAAGCAGAAGCCTGACACCCCCTGGTCCTTCCAGGACCCTCTTCTCGAAGTCTGTAGGTCTCCGGCCAGTCCCAGCTGCTGCGGGCAGTGACTCCCAGGCCCACTGCATGTACAAGCCTGGTCTTTGGGGGAGCACAGGGGCCCCACCTGTATCCCACTTAGCCGGAGACAGTCCAGCTGGCACCTGCTGACTGACTATCTCTTCCAGTTTAGTTTTTGTCCCAGAATTTTTAAATTTTAATTAAGTGGTATTAAGAAGGGCTGCTCAAGAGAAGTCTAGATGGGCTGGGTAGGCCCTGTCTCTGCTCCCAGCCTCTGCTGGGGCCACGCCTCATGGTTCAGGAGACATAGGTATGCTGGTCAGTGCTCCTTCTCAACATACGATTCAGTCTGAAAGGCCCCAGCAGCAGCCTGCCCGTCTCTCCCGGTCCCTGCCATCCTGAAACATGGAAATAACTCATGGTGACAAAAGTTAACATAACTTGCATTTAGATGAATTTCCTCTGGATTTCCTAGGTTAATTAAGATAGGATGGTCTACGGAAAAGAAAGAGATAACTCAAGATATGAGCATTTTCAATTTATCCATAATAAAATGCAACTTTGAAAAGAATTCAGGCAATCTGTTGAAAACTAAATATAATACCACATTTTGAAAATATATTTTTTAGAAAAATAACAGTGCTGCTCAATTAAACAACAAGCCTCCCTTCCTAAAGGAACACTCCAACAATAAAATGCAAGGCAACTCCTGACCAAGTCAGCACAGAGAGATGATGCATACTCGTGAAGGCACCAGAAGGCTCTATGTGTGGGCAGAGCCCCCAGCAGATGGCGGTCACTGGGGGACTTCCATCATCAGAACCAGTGGAAAGACTGGACCCCTGTCCCACGGCCTCCGGTGCTTCTCTGCAGAGTGGCAGCCAGGAGCCCAACCCCTTGGAAATCCTCAGGGCAGGAGATGTGCCTTCGTTCCACTCAGTCCCTCATTAGTGCATCTGACATCCACAGAGGGAATTTCCACAGTGATCCCAACACTACCCTTCTGAGATCCCCCCAGTGGCCCCCAGCACCATTCCATGACTCTCGATCCACCTCCTTCCTGGGATCCCGTGCTGGGAAGCCTGGCCCTACTGTGGGTGTCTCCATGGAGCTGGGGGCTCTCAGAGCAGTGGCCAGCCAGGCCCGGCAAGGTACAGGGCTCCAGCCAGGTAAAAGGGCCAGACCCTGGATTCTGGTCCCACCCCCAGGTCTGGGACGCCCTCCTCTAGCCAGGTCCTCAACCGTCAGTCCTCCTCTGATTCTGGGCTGCCCTGGGAGACTCATGTCCACCCACCCCAGCTGGGGCACCACATCTTCTTTGGGTCTCGGGTGTTTCTTCTTCCAGAGCCGCAGACAGGTTTCTTAGGTGGGGTCAGAACCTGGACATGCCTGGGCCACCAGGAACCAAGAAGTTTCCAACCCCAGCCCAATCTGGCTCCATCCAGTGCAAGAGAGCAGGGTGTCCCAGTCACCAACCAGGTTAAGAAAAGAGCTGAGGTTGTCAGTTGTAGAACACAAAACGTACAACAAACCGCCCCCCCATATACACACACATACGTGTACTCACACACACACATGAACTCATTCACACTCACGCTCACACACATTTGTAAAATCACATTCACACACACACACATACACACACACACCGAGGGCAGGTGCTGGAGTGCTGTCTAGCACAGAGAGCAACTCACAGACCAGAGCCCTTCCCAAGTAGCCTGCATGGAGGGGCTGCAGGTAGGAGCTCCGTTGGGATCTGCCAGAGCCCCACGTGGCTGGGCCAGACGCCAAGCCCCGGCACCTGGACAGGCCAAAGGGTGCATCCCGAGGTGCCAGGCCCGGCTCAAGGCTTCTCTGGTGTCAGGACACCTGCCTGGGAGACAGGGAGCCTCTGTGCTTACTTTGTTCATCTAGAAAATAGACCCCAGCCAGTCCCCAGCAGCCTGAGAGCTTGTAGAACATCATACAAGGATGCTCTGAAGAAGGGGTGAGCTTTGGGACTTGTGTGGGGAGGTCAAGGCCAGCAGCTGGACCTGCTTCATGACCTCTGCTAGCTCCCGTGACTCTGCTGGGCCGATTGATTGCTAACAGCAGATGCGATGGGCAAAATGCCAGCTGCCCCAGCCCATTCCCTTCTCAATTTGTGAGATCAGAACCTCAGCACCACGGAAGATTCTGGATCAGGTGCTGGGGCAGCAGCTCATGTTTCCAGATGGCGATTGTGCAAGGAGGCCTAGAGCCCTGGAGTGGCCCGCACCTTTGACCCGGTAATTCCACTCCTATGACTTTCTCCTGAGGAGCTGTTGAGGACAGGCTGCAATGTATCGTTGTAAAGGCCAAAGCCCTGGAAACAGATCAAATATCCAAAATCAAAAGTAAATGCTGGAACCAATCACAGTACATCCATAGGCAAGATGTTATGCCACCACTGAAAATGACATCAAGGAGGAATTTGTAAATTTGTGGAAAAACGCCTATGAGGGAATACGAAAAGAAAAGATTACACCGCAAACCTGTTGGCCTGCCAGCATGGTGGGAAGTCACAGCCCCTGCCTAAGCAGGAGGCACGGCTGTTGGAGCACTGGACAGCAAGCGACAATTGCTGGCTGGGGACCAGTGCCAGGACGAGCCTTGGAGCTGACCTCACAGCAACAGATGCCTGCGCCGATGCCTGTGACCAAGGAAGTGGTGCATGTTACTCGGGGCCATGCTTCAGGTGTGAATTACAGTTAGGAGCTGCATGCACTTAATACACAAACCCATCCAGAGAAGAGAAAATAGGAAATGAGCATCAAACACACACAAGAAACCCTGCCGGGTGGAGCCAGGAAGGTGGGACAAAATGAACTTGAAGCTGGTCCACCCCAAGTCTGTGGAGCAGATGAACATCTTTCAGAGCCTCCACTAGCCTGGTGCATGGCAACCTGGGAGGGCAGCATGGAGGAGGTGTTCTTTGAGCCAACCCTGAAGGAAGGAAGGGGCGGGAGGAGGTGAGGGATGGAACTGTGTATAGAGGGAACAACGGGACGCCCAAGGCAAGAGCAACCACTCAATGAGGCCGGGAGAGGAGACTCTTTGCAGGCCGTGGGGAGCAGCGCTTGGTTTTGTACAAGGACAGAGAGTGCTCCTCCAAGAACAAGGCCTGGCGTATCAGTGGTCTCACGACCAGCATCGGGCAAAGATGCATCCTCAGTATTGCAGTGGGAATGCATTAGGCTACCGAACCCACCTCCTGAAATCCATCAATCAATGGGCTGAAAAGCAACAGCTGCAGTTCAGCTCAGCTTTCACATTGCCCATGTAGACAAATCCAGCATCCCGGCACCTCCTCCTGGGGAAAATGCAGGCAGCATGGCATCTTCCCGTATGGAAGTCCTGCACTGGACTGCCCAAGCCAGCCTCAGAGTTGAGGGAGAGAAACAGAGAGAGAGATGGGTTTGGGGCAATAGCTACATTTCCTGGGCCACCGAGTTCATTCGACAAGCATTTGCTGAGCTCCTGCTATACTCCAGGGCACTTTAAACAATTATTCCAATTAAAACTGATATTCATTTCCCAGGGCTGCCGTCACAAAGTACCACAAACCAGGTGACTGAAACATGGCAATTGATTGTCTCAGGACCCTGGAGGCCAGAAGGTGTCAGCAAGGTTGGTTCCTCCTGAGGGCTGCAAGGGATGGATCTATTCCAGGGCTCGCTCCGCGGCTTGCAGGGTCGTGGTGTTCCCATGGCATTTTCCCTCTGTGCGTGCGTCTCCAAATTTCCCCCACCCTGATGGACTTGCTTTAACTTGATTACCTTTTTAAGGACCCTATCTCCAAATAAAGTCAGAGACTGAAGTACTAGGGGTTGGGGCTTCAACATACAAGTTTGGGGAGGACACAGTCCAACCCACAATAACACTGATTGCAAATCTACACAACACTGTCCTCATTTCACAGATCCAGAAAACTGAGGCTTGGAGAGAATGGCTAACTTGCCCGAATTATATCCTTCCATCCTGACCTGGCAGAGCCAGAATTTGAATCCTCGTCTGAACTCCAAAGCCTTTGACATTCCCAGTGGGTAAAGGCAACAAATGTGACAAGTGCTGCAGGAAGGCAACAGAAGATGCAGAGTGCTGGCTACGAGAACCCGAAGCTGGACCTTTGAAAGTGGGGAAAATGCAATAGAAGGGAGTTCTCCATGCCTGGCACCCAATGCCAATGTGCCCCTGAACAAACCACTTACCAGCTCTGACCCTTGGAGGAGGGGGCACCTTTCCCATCTCCCTCCCTACCCACCTCGGTGACTGCCCCTCCTCCAACCCCCAGCCCATCGAAGAAACCTGCTGGCTTTCACTTCCAATGTTAAAAGGAGATATTCCTTTCTGTGGCGATCTTCTTGGCTATTTGGGTCTTAATGATTACTCCATAATTGTATTGGATACTGAACTATGAAGGAAATACGCATTCTCCTCCCTCCATGCCTATGGTCTGCAAAACAGAGAGATGATACCATGCTCTGACAGCTGGAGACCAGAGGGCACTTCTCCCCACAAGGCAAGGTTGCAAGGTCCACAGGGTCTGCCTCCTGGAGAGCCAATGTCCAGCACTGGGCATAGGCTCCAGGTGGTTCTACCAGGACCCTCACCAGCAGGGAAGCCCACTGTTAGTTATTCCACCAACAAATGCCCCAATGGCAGGAAGATATGTAATCCATCACCCTAACTGAACCAGTAGTGAGAGTAAAAGAAAGTGCCATTGATAATGACAGAGGACAGTGGGCTCCCACCACCCAGTCCTGACCAACCAGGATTCATGCCCACCCTACCCAGTGCGCACCCTGCTGATGAATCTCCTTGGAAACTCCTCCTAATCTAATCTGATTATTGCTCCCTTCCCAGCTCAGCCAAAGACTGAGGGAGCAGGAGAAGAGAGTTCCCCGAGTGTGTCCCTGAAGGGAGGTGGCAGGCCTGGTGTTCCAGGGGTGCCCTCTCAGGGTTTATCCTTTGGAGTTTCTGGGGATTCTAAGCTTAGATGTAAAAAGATGCTGACCATTCTGTTGACCTCCCCTTGGGGTCCTGCCCACACAGAGAAGAAGCCTCCAGGGCCAGGCGTGTGTACAGGTGCCCTTTTCTCTGGACCCTTGTCAAGTAGCAAGCCCCTCCTATCTCTGAGAACTTTGGACTGACATCGTCTGCCTTTGCAGGGCACCTGAGGCCCACCTGGCTCTAGAGCAGTGAGGACCAGGCTCACATGCAAGCTGGACATTTGCTTGGCCTCATCTCCAGTCATGAGAGCGGAACGCCCCTCTGAGAGAGAAATGGGGTTCAGGGAACTCCTGATGGGGGTCTCCTGCAGCCCCAGCTCTGCTGACTGTGGGCTCTGGGGGGTGTAGCTTGCCAGGAGGAGAGGGTGGGGCTGAGAGACACGGAGCAGAGAGGGCAGGGCTGAGAAGGCCTCAGGGTTCTGCAAGGGTGAAGAAGGTATCAGGGTGACCTCCCTGTTCATCTCCGCTGCCCACTGCCAGCCACTCTCCACACACCCCAGTGCCATGTTGCTGCCACTTATTGATTGAAAGGGAATTGCTTGTCATCTGCTTTTTATTTCTCCAATGATTCCCAACATCTTGGTGTCAACGATTAAAAATCCCATCCTTGTGGTCCTCTCCACATCTTCCTTCCAGGGGCCCAAGGTACCACTCAGGGAGGTCCATGCTTCTGAGGGTATAAAACAATAGATCTATAATGAGATGGCCTTTCCTTTATTCTGATACAGTGAGCAGGACGGAGGACTGGGTGGAGGGGTGACAGACATAAAGGATTCTAGGTAGAAATTACAATGGATATCATGTCCCACATGCCCATATGTCAGACTAGCAAAGGTTTCAAAGTATGACATTAGTGAGACTATAAATTGAGACACCACACCACAGGCTGTGGAGCAAAAGGAATCAAAATCTAAAATGCATACACCCTTGAGCTCAACCATTCCCTCCCTGGGAACTTGTCCCAAGCAGATCATTAGACAGCTGTGCAAAAAGTGACTATTCAAATCACAGTGGAACAACCTAAATGCCCATGATTATGTGGTTGGTTACACAAATGATGATATTGAATCAATGGAACCTACTGCAGACATTAATAAGAATGATATGTACCAACATTCACTCACAAAGGTTAATGGTGTGCCAAGTGAAAGCAGAAGACTACAACTCATACAACATCCTCTTGTTTCTATAAAGTTGCGTGTGTGTGTGTGTGTGCGCACGCGCCTATTTGCTTAGAAGAGATTTGAATAATGGCTCCTCCGGAAAGATGCAAGAGGGATATGAGAATAAATTTTTAATTCTCTATTATTTAGTATGTTTCATGGTTAAATATATAAATGTGCATTATCTATATTATCAGAAGAAAAAGGTTTTTCATTTCAAAAAATATGCAAAGGTAACTTCCCTACTTTTCTGAACTCTCGACATAACTTGAGGTGATGCTATATTTGTAGACTGCCGGAATTTTATGGTTAATTTCATATGTCAACTGGACTAGGCTATGGTACCCAGAAATTTGGTCAAACATCAGTCCAGATCACTGTGAAGGTATTTTTAGACGAGACTAATATTGAAATTGGCGGGCTTTGAGTAAAGCAGATTACTGCTTGTAATGTGGGTGGATCTCATGCACTCACTTGAAAGCCTTAAGAGAAAAAAATTGAAGTCACTGAGGAAGAAAGAATTTGCCTCCAGATGACCTCAGAGGCCCGAGACTGCATCATCAACCCTTCCCTGGGTCTCCACCCTGTTGGCCTCCCCTGCAGATTTCAGACTTGCGGCCTCCACAAACTGATGAGCCAATTCCTCAAGATAGATAGATAGATAGATAGATAGATAGATAGATAGATAGATAGACAGACACATACATACATACATACATACATACATAGATGATAGAGAGATATAGATAGATGATAGACAGATAATAGCGAGAAGATAGATGATAGATAGATAGATAGATAGACACATACATACATACATACATACATAGATACATAGATACATAGATGATAGAGAGATATAGATAGATGATAGACAGATAATAGCGAGAAGATAGATAGATGATAGAGATAGATAGATAGATAGATAGATAGATAGATAGATAATAGATAATTGGTAGATAGCTAGAGAGAGAGAGAGATAATAGGTGGGTAGGTAGATAGATCATAGGTAGGTAGGTAGATAGCTAGATGATTGATTGATAGATAGATAGATAGATAGATACATAGATAGATAGATACATAGATACATAGATAGATAGATGATAGAGAGATATAGATAGATGATAGACAGATAATAGCGAGATGATAGATAGATAGATAGATAGATAGATAGATAGATAGATAATCGGTAGATAGCAAGAGAGAGAGAGATAATAGGTGGGTAGGTAGATAGATCATAGGTAAGTAGGTAGAGAGCTAGATGATAGATAGATAGATAGATAGATAGATAGATAGATAGATAGATAGATAGATAGACAGAGAGACAGAGACATCCCACTGGTCCTGTTTCTCTGGAGTACCCTAACTAGCACAACTGCTTTTGATCCTCTTCATAGACTTTATTTTTCAGAGCAGTTCTAGGTTCACAACAAAATTGAACAGGAGGTACAGAAATTTCCCACCTCTCCTAGCCCCACACATGCACAGCCTCCCCGCCTATCAACATCCCCCACCAGGGGGTGCTTTGTTACAGTCGCTCTTTCTCTGATCTTTTCACTGTCTCCATTGTTTGGCCTTTTCCAGGATTGGAACCACAGTTGGAATCACACACTATGTGGTCTTTTCAGGTTGGCTTCGCTCAGTTAGTAACATGCATTTAAGGTTCTTTCGTGTCTTTCCATGATTTGATAGCTCATTTCTTTATACTGCTGAATAATATTCCATTGTCTGGATGTACCATCATTTATCCCTTCATCCACTGGAAAACGTCTTGGTTGCTTCCAAGTTTGGGCAATTCTGAATAAAACTGCTGTAAGCATGCGTGTGCAGGTTTCTGTGTAAACACAGGCTTTTTAATCCTTTGGGCAAACACCAAGGGGCACACTTGTATCATAGGGAGCATTTTAGTTTTGTAGGAAGCTGCCAAACTGTCCTCCAATGTGGCTGTTCCGTTTTGCATTCCTTCCGGTAGTGAATGAGCATTCCTGCTGCTCCACAGCCTCACCAACATTTAGTGTTGTTGGTGTTCCAGATGTTGGTCATTGTGACAGGTGTGTAGTAGTCTCTTGTTGTTTGCTTTGATTTTTCCACACGAATTACAAGGCAGAATGTTTTTGGCTCCCATTTTACACAGCAGGATGCCGTGATCCCTGAAGGCTAAATGACTTGCCAATGGGATCAGTCAACTGGAGGCAAAGCCAGGGCAGCACCCAGCCTCCCTGCCTCTCTAGCCAGAAACTTTCTTCTAGATACTTTATTCAGAGCCATTGAGAATCAGCAGTTGGGAGCAAATAGGGGGAAGGCAAAGTAATTGCCTGGACCAGGCCAGGGCTCTCTACAAGATGGCAGAGCAGGGAGCCACAGCTAGAACAGGGCCTGCCTAAGGACCAGCCCTCCAGCCTAACGCACCTGCACACCGCTTCTGTCTCCCAGATCTTGGTTTTCCACATTGTCCTGTTCCCATTCTAGCTTCAGCCTCCTGGGACAAAAGTTCCTCTTATGGGGCCTGCCAACCCCACAAGCAGGGACAGCCCCAGCTCTCTACAAAGGATGGAACTGAGTGTCTCGCTCATGCCAGCAGAGCCCCATCCCAGATGTGTGATACAGGGGTGGAAGTTCCCATCCTCCTGGAACCCTAGTCTTAGCTTGAGGAGTGTCTCTCACAGACCCCTCATTCTCTTTCCACATATCCTGGGGCTTCCACAGACACCAGGATGTCAGGAACTGGTCTAGCAGAAAGGGCCTGAGAGTGGGGTTACAGATAAAATACGAGACGCTATGTTGAATTGGAATTTTAGATGAGCAACAAATAATTATTTAGTGTAAGTGTGTCCCATGTAAATATTCCTTCCTCAATTTGTATTTGCTATGTCTGCAGCTCTGCCAGAGATGACTCAACTCAGGGCTCCCATCTAGGGTCCTCAGCTCCCAAAGAATCAGGGCCTATGAGTTCCTTGCAGAATTGCAGAAAGCCTATGGCATTTCTGTGGGTGCAGGAACTCCAAAGCCTCTTTGACTAAATCCTATTAGCTGGTGTGCCGGTTCTGGCTGGCAGTGCCTGGTGACCGAGGCTATGACTGGAAGTGAGTGGGGTCTCTGACTGGGACAGGGAATTGGGAGGCACTCTAACCTGGTGGAGGCCTCCTATGTGTGGGGGAGGGGTGGGAGTTGGGGAGGGAGCAGGGCGTGGCTAGGAAAACTGTTTCAGGGTGTGGATTCCATGGGATGAATAATAAACAGGATCGTCTCTTATGAAAAGGTCAGGGATCCTCCCCCTGCCCAATTTTACAACCAGGGGACCAACGTCCACAGCGTAATTCTCCTTGGATGAACTTTTCACTGCATCTGGGTTTCTCCATCCATTTTACTCGAGTCCCATTCAGTGTTCCCAGCCAACCCCTCGCCGTGAGTGGGGACTAGCCCCTCCCCAGCAGCTGTGTAAGGAGCCCGTGTTTGATGTCTGGGGTCAGAACTGCTGCTCCTGCAAATCATTGGTCTCAGCGGAAACCAATCTCTCAACCCCTCCATCTGTCAAGCGGGGCCAGCCCAGAGAGCAGCTGCTTTGGTGGGTACTAAAAGGACACGGCAGCAAATTCTAGAACCAAAGGTCAAATCACTTGATTACAAGGTTTTTTAAAACCTAAAGTTAAAGATCCATTTGCCTTCAGCACAGAGCAGTTGGCCGGCTCTGTCCGCCGACTCATCTGCCTGGCCCATGAACGGCCCACCCCCTCCATCACTTGGGTCTGCAGGGCATGTGTGAGACCTTGTGTGGGGAAAACAGCTTTGTCTCCATCCCCTGCAGGTGGGGATCAGCAATCTGGTGACCTGGGAAAAGGTAAGAAAAGCCCCTTGGACTGAGGGCAGAGTGGACACTGTGCATCCCCCTGTGCTTGGAGGGAAGTGCTGGGCGTCGTCACAGGGACAGCCACTGCTTCGGGAGGGAGACGGGCCACTAGGAACACGCACCCTCTAGGGCACTTCTCATCTGCACACCTCCACCTTATGCATACATTTCCCAAGTCGTGCGCTGAGCTCCTACTGTATGCAAACCTATAGGAGAGAGTAACTTAATTCCCACACTGTCTGAGAGAAAAATTCTCTCCATGGCTGCACTTCCCAGGGAACAAGACACAGGCACAGAGAAGCTAAGTGAGAGTTGGTGGGGGACAGAGACTACAGGGAGCGACCCCAGTGAGTGGCTCCCCAGCCGGCTCCTGAGCCCAGGCCCTTGCCTCATAGCTGTTCCTGGCGGCACCTGCAGCCCACATAACTCGGGATAACCATCAGACATGATTATGTCTCGTACTAATAAAAGTGTGGGTTCTCCCACTATCAACCGCACACATGTCCTTTGGCAGGTAAATGATTTTTAGCCTCTTAGCTTAAAAAGATGCCTTAGGGGGTGGGGAGCCCATGTTTCAGGGAGACAGAGTTTCTGTCTGGGAAGATGAAGGGGCTGTGGGGATGGATGGTGCTGCACGACAGCGTGAGTGCTTCATGCCACGGAACTGTGTGCTTAAAAAAAGTTAAGGGGTGAAATTCTGTTACATGTATTTTAACACAATAAAATAAAAAAGAAATTAAAGATGAATCACTCTGAATCCTGGATCCCAGGACTAGTGAACTGAAATCTCCCCAGTCATGCTGTGGAGAGCTGCTTTGCTCTCACTCCAAGCCAGTCCAGTGCCGTAGAGCCTCTGTGGTCTCTTCTGGAAGCCTCCTGGAATAAACAGATGGCTGTGCAGAGTGGCTCGGGGTGGCCATGCATGCAGCAAGGCTCAGCGACCCTCCTCTCTGTGCCTGTGGCCTCCCTGCCCCAAACAAGCCCCCACCCCCACCAAAGCACAGGCTTCTGGGAGGGGCATTCTGCCCTTTTGAGGTTCACCTGGTAGCAGAGGGAGAGGAGAGCAAACAAGGTGGCCGAGCCCAACAGCAGGTCAGCTGCACACCCTCCTGGGCACCTGTCAGCACATGTGGGGCAAGTCCACCCTCCAAGACATCATCCTTCAGCCTACAGGTCAGAGCTGAGAGAGGTGCGTCTGCTGGGAGGGTTGACTGTCAGAGAGCCACTGGCCTCGTAGGGAGGCTAATCACCCACCGTACAGAGACAGTGGCTGACTGGGGCTGCTGACCGGGCCATTTCAACTCCACCTTATTCTGGATGAGGCGGTAGTGCCATCATCCACTCATCAGGGTTGCCTTAAGCACGATGGTGTTCCCATAAGCTCTGCTGATGGCCTTCCTATTATTGCTTTTCAGACGGAAGATTTAGGATAGCAGAAAATACCATGGAAAAAGGGATATGAAGTTTAGATCGACCATAACAAAATTATTATAAGACCCAAGCTATCTAGTTTATACTGTATCATTAACTACACACTCTCCCAGTGTGCTGCTCAGCAGACCAGCAAAGCCAGCATTCACTGAAGATTCCAATCTTGCTGAGCAATAAACTCAGTGTTTTGCATAAACAGATTTGCACACACTCTGTTTACTGTGATTCCCACATATAGCGGATGGGAAAGCGCGTCCGCAGAGGAGCCCTTCTTCTCAGGGAGGTTTGAGCAGCACAGACGCAAACCCGTAAGTCAGTGCAGGTGGGTTGAGCAAAAGGCAGCACCATGGAATTTTATAGCAGGGAGGCTGGGACCCCCCCTCTGCGCTTCAACTGCATGTCAAGATTCTGCATCTGACTTTTTCATCTGCCCCAGAGAGCTCTTAGATTGCAAGTATAACATCCAAACCGATAACACCTCCTTGAGCATCAGAGACCAGAGATGCAGACGCAGCCAGTGTGGATGCCCCGAAGCCAGATGCTGAGTGAGAAGGAGTTGGGTCTTGAGCCTTCCTCCCTCCAACCCACCAGCCTTTTCTGTAGGTCATCCACAGCAGCCTCCGGAGGTCAGACCTGTGGCCAGGGGCATCTCTCGTTGTCCCTTAGTGCCCATGGATACATTTACCAAGCACACTGCTGATTCATGATTCATCAGCACGAGCAAATGGGCCAGCTTCCCATGGCTGCTGTAACACATTTTCACATACTCAGTGGCTTGAAGCAACACAGATTCCTCCTTTTACAGCTCTTGAGATCAGAAGTCCTTAAATTAAGCTGGTGGCAGGGCCCATGGATTCTGGGTGGGAACCACTGCCTTGCCCCTTCCAGTTTCCAGAATCCACTCACACTCCTTGGCTTGTGGGCTTTGATAGAATTTGACTGTGTTCCCACCCAGATCTCATCTTGAATTGTAGTTCCCATAATGCCCACATGTCCTGGTGGGGACCCAGTGGGAGATAATTGAGTCATGGGGATGGTTACCCTCATGCTGTTCTCATGATGGTGAATGAGTTCTCACAAGATCTGATGGTGAAGAAGGACGTGTTTGCATCCTCTTCTGCCATGATTGTTAAGTTTCCTGAGGCCTCCCCAGCCATGCTGAACTGTGAGTCAATTAAACCTCTTTCCTTTATAAACTACCCAGCTTCAGCTATGCCTTTATAGCAGTGTGAGAACGAACTAATACAGGCTCTTTCCTCACATTATTGTGACCTCTACTTGTCACCAGATGCACCTGCAAAGTTCCTTTTGCTATGTCAGGTGACAGATGCACAGGTTCAGAGATCAGGACATGGACATCTTTGGGAGTCATCATTGCATCTAGCACAGTAAATCCTGGTGTTCTCTGTAATTCTATGGTACAGGATGGTTTATGAAAGTTCTTGCTTGTTTAACAGAACAGAACCTTTTATTTGAAGTATATTGGCTGTGAGCACAAAAGTAAGCCTGTCTGCAGGGGAGGAGGAGTTGGGAGGTAGTGAACAAAATATGGAAAATGCTCTCCCCAAAGGCCACCCCAGTCTTGGCATGCTCCGGGGACAGACAGTAGCCCTCACACTCAGAGGGTCACAGCACAGGAAGGCAGTGCAAGCAGGTGGAGAGAGGAGCCAGCTCTGTCTTCTCAGTTTTTGCCTTAAAGGCCCATGAGTATTTATGAGGTTGTGTGCCTAAGAGCCTCATCAGCTTTCGGAAACCTTAATTTCACTTCATAATCATGAAAGCTCTGCTCTTCCAGGGTGTGAGATCATCATGCATGTCTTTCTAACAATAACCTGTTATCACTCTCTGCTACACCCTCTGAAACTAACACGCACTCCTCGGCCTGATGCTGCCTCTCAGGCATCTCCTGGCTCTTTCTACTGCCTGCTGGTGGTGGGTGAGGGTACCAGGATAAGCCCAGCTTGCAGGACAGTTCCACCTTGGGGATTTATGGATTTCAAAGGCAAGCAGAATTTCTATTTGCACCAGATGCAGTAGGCCCCTTGGGAGAACAATATAGAGATCTTGGAAATGGGTGCTCTGGCACTGGGGCACCCAGACTAAGATTATCAGGTAAAGAGTCTGGGCAGAGGTTCAGAGTCTCCTCCTAGCCCTAGTAACACACAGTAAAAATGTACAGGCTCACACACCCAATAATTCAGAGGTCAACAGGTTTCAGGCATAGCTGGATCCAGGGGCTTGGGCAACATCATCAGGAACTGTTTTAATTCTCCGTCTCAGTCCAGGGCCCGCCCCCCAGTCCCGCACTCGCACAATCCTGAGTGATAGAGCCTAAAATTTTCTGCTTCCCAGATCCCTCACTGGCCTCACTACAGTCCCGGCCCTGCTGTCATGTCCATTCTTAAGCAGGCTCTTCCCTTCAAGAGCCTTAAGCAAACTCTTCCCCCTCAAGTAACAGAATGGCTACAGAGCTCCAGCTCTCCATACATACAGATCTGGTTCTATGGGAAGAGGGGTCCCCTTCCCCAATAGCTCAGAGTGTCAGAATTTGGTCTACTTGCCTGATTGTCACACCCCTCCTGGGTTCCCAGGGCCCTGCTTATGTAAAAAGATCATGGGATGAGGGTTGGGAAGGGGTCATTTTCTTAAAGAAAAGCTGTGAACTGGATTTGGGGCAGCAAAAGCCACAAATGTCCTCCTTGGCCAGTAATTCGCCATGAGGTAAAGGCAAGTCCATGTCTGGGGCCACTGTGACATTCGATCATCCACAGAAGAAGGGTGGATCTTTGAGAGTGGATGCTGGCCTCTTGCTGATCCAAACTGCAGGGAGTGATTTTTTTCTAGTTCTTTAAGAGTTCATTGCTCTTGAATTCTACCATCCATAAAGCCTTAGGGCATGAACACAACTCCCTCAAGTTCTTTGCAAATGTATAACAAGGATGGCCTTTGCTCCAGTTTCCAATACCTTGTTCCTCATTTCCCCTGAGACTTCATCAGAATGATCGTTACCATCCATATTTCTGCCAGCATTCTAGTCATGACCACATAAGTTAACTCTAAGATGTCCCAGACTTTCCCTAGTTTCTCTTCTTCTGGGACCTCACCAGAATTGCCCTTAATGTTTCATCTATGGCAATACAAACTTTTTTCAGCATTCATTTCAAAACTGTTCCAGCCTCTACTCAAGATCCAGTTTCAAAGCCACTTCCATGTTTTCAAGCATTTGTTATAGCAACAGCCCCACTTCCCAGCTCCAACTTTCTGTCTCTGTTTTGTGTTGCAGTATCAGAATTCCACAATGTGAAATTTATATTGAACAGAAATTTACTTTGCTCATAGTTCCAGAGGCTGGGAAGTACAAGAGCATGGCACCAGCATCTTATGAGGGCCCTAGTGTTGCATCATCCAATGGTAGAAGTCAACAAGTGGTGAGGGAGGGCACAAGTGGAGAAAAGAAAGGACCAAATCTGCTTTCATGACAATTCACTCTTGGGAGAACAAACCTACTCCCACAGGAACAACATTAATTCATTTTAATCACATTTTAATCTCAATACTGTTGCATTGGAGATTAAGTTTCCAATGAACACTCGGGGACACATTCAAACCATAGCACATATGACACCTATATAAAACTTATGTCATGTTTTATACTATTTATTAAAGTGGATATACCTGAATCAACCTCCTCTTGTCTCCTCTCTGCAGTTTTCAACAGCTTGGCCTAATAATGTGAGTATCTTCATAAGTTATCATAGTACATATGTGTGGCCATTTCTCTAAATCTATGCCCATGGTAGGGGATTTTTGTGTATCCTCCTTAGCCAAACAGTTTCTCCAAATGGATATAACAACTTACACCCCAACTTCAGTTTATGCGAGTTCAATTGTTCCATATCTTCACTGGTACTTGATATGGTTTGCATGTTCGTCTCCTCCAAATCTCATGTTGAAATGTGGTCTCCAATGTTGGAGGTGTAGCCTGGTGGGAGGTGTTTGGGTCATGGGGTGGATCCCTCATGAATGGCTTAGTGCCATTCCCTTGGTGATGAGTGAATTCTTCTCTAGTGGTTCACATGAGATCTGATTGCTTAAAGGAGTGTGGCACCTCCCCTCTCTTTCCTTCTCCTGCTCTCACCTGGCTCCCCTTCCCTTCAGCTGTGACTGTAAGCTTCCTAAGGGCCTCACCAGAAGCAAATGGTGGAGGCATGCTTGTACAGCCTGCAAAACTGTGAGCCAATGAAACCTCTTTTCTTTATAAATTATGCTGCCTCGGGTATTCCTGTATAGCAATGCAAAAACGGACTAACACAGTACTGTTTAATTTTGCCTATCTGATGTGGCCTTAGTTTGCATTTCTCTCATTTCTAAAGATGTCGAGCATGTTTCATGTGATTATTGAATGCTTAGGAATCTCCTATGTGAAGTGGTTATTCAAGTATCTTGCCTGTATTTCTATCGGGGTCTCTGTCTTTTCTTATTAAAACTGTTTGGTTTTCTCTGAGGCAATTATTTTCTCCCGCTCTGTGGTTTCCCTTTGCACTCTTGAATGGTGTCATTTGACAAATAGAATGTTTATTTTAATGTAGCCCAATTTACAAATATTTTCTTTTAAAATATTGTCTTGTGTAACTTTTAAAAGAAGTAATTCCCATTCCTATAACAATTTCTGAATGTTTTATACTTTGCTTTTATACTTAGGTTTTATTACCTCCAAAATGATTTCTTATATGGTGTGAGAAAAAGGAAACCATTTTTTTTGGGCGATGCACCATTATCCCAGCAGCATTTATTGGGAAGAGCATCTTTTTTCTACTTCTCTACAGTACAATCCTTGTCATTTATAAGCATCCAAAGGGCAAGAGTCTTCTTTTTGAAGGTTCTGTCTTTAACTCCATGGGTCTACGGTCATCTTAATACCAGGTCTACACTATCTGATTACTACAACTTTTACACTTATATGTAAATATATGACACATATATTATTATAAATATAATGTTATAATTCTATAATATATAATTTTTCATTATCAAATTTACCAGAGCTCTTTCAATTTTACAAATCTTTTAAAGAAACCAACATTTGACCTTGCTGATCCTCTCTAAAGTATGTTTATTTTCAATATCTTTAAATTTTATTATTTTCCTTATGATTTCCCTTTTTTGACTCTTTTTAATAAAATTTGGCTTTTCTGAACTATTGAGGTTGATGATTACCTAATAAATTCTTAGTCTTCTTTTTTTATTTTATCTATTTAAGATTGCATGGTTAAATGTCAGAACTCAAACTATAAAAATGCTAGACAATAACCTAGAAAATACTCTTCCAGACATCAGCCTTGGCAAAGAATTTTTGGCTAAGTCCTCATAAGGAATCGCAGCAAAACAAAATAGACAAGTGGTACCTAATTAAACTAAAGAGCTTCTGCACAACAAAAGAAACTATCTACAGAGCAAACAGACACCCTACAGAATTGGAGAAAATATTCACAAACTATGCCTTCAACAAAGGCCTAATATCCAGAATCTACAGGAAACTTAAAGAAATCAGCAAGCAGAAAACAAACAACCCCATGAAAACAAAAAGGGCAAAGGACATGAACAGACACTTCTCAAAAGAAGACATACAAGCAGCCAACAAGCATATGAGAAAATGCTCAGCATCACTAACCATCAGAGGAATGCAAATCAAAGCCACGATGAGACACCCTCTCACACCAGTCAGAATGGCTATTATTAAAAAGTCACAAAACAACAGTCACTTGTGAGGCTGTGGAGAAAGGGAACGCTTGTACACTGTTGGTGGGAATATGAATTGGCCCAGCCACTTTGAAAGGTGACCTGGATATTTCTTAAAGAACTTAAAAGAGAGCTACTATTTGACCCAGTAATCCCATTACTGGGTGTATACTCAAAGGAAAATAAATTGTTCTACCAAAAACACACATGCACTTGTATGTTCTTTGCTGCATTATTCACAATAGTAAAGACGTGGAATCAACATAGCTGCCCATTCATGGTAGACTGGATAAAGAAAATGTAGGCTCGGTGCGGTGGCTCAAATCTGTAATCCCAGCACTTTGGGAGGCCAAGGCGGGTGGATCACTTGAGGTCAGGAGTTAGAGACTAGCCTGGTCAACATGGTGAAACCCCTCTCTACTAAAAATACAAAAATTAGCCAGGTGTGGTGGTGGGTGCCTATAATCCCAGCTGCTCAGGAAACTGAGGTAGGAGAATCACTTGAGCCTGGGAGGCAGAGGTTGCAATGAGCCAAGATTGCACCACTGCACTCCAGCCTGGGTGACAAGAGCGAGACTCTGTCTCAAAAGAAAAAAAAATGTAGTACATATACACCATGGAATACTACACAGTCATAAAAAAGAATGAAATCATGTCCTTTGAAGCAATATGGATGCAGTTGGAGGCCATAATCCCAAGTGAATTAACATAGGAACAGAAAACCAAATACCTCATTTTCTCATTTATAAGCGGGAGCTAAACACTGAGCATCCATGGACATAAATATGGGAGTAATATAGACACTGTGGACTACTAGAGCAGGGAGGCAAGGAGAGGAGCGTGGGTGGAAAAACTACCTGTCAGGTACTATGCTTGCTACCTGGGTGATGGAATCTGTACCCCAAACCTCAGCATCATGCAATATTCCCATGTAACAAATCTACACATGTACCCCCCGTATCTAAAATAAAAGTTGAAAAGACTGCCTGTTTCCTTTTAACACTAGCTTTAAATGTACCCTACAATTTTTAACAGCTTTATCAAGCTATAATGACATACAATAAAATACATATATTAATGTATATAATTTTTATGTTTTGACATAGGTACACACCCAAGAAACCATCACCTCAATCAACATAATGAACACACACACTACGCCAAAGAGTTCCTTCATCTCCCTTTATAATCCCTCCTTTCTGCTTCTCCCTTGCACCCTTGATTTAGTAAGATTTGATTTTATTGAGCAAAACAAAAAACATAACACACATCAAAACTATACAGGTCAGTGAACAGTCACAAAGGGAACGCACACGAAACCACCACCCAGGCCAAGAGACAGAACATCAGCAACACCCCCAAAAGGCCCTTTCTGCCCCTTCCTGTCACCATCCCCTCCACTCTTCCAAGTGGCAGCTCCTAGTTTTCTACTCCAGTGACCACTGTTAGAGTTTTCTTGTAAAATCTTTGGTGCATTTATGTTCCACCTAGGAGTGGAGCTGCTGGTTCATAGAGTGTGCCTGAGTAGCTTCTACTAAACCACTTCCAAAGTGGCTCCACCAGCGCACGCGGCCACCAGCATCTCTGCCAACTCTTGGGCTGTTTGTCTGTTTCCCCTTTTGTTGTCATTGCTTTGACCATTCTGGGGAGCCTACAACAGTATCTGCTTGTCTGAATTTCCACAGCTCTAATTGCTATTGGATTTGTGCACATTTTCATATACTTATTTGCTATTTGAATGTCTCTTCCTTTGTGAAGTGCTTGTCTCAATCCCTTGGCTGTTTTTTTCTGTTAGGATCTCTGGTTTCTCCTTAGAAATATACAGCTCTTCCTACATTCTGTAAGAGTATACTGTAAGTCCATTGTTAAAAATGAGCATTGCAAACCTCTTCTCCCACTCTGTGTCTTATCTTTGCACATGCTTCATAATATTTTTTGATGAATAGAAATTCCCAATTCTAATGCAGTTGTAAGTCCATCAAACTTTTTCTTTAGAATTTATGCTTTTAAAAATTCTAACGTAAGAACACTTTCCTAATGACAAAGTTTGAAGTTTTCTCCAAAACTACTTTTTACACTTAAATCTATGAACCTTTTAGTATGGTATGACAGAGGAGTCCAGTGGAACTAGTTTTTTGCCTAATAGCTAGCCATCAGACCCAGCAACACTGATGCAAAATTTGAACACAGCATGCCGGGCAAACTTTGCCATCCATCAGACTTGCAGCATGCACCACCCTCTTCCTAGACTCGCACTTTGTGCCACTTGTCTCACCAGCAATACCACAAGGTCCTGTACACTGTGCTTTCAAAAAATGTTCTGAAACCCTGTAGGAACATCACCCATCTTGTTCATCTTCAACAGCATGTTGGAGATGCTTAGATCTTTGCATTTCCATATCCATTTTAGAATTGCCTTGTGCACTTACGCAAAAAGATATGTAAATTTGCATTGAGATTATAATGGATTTTGTTTCATCGTGGGCAGAAATGCCATTTTACAATAATGACTTCCTATTTCATGAGTATGAACTCTCTTTCCATTTATTCAGGTTTTTAAAAATGTCTCTAAACTGTATAGCTTTGGGGGGAGATTGTATACTTCTATCATTATATTAATTCTATGTATATGATATTTTAGACATTGTAATGATCTACTTTTAATTTATTTTGCTATTTGTTACTGGCTGTGTTAATTCCAGCGGGCATGAAATGGGGAGCTGTTTTGCTGGGGTAACACCTACCTGCATGGCTCCAACCCCTCCCACCTACTCCACCATAGCAGGTGTGAAATGGACTGATTCACAATGAGCCCAAGCTAAGCTTGGGTGTGGCTTGGACTGTCTTGTCACCATCGTTTATTGATAACAGTGAAAGTAATGATTGTTCAGGTTCTCACCTGGTCTCGGTGGCAACGTGGAAGGACTCTTCTATTGGGAGCTAGTCCATAGAAAAGACATACCCACCTGGCCAGCAGGATATAAAAACCCAGCTGACACTTCATTTGGCCCTCCCTGGTTCTGAGAGGTTCTGTGCACACAGGCTGGCTTCTGAGAAAATGCATCCTGGCACTACCTTGCAGAGAGAAAAGTTGGAGCTGGGACCCATTCCTTCCTGACCCTTCACTGTGAGGCAGCCTCTGGCTGAGGCGCTTTTACCACACCTGATGCATGTCTTCAATGTCTTCGCTGTATCAAATCCTTTTCCTAAAATAAACTGTACATTTCTAAGCTTTGTCATTTGGTGTCCCGTGCCCTGGTGTCCCGACATATAATTGATTTGTTTTTATTGACCTGCATTTAGTAAGCTTTTATACTCATTTAGCTATTCTGCAATTTACCTGTAGATTATTCTAGGTTTGTAAAGTACATAATCATAAATTCTTAAGCCTTCATTTCTCACCTATTTTACTGTCTAGAACTTCCAGTATGATGGTCGATTGTATTTGAATATACCAGGCATAATTCAATTGGCCCCAACATGGACTGCTTAGACATTTCATCAGTAAGCATAAAAGAAGTTACCTTCTATTTTTAGTTCTTTTTAACAAGCTCTTTAAATGATGGATGGGGCTGAATTTTCTGAAAGACCTTTTATTCACAAATTGGATGAACCATTTGTTGTTGTTTTTATTGTGGTGAACAAAACAAGGCTAGAAAGATCCTTCTAATCATGGGCTTGACTGAATTGCAGGGGATTTATTTATTTATTTATTTATTTATTTATTTATTTATTTATTTTGAGACAGAGTCTCACTCTGTCACCCAGGCTGGAGTGCAGTGGCACTATCTCAGCTCACTTCAACCTCCGCCTCCTGGATTCAAGCGATTCTTCTGCCTCAGCCTCCCAAGTAGCTGGGATTACAGACACACGCCACCATGCCTGGCTAATTTTGTATTTTAGTAGAGATGGGGTTTTTCCATGTTGGCCAGGCTGGTCTTGAACTCCTGACCTCAGGTGATCTGCCTGCCTCAGTTTCCCAAAGTGCTGGGATTATAGGAATGAGCCACCACATCTGGCTGAACTGCAGTTTTTAAAAGTGATGTCTTCATTGCCATTTAGTTCAATATACTTTCTAATCACCACTTGATGTGTTAATAGTTGGTTTGATAGGGTATTCCCAGTTCATTTGTAAGACAGATGTGATTAATCTCATCTCATGGTTAGAAAACTGAGAGGTTGAGTTTCAAGTTTGTTGCCAAAGGTCCTAGACTGACTGAAAAATTTCCCCTCCTTGCCAAGTTCTTCCCTTCCTCTGTAAAAACAGTGCTCTCCAGTTCAGGAGCCTGGGCAGACCTCTCTCTCCAGCCCATCATGTCACTGACCTACTTGTGAGGAACACTGTCAAGACAAGGAATCTCTTGTTCATTAATTCAAGGTGTTTTGATGCAGAAGATGCAGACTTTGACTCCCAGTATTGGCCTTCATAGGGGGATGCATTTCTGTGAATTTGAATATATTTTAAATCTCTTTTAAAACTATTGTAATTATTTTCCTTTATCCCTCATACTACATGGCAATGTAAAATCACAATGCAGGCCAAGTGCAGTGGCTCACACCAATAATCCCAGCACTTGGGACCAAGGCGATTGGATCACCTGAGGTCAGGATTTCGAGACCAGTTAGACCAACATGGTGAACCCCATCTCTACTAAAAATACAAAAATTAGCCAGGCATGGTGGTGCATGCCTGTAATCCCAGCTACTTGAAAGGCTGAGGCAGAAGAATCACTTGAACCTAGGAGAGGGAGATTTCAGTGAGCCAAGACCGCACCACAGCACTCCAGCCTGGGCAACAAGAGCAAAACTCCATCTCAAAATAAATAAGTAAATAAATATTTTTTTAATGAAGTAAAATAAAATCACAATGCAAAGATCGCCTTGTTCCTGCACACACAGGACATTCAGCTCTAGATCATGAGGAGGCAGCCTCTTGAGCATTGCCCCTTTCCTTGCACCTGCTTAGTGTGAACTTCTCTGAAAACATTTATCTGAGTCCCTCTGGGACCTGCAGATGATCACTGGTTTGCATCCTGTTCTGCTGGACCACAGTCAACCACCTAAGTGTCACTTTGATGGGTGTCCTGAAAACAGTAGGCTCCAGGTCTCAGCCACCCTTGGAGGCCAAAGACCAGAACTCTGTGTCTTAATGCATTCTACTTTCCTTTATCTTTTTTATTTTAAAATAATTAATAATGTTTATCTTCAAGAGAAACAGGCATGTCTTTGAGAACATCTTGCTTGAATGCAGATGTTTTAATTCCTGAATACCATCCTGCAGAATTCACCATACAGCCTATCACTGAGCCAAGGGAACTGAACACTGGCCCAGTGTTAAGTAGATTTTTAAAAATTCTTTGGCCTTTCAATCTCTACTTTATACCCCGAAGCTATGGTCCAAATGTTTGTCCCCTCCAAAACTCCTTTGAAACTTAGTCCCCATTGTAACAGTATTGAGAGAGTGAGAAATTTGAATATGATACTGGAGAGGTGGGACTGACCTTTGGGAGGTCATTAGAATTAGATGAGGTCGTAAGGAGGAGCATCAGGGGCTTATAAGAGGAGAAAGAGGTTCTGAACTGGCACTCTCAGCCCCTCTCACCTTGTAATGCTGTCTGCCATGTTATAACACAGCACGAGTCCCTCACCAGAAGCCAAACAAATGTGGCCCCGAGATATTGGACTTTCTGCCTCCAAATTTCTTTTCTTTATAAATTACCTAGTCTCAGAGATTCATTTATAGCAACAGAAAATGAGCTAATGTGGCAGATAAAAACAGAAAAGAAGACAGCAAAACAATCACTTAAAAAAAGATTCTACCCTGAGAGTAAGCACAAATGGTTAAAAAAGTAAATTACACTTCCTCAATTAATCAGAGCTAGCACAGAGAAGATGTTCATTTGTAAACAATTTCAATTCTACTTAAGACAAGATGGCATGAACCATATTCATGAATATCTTTATAACATAGAAAACACTTTCAGGCATGAGTAAACTTCACCAAGGGAAACTATTAGGAAATGATGATGCTCACTTCTGCCAGGGATAGAGAAAGCGGAAAATAGTGTTGTCTTAACCATGAGAAAAAGCCAGCTACACCACAAGCTGAAATTTCCTTGGACCCAGCAAAATGTTTAGGTCACAGGGAAACCAAGAAGCCTGAAATCCCAGGAGGGGCAGACCCTCTAAGGAGAACCTAGACAGGAACCAGGTTCACTTATGGCAAAGGCATGCAGATGGGAAGGGGTCTGAATTCACTCACCAGGCACTTATAAGAATGCTGGCGGCTGGGCAAGAGAAGAGGATGAGCCCCATCAGTAATACAGTCACGCAGGGTGGACTGGGCTATGTGCGCCAGACACGAACCCACCACCCCACCTAGAACCTTCTCCCTCAAAATGCAAGTCTTAACCCCACGAGCAAGGAGCAAGGAAAGACCCACTGCAGGAGGGAAAGGGTAGAAGCAAAAGCCCTGGATACTCAGGGGAGAGCAAGAAGTCATCCTGGGCCCAGGATCCTCTACTGAAACCAAGGAGATGTCTGCTGCCCTGGGGGAGTGTGGGGCTGAAGCAAGAATCCCCCACTCAGGTAGACTTTGAGCACCATATGGAAGAGGGGCAGGAATGATACAGGCCCAGGCACACAGAGCATTTACAAGAAAAAAGCTAGAGCAGGACAACAGCAAGTTTCCCCTGACCTGGACCCTAGAACCAAATTTCACCCAGCACCAACTACCACTGGGAGCTGCAGAGTATCAGAAGACCCGATACAGTGACAGCCAAAAGCCAAGCGTGGAGCACTACATCTGAGGAAGACTTCCCAACACACCAGCCAGACCCCACCCTACACACAAGGTGAAAGGAGGAACGGAAATCCTGTAGACAGCAAGAGCCGTGACAACAACAAATCTCAAATTCAGCTCATCGTTTGTCCAAATTTTATCAACCCTCCACATTAATGGCTTCACAGCATAAGAGGCATGCCCATTTCCAGGGGTAATTACTACATACTTCAGTCATCCCTGGTTTCCAAATGATGTTCAGCATTGAATTAAAAAAATCATACACACAAAAAAAGCAGAATAGTAATAATAACCCACAATCAAGAGACAAGTAAATCAATAGAATCAGATATAGAGATGGCCCAAATGATGAAAACCTCAGCCAAGGACTTTAAGATAATTATGATTACTATGTGTGTAGTGGAAGGGGTGGCCAGCATCCATGAGCACAGGGAACTTTTCGGCACAGCAATAAAATCCACACCGTCTGCATCAGCCTCGGGTATAGCAGGTCCTGGTGCAGCACTGCTCATGTTCCGACATGCAAAGGCCCAGTGCTTCTGGTCCATAGCTCCTGTAAAAGCCAGACATATTCCTCAAAATGAGAACGCCTTGCCTTCTGCTGTCCTTATGTCTCTGCTCCATTCTGATGTCCCTGACATACAAACAATGCCAATCTTCTTTACTCATGATCTTATAGGGGAATGAAATGTCTCATCTAGGAAGAAGAAGAGGGAGTGTCAACAACAACAATCAAGTCACTTTTTCAAAGACAGAAGGCAATCTCGGATCACTGAGGGCAGAATGATCCCAAGGAAAGTATTAGATGGAGCAAAGAAGTCAAATCAGTAGGGACGAGAGCATGCGGGCTCCGCAGTGTGGTGGAAATTAGCAATCTTTGCCAGAGCAGGTTCAATGAAGTAAAGGAGGTGAAAGACTGCAGTAGACTGAGGAATACATGCAGGTGAGAAAGGAGAAGCAAGTTCAGACAGCTCTCTCACCCCGTTCTGAGAAGAAAATGAACACCCAGGGAATATATTTAACTGTTTCAATAGGACAGACAATAGGTAGAACAGCTACCTATGCCCTTATCTATACGCATGTGATATAGTTTGGATATTTGTCCTCTCTCAAATCTCATGTTGAATTGTCAATTGTAATCCCCAGTGCTGGAGGTGGGGCCTGGTGGGAAGTGTTTGGATCCTGGGGGCAGATCCCTCATGACCTGCTGCTGTCTTTGCAATGGCTGGTAAGTTCTTGCAAGATCTGGTCATTCAAAACTGTGTGGCACACCCCCTATGCTTGCTCCTGCTCTGGCCATGTGACGGGCCTGCTCCCCCTTCACCTTCTGCCATGATTGGAAGCTTCCTGAGGCCTCCCCAGAAGCAGATGCCACCATGCATTCTGTACAGCTTCAGAACTGTGAGCCAATTAAATCTCTTGCAAGATATAATGTCGATTTCTTTGGTTTAAATTATTACATTATATCTTTAGGTAACATTCATTGGTGCTAAATTAGTAAAGTATATTATCATTAACCCAAAAATAAAATATATATCTAATGTCAACCAATTAATATACTGGCAGATGCATTTTTAATGGATCTTAGTTTCCCCTTATTTGAGGTGTGGAGGACTAATCTCTCCCAGGGATGTTCCTGTTTGTGGTTTTTGTTGATGTAGTTGTTTCTTTTTGGGGAGGGAAGTCATTTTCCAGCTAATTTGTATAGTGTTTTGGACACAAGAATGTAGGACCAAGCCACACCAGTTCTCTCCTTAATCCACTACATTTATTTTCTCTCTCAGCCACGTTTCCAGAGTCTGTCTTTCCAAGACCAGCTCAGTTGGGGAGACCCTAACCCAACAGCGCTAGAGGAATTAAAGACACACGCAGCAATATAGAGGTGTGGAATGGGAAATAAGGGGTCTCACAGCCTTCAGAGCTGAGAGCCTCAAACAGAGATTTACCCACATATTTATTGACAGCAAGCCAGTTATAAGCATTGTTTCTATAGATTATAGATTAACTAAAAGTATTCCTTACAGGAAACAAAGGGATGGGATGAAATAAAGGGATGAGTTTGGCTAGTTATCTGCAGCAGGAACATGTCCTTAAGGCACAGATCGCTCATGCTATTGTTTGTGGTTTAAGAACACCTTTAAAGCGGTTTTCCACCCTAGGTGGGCCAGGTGTTCCTTGCCCTCATTCCAGTAAACCCACAACCTTCCAGCATGGGTGTCCTGGCCATCATGAACATGTCACAGTGCTGCAGAGATTTTGTTTATGGACAGTTTTGGGGACAGTTTATGGCCAGATTTGGGGGGACCCCTTCTTTGATTTGCAAAGCGATAAAAGCAAAGGCAGCTTTGTCACAGTGAACTACATCTTGCAGGAGTCAGGATCCACATCTACAGACTATACAAAGACAAACAACACAGATTAAAAGCACAATCATCATTGAAATCACAGAGCTTCCAAGTGTTTTTATCCATTTTAATGGGTTACTAGCTGCTAATCTGTCTGCAGCTCCTTCAAGCACTCCAGTTCCTGGCAGTAAGGTCAGGTGTGCCTGAGATGCTTTAAATATTTGTTCTTTTAATTTTGTAATATCCAAAGACAAGTCTGTAGAGTGTCCTTCTAGATGCTTTTTTATCCTTTCCCAAATTTTGATCTTATTAAGAGCTATTGTTTCCACAAATCCTTATGTTAAGCTCCTAGAGCAGGCCATATCATTTGAGGTTGAGGTGCCACTATACCGCCGTGGTTCCAGATAATAGGAACTCTTGCCATACTTCTTATCATTTCTACCGTCTGACAATTTTGTTCAGACCAGCTGAACAGTGTGGCCATGGCACACAGACTGAGAGGTGCAATTTAATCTAAACGTCCCCTTAAGGGACCAATCAATGATTCCATAGGAATGGTTGCGCAGCACCTCTGCCTGTTCTGCAATGCAATCTTCCCAAACAAGTACGTCATTTTTTCTGGCCAGGTCCAATTCTGTTTACAAATAGGTTTTTGAGAGCGGTATGCCTCAATTATAGCAGATTTATTATGGTAAATACTGAGATCTGAAAGCACGTGTAACTGTGTCATAGAGTGATTACATCCAGGCATTATTGCCAGCCGATATTGATAAATATGCCCAATAAGTATAATTGTTCTCTGTGTCAGCCCTTGTTGAAGGAAAACTCATGGCAATGGTGATCACCGCTATCATAGCTACCATGAAATTGCTCATTGGGACTGGGTGTCCTGCTTTCCTCAGGTTTTCTTCCGCCATCTGTGACAGCTTCTTGATCTGTCCCCAGGCGGGTAGCTGTGTTCAACAGGTGTTGCTCATGATAGTTAGGGTCCTCCTCAGCATCAGCCTCAACATGGCTGCAACCAGGGGGGTCCTTGGGTTCCTCCCAGAATCTCTTCCTCGGCATCTGGCTCATGATAAGGTTTCAGGTGTCTTGATGGTATCCAAATCGGCTGTTGATTTTGTCCCAGAGAAACATAAGCATAACCTCTACCCCAAGTTATTATTTTACCTATTTCCCAACTTTTTGTTATTGGATCTCTCCACCAAACCAGTTGTTCTGCTTCTGTCTTTGCAGCTGGTTTCTGTAGATGCTGTTCAGCTGCTGATACATCTGGCCTTTGGGCAGGCTCAAAAAATTTAAAGTTAATAATACTAGATTCAGTTGCATCTGTGGTGTTCCATATTCTCTATTTCCCCCCACCCCCCTCTGCTTTTGCAACTGCTGTTTCAGGGAGAGATTCATTCTTTCCACTGTGGCTTGTCCTTGAGAATTGTATGGGATACCAGTAATGTGTTTAGTATTCCACATAAGGAAAAATGTAGCTAGAGCTTGGCTAGTATAGCCTGGGGCATTATCTGTTTTAATAGAAGCTGGAATGCCCATCACCACAAAAAACTGCAAAAGGTGAAGTTTAACACAGACAGAAGACTCTCCTGATTGACATGTAGCCCAAAGTGAGAAAAGGTGTCCACACATGTACATAAGCTAGTCTCCCATATGAGGGAAGATGTGTGACATCCATTTGCCAAAGACAATTAGGTTCCAATACTTGAGGATTAACTCCTCCCATGAAAGATGAGGAATGTACCATGTGGCAAGTTGGACATTGCTGGATAATAGCTTTAGCTTCTTTCCAGGTAATGCTGTATCTGCGTTTGAGACCAGAGGCATTCACATGGGTTAAATTGTGAAAGTGTCTAGCATTAGATATTGCATTAGCAACTAGGTGATCAGCTATTTGATTCCCTTCAGTCAAAGGTCTTGGAAGAGGTGTATGAGCCCTAATGTCAGTGATGTAAAAAGGGTGCGTTCTACTCCTAACTGCTGTTTGCAATTGGGTAAATAAACTCATCAGTTGTTCATCTGTATGAAATCGCAACTGAGCATTTTCAATTAACTGTGTGGAGTGAACCACATATGAAAATCAGAAATCATATTAATAGGCATATCAAAAGCAGTCAATACCTCAATTATAGCTACAGGCTCCACTTTTGAGCTGAAGTATAGGGCGTCTGGAAAACTTTACTTTTGAGCCAGAATAAGAAGCTTTACCATTCCTAGACCCATCTGTAAAA
>NW_016806237.1:452827-530735 GCF_001698545.2 Rhinopithecus bieti | reverse complement strand
CAGTGATGTAAAAAGGGTGCGTTCTACTCCTAACTGCTGTTTGCAATTGGGTAAATAAACTCATCAGTTGTTCATCTGTATGAAATCGCAACTGAGCATTTTCAATTAACTGTGTGGAGTGAACCACATATGAAAATCAGAAATCATATTAATAGGCATATCAAAAGCAGTCAATACCTCAATTATAGCTACAGGCTCCACTTTTGAGCTGAAGTATAGGGCGTCTGGAAAACTTTACTTTTGAGCCAGAATAAGAAGCTTTACCATTACTAGACCCATCTGTAAAACATTCTCAGCACCTTCAATTGGTTTAAATTTAGTTATTTTAGGGAGAATCCAATTGGTTAATTTCAAAAATTGAAACAGTTTCGTTTTAGGAAAATGATTATCAAGAGTACCCACAAAGTCAGCCTAATGGGTTTGCCAAGTAAGACTATTTCTGAAAGCTTACTGTATTTGTGCCTTCATGAGAGGGACAATAATTTTTCCAGGATCATATCCATGTAATTTAACGATCTGAGTTCTCCCATTTCCTATCATAGTAGCAATTTGATCTAAATAAGGAGTTAGAGTCTGTGAATTAGTATGTGGAAGAAAAGGCCACTGTACTAAGTCCTGTTCTTGGACAATAACACCGGTAGGTGAATGCTGAGTTGAAACAATTAGCGAATCTAGAGCCTTCTCTGGATCTATTCTATTTATTTGAGCTTTATGGACTTGCTTTTCAATTAGCTGTAACTCTGCTTCAGCCTCCTTTGTTAATTGCTGAGGGCTAGTGAGACTAGGATTTCCTCTAAGGATAGAAAACAGATTACTCATGGCATAGGTAGGAATGCCTAGAGCAGGTTGTATCCAATTATGTCCCCTAGTAATTTTTTAAAGTCATTTAATGTTTTCAATTGATCCCTACATATGGCTACTTTCTGTGGCACAATGGTAGTGTCATTTACTAAGGTCCCCAAGTAGGAGTAAGGAGTAGCAGGCTGAATTTTATCAGGAGCTATAGTTAAACCAGCATGAGAAATCAAATTTTGCAAGTGATCATAACATTGGAGTAATATTTCTTGAGTGGAGGCAGCACAAAGTATATCATCCATATAATGAATAAAGTAACACTGAAAATTTTTTACGAGTAGGTTCAATTGCTTGCCCTACATACGTCTGGCAAATTGTTGGGCTGTTTAACATGCCTTGTGGCAACAGTTTCCAATGAAAACGCTCAGCAGGCTGTAGGTTGTTTACTGCAGAAATTGTAAATGCAAACCATTCACGGTCTTGCTCAGCTAAGGGGATAGTAAAGAAACAGTCTTTTAAATCTATGACTATTAAAGGCCAATTTTTTGGAATTATAGCAGGAGAAGGCAATCCTGGCTGTAATGCTTCCATAGTTTGTATAACTGAATTGATGACTTTTAAGTTAGTTAACGTTCTCCATTTGCCTGATTTTTTCTTAATTATGAAAACTGGAGAATTCCAAGGGGAAAATGTTGGAGCTATGTGCCCATTTTCAAATTGTTCAGTAACTAATTCCTCTAAAGCCTCCAGTTTCTCTTTACTTAGTGGTCATTGTTCTATCCAAATTGCCTTATCTGTTAACCATTTTAAAGGTATAGGTTCTGGAGGCTTAACAATGGCCCCATCAAAATGATATCCTAATCTTTGGTGGGAACTTTGTCTTTCCACTTGAAGTGGTTCTTTCAAACCTTGCAAAGTTTTTTCTAGTCCCGTACCAGGGACTTACCCCCATTTCATGCATCATATGTTGATTTTGAGGGCTATATAATTATTCTGGAATTAGAACTTGTGCTCCTCATTGTTGTAATAAATCTCTCCCCCATACATTTATAAGTACAGAGGTTATAATTGGTTGAATAGTCCTAGGTTGTCCACTGGGCCCTTCACAATGTAAAATATAACTACTTTGATATACTTCAGGGGCTTTACCAACTCCAACTATGTTAAATTGAGCAGGATGAACTGGCCACGTGAATGGCCACTGCTGTAGAGAAATGATTGAAATGTCCACTCCTGTATACCTTTAAATTTCTTTCCCTGAATAGTTATTTCACAGGTAGGACATTTGTCAGTAATTTGATTTACCTTGTTTATTTGTGCTTCCAAATCCTCCTGTTTGTTTAATTTCACTTTTCCCCATTCCCACATATGGCACAATCAGGAGCTATGCTATGCACTCTCCTGGCTCTGCTTTCCAGGGAACCAAAATAGATATAATAATTTGAATTTCCCCATTGTAATCTGAATCAATGACTCCTGTATGTATTTGTACCCCTTTTAAATTTAAACTAGACCTGCCTAGAAGTAATCCCATTGTCACCACTGACAAGGGTCCACAGACTCCTGTTGGGACCTTTGGTGGGGGTTCCCCAGGCAGAAGGCTCACAGTTTTTGTGCAGCATAAATCTACTGTGGCACTACCAACTGTGGCAGGGGACAGACACCGTACAGGGGTGAGGGAATGGCCTGAGCCAGAAATGTCCCTGTTTGGAATGGGGCCCAGGATGGGCCTCTCATGGCGTTTCCTGAAATCGGGTTCCCTTCTTTATCAAACTTAGAGTGACACTGATGAGCCCGATGGTTTCCTTTTCTGCATTTTGGACATATTTCCAGCTCAGCAGTTTTCTTTTTTCCCCTATCTGGCAGCTAAAACACAACTTCCAGAATAAGGTATTTCTGGAGTTACTAAAATATGTTGTCCTAGAAAGGTTTGGAAGGTCAAACTTCATTCATAAGTAAAACCGGGAACATCTGGGGAACTGAGTCAAGCACAGATCCTTAAATAATTATCCATACCTTTCTCTCAGTTCTTCTATATATATGAGGTATACAGCAGACTGTTCCAAGTTCTTTTTTTCTGGCACATATTTCCAGCACAATGTAGTCTTAATTCATTTTTTCTAAAACTCACCAATAACCTAAATTATAGTAAAATCCAATGACTATTATCTGGTCTTTGCCTAACTTGAAACTTTTGCCATATTTGAAACCACTGTTCATGATCTGCTGCAAATTCTTCTGTGTTCGTTTCTATCATGGGCTCACTGATCATTTCTTCTCTTTTTCCCTGAATTCTTCTACTTTCTTCTCCTTAATGTACCTCATACAAGTGTACTATCTGATTTCCCACCCATCCCACTCTACAGTTCTCCTGTCTGACTCAGCCCTCTGTGATTTGGCAGTCCTGTTTCTCTCCAGCTTTGATGTCTTCCCCAGCCTTTAGACCACAGGGTCAACTCCCTATTAAGTGATTCTTTGTAGCTATCCAAAAGACACCTCAAGACCAACAAATCCAACATGAAAACCACCTCCATTATTCCCTTATGTGTGGTATTATGACCTTATAGCCAGTGACCCAAACCCCTATTCCTCCAGGACTCCTCTCTCTTAGGTCTTACCTCATCTAGTGTCAACTCCTACTACTGACGTTTATTTGTTCTTTGTATTTTATTCTAATGTGTGTTTACAGTGCCAGTTTAGGGGAAGAGCTGGTTTGTGATTTGGTGCTCACAAACGTAAGTTTGTTACATCTGAAATGTGATTGTTGGCAAAACCTTAAGGGTGTGTTTTCTGGGTGATGAGGTTCAGTCCCTGGTGAACCTTGCTTTTAGCCAGCACATGTGACATCCTTCACATTACATTGGGAAAATCATTCAGGAGTTACTGGGATGCATTTGGACAAGGGTCAGCACAAAGATATGCAAAGAATAAAATGTACCACAGATTTTCATAATTTGTACCTTTTCCTTATATAAATTTATCTCAGTGTTTCTATCTAGTTTTCTTAATCTACAGTTGTAGGTTTGTAGTTGAAAATACCTGTCATGTTTTCTTTTTTAAAGATTATACTCAATCTAATACTGAACATGATTATAGCCTAGAGTTCTAACATAAAAAGTGAAATGTGCTTTATTCATTTCTGTTGAAGCTCATATTCACACACCCTATTTTTCAAACCAACACACCCTATGTTTCAAACCAAAGTGCTACCTATGGTCTCGAATAACTTTTTCAGTGTTCCAGTTATCTGCTGTGTAACAAAGTACTACAAAACACTGGCTTACCACGAAATTACTCTTATTACATATGAGAATGTTGTGGGTCAGGAATCTGAAGAAGGCAGTGTGGGCTGGCTGCTTCCTCAAGTCTCTGGTCTGCACCAGGGCAGTGTAGTCTGCTTCGTGTGGCCTCTGATCTCAGCTGGAAGGACAGCTATGTCTGGGGACATTGAGGAGGCACCCAGGCCGCTCCTTGTGGCCAGACTGGACCTCCTCCCAGTCCAGCAATCTCGGGGTAGCTAGGTTTATCTGGCATCTCCCAGAGCAGGTATGCAAGAGGCCCAGGCAGAGGCTGAGAGGCTTTTCATGATCTCCCCTCAGAATTCCCAAAACATCTCTACCAACACATTCTCCTAGGTTCATCACAAAGGCAGGCCAGTTCAAATGCCGGGCAATTCGATTTCAGTTACCATAAGAGGAATAGTAAGATTTGCAACAGTCTTTAATAAACTACTTTGCCTTCTGGCTACAAGTTATTTACATTTCTTCCACATGCAAAATGTACTATGCCCCTTGTGTGCCCCTCTGAAGAGCCCCGGAAATCTTTTCCTACTATGGAACTGGCTGAAAGCTTACCCACATTAGGTGCTGGTGGCCTGTCTTCTGCCACCCCACAAACAGCCAGCACAGAGCGAGAACGTAGTGGGCACTTCCCGTCCACCTGCTCCAGTTCATTGATTAGGACCCAGTCCTAACATGCTTCGTGCCTGTTCACTCTGCCCTCTGGGCTCTCACCATTCCCCATGTTCTTTTTCCTTAATTCCTGGGTTTGCAGTTGACCAATTTTCTCCACCTATTTTTTGCTTACTGTAATTTGGAAACCCAGTGACCTCCTTTTCATTTTCTTCTAACTCTGGACTTTGGATACAAAAAATTATTCTGTGTAAACATGTCTTTGAAGAAGACAAGCTTCCTGTGGACCAAAATCCATTAGACCAAAATAACCCTCCCTGACCCCACACACACACACACACACACACTCCAAGACAGGACTTTCTGTCTCTAGTCTCCCCTTCTGAGGCCACTGTGGGAATACAGCCTTAGAAGCCCTGTTGTTACCAGGTACACTCTTGTCACACCCTAAGGTCCTTAAAATGCTGAAAATATTTTTGACTTTTCACCTTTTTACAAAAACACTGGGTTTTATCTTTGCCATAAAGCCATTTCTTACCTTAAAATGTTTTGGTGGGAAAAATCGAGGATGAGAAACATTTTTATTTCAAACCCAGCAAGTCCTGGCTCATTTCCCCTAAGTTCTGTTTGAAGATTGAATTTCCTTTTTTAGATCATCTCTATCCTCTTATATTTTCTCAAAGGCAGAGGGAGGAGACCAGGTAGCTCTTCCACATTCTTTCCATTCATCTCCTTAGGCCGACCCCAACATGGTGAGATTCCCTTTTAATTTTTTATGTCATGGCAGGCAGCCATGCTGCCCACAGTCCTCCAGTTTGTAACCCACATGCCTTTTTCTTCAGTTTCCAGTGTGATTTTTCTCACTGTACTTCAACGCTCACCAAGAGTCTTGACACCCTTCCAACTTCCATGAACAGTCTCCTTGAGGCCCAGCTTCTGCTCAGTCTTAGGTCCAGTGCTGCATGTCGTAGCTTCTTATTAACACAGCACCCCATTCCAGCTGCCAAATTCTGTTCCTGTTACCTAATCTGCTTTAAAAACCACCCCTGAAACATAGCAGTTTCAAACATTTGACTAGTACTTCTGTATCTTTGGCTTAGGGAGTCTCAGCAGGCTGGCTTGTCTCACCCACTGGTGCAGTAAAGCAGCAGCTATGATGGGTCCTCTAAAAGCACAGCTGGGTTGGTGTGCATGGCAGCTCACTGGCAGCTGGCAGTGGGTGTCTGGTCCTGGAGGCTTGGTGGGGGCTGTCAGCGAGCATAACTGCGTGTAAGATACACACAGAGAGAAGGGCAAATTCCCAGATACCTGTGTGACCCAGGGCCAGTGACTCGAGAAATGTGCCATTGTAGGGGTTGGTGTTCTTTCAGGAGATGGCCGTGGATTTGACCTAGGAGGAGTGGCAGCATCTGGACAACGCTTAGAGGGCCCCGTACAGAGACGTGATGCTGGAAACCTATAGCGTCCTTGCATCATCGAGTGAGTGAAACTTGCCAGTACCTCCAAGGAGCAATACTTTATTCCTTCTTGATAAATATAGGAACCTGTATAAGTTTACTACTATTTAGGTATAAGATTCCAGTCCATGAAGTATGTGAGTGTCACCCCTGTCCAATGAAAGGTTAACATTGGCTCTTTCATTGCACAGCTGCTGAAGCCAAGCTGTTGTCATTCTTCAAAGGACCTGACTTAGCATTTTGACAAAGTCTTACATTATTTCCAAGTAAAAGGGCATTGCATTACCAAACCTGAAGTGATCTTCAAGTTGGAGCAAGGAACAGAGCCACAGAGGGCAGAAGAAGTCCCAGATCAGAGCCTCTCAGGTCAGTCAGCACGTGCTGGACAGGGACACCTGGAGCAGTAAAGCCCAGCAGATGCCAATTTGTTTTCACCAATTTCTACCCAGGTCCTAGACCTGGGAACAGTTAGTCTGCATGCACCAAACACATGCATTACATAGACCCCTAAGAGTACCTGTCATACATAGAACCCAGCCTTTTGTTTTGCTGAATAGTCTCTTTGCTCAAAACCTAATTCCTGCCTCCCTATTCTTAGACATTTTCCTTTGCTTTTTATTTTCTTAATATTCTCAGTTGCCCTCCTTTCCTCTATTTGCAGGGACGAGTCTTTTTTCAGACATGTATTTATACATCAGTTTATTCTTTCAACACATCTTAATTCAGCAGGTTTTAAATATTGGCAATTTTGTAGTTATAACTGTGATCAAAATAATGCTCCTTTTTCACGGAGTTTCTGTTCTGATGAGAAAGAAGCAATGATATAATTGGGTAGTTTAAGTCGCATGAGAAATACTTAACAAGAGTGAGAAAGAGAGAGCAAGAGTAATAGGATGTGATAATTTAGGAAGAATCATCAGAGAAGGCAGTTTCAGAGTGATTATTAAGTGTTTACTTCAGCATAGATACAGTTTGAGTTAACTTTTCCAATTTTGACATATAATAGGTGAATGTAACATACAGTTTCAAGAGTGGACATTACTATTGGAGATAGAAATTTGGAAAGGAGTAGCTTAAGGCTGGTATTTAACACAATACTGATAAAGATAGCCACTGAGGGAGTCGATAAGAAAACAAGACGTCTAGAAGTGAACCTTGTGTACTACACCTCAGAAGTCATGAAACTGAGGAGGACCCAGCATAGAGGCACACAAAGGAGTGGTCCTTGACTTGGGTGGAGAATCAGGAGATTCTGGGTGCCAAGGACAAGGGAATCAAGGCTTTCATGTTGAAGAGCTCAGATTTCTGTTTGGGAGTAGGGTTTGAAGTTAGCATTTTCCTGTTGTATTACTAGAAATCATTCTGATACAACAAAAAGTATGAAATGTATGGGAGACATATTTTCTGTGAAACTAAGAACTCAAATTTCAGCACGCAAAATAAAAGCCTTCAGAAGCAGTGAATTATCAAGCAGTGGTGTGTGGACTAGGAATGGAGAAAGAATGTCAGGGAAATTTATATCACAAGGAGCCAGAAGCACATTTTTTAATATGGGCACAGCCTAGGCTGCAGAACCAAAACCTGTAGAGTAGTAAGGAAGGGGTGCCCAGGGTGGTAGACTGGAGCTTTCCGTACCTGTTACGGTTCTGAGAAGCAGAGGAAGGTAGTTACATTAGTTAGTTGCAGGGATGTATCTTTATCTAGCATAGGGAATAAGTGATTTATGTTTGAAAAACCCCCAAATGCCTACAGCCATTCCCAGGAAAGAGTGAAAACTAAAACATAGATGGAAAATCCTGTCCCTAAGTCATAGGATACAGACAAATGACCTTCCCCTGTACCTACAAGTAGCTGATCCAGGGAAATGTTGCCATCATCAAAGCAGAAGAATGAGATATGCTAGCATGAGACACCCACTGTTGTTTTCAGAATAAAATAAAAAGAAGTGAGAAAACAAATGGCAGATGAAAAGCACTTAGGTGACAACTACCGCTAGGCAGGAGGTGAGTATAATTAGCAAATATTTCTTCATGAGTTAAAAAGAAAAGGAAAACACAGTGTAACATTGGAAAATATATTCCTGTGATTCATTACATTAAGTCAGTAGTAAGGAAAACCATATGCTTATAAAACCACTACCAAAACCAGTGGGATGGGAAATAACTTCTTTTTCCTTACATGAGAATCCCATAAGAAATGGTTAATGTGTGGTTCATGGATGTGTTTGGTTTTTCTTTTTTTTTTTCTCATTTCAGATGTTCAGATAGTTAATGACCTAATTGAGAGGAGCCAAGAAAGTCACGGTGAATGCTTTGGCACATTGTCATCAGCAACAGCATTACGTCAACTAAGGAGAGAGTTGAATTAGAAAAACATTTAATTTGAACTCAAAGGATATTTTAAATTTGATTATAAATCATGGAAACTATTTCGGAAGGAGGCGTTAGGAGTTTGATTTATCTAAAAACATGCTTCTCCCTGGTGAGCCTGATGAGATGCAGGCTGGAGAGAAACGATGCCTGTAATATAGCTGGGAAATCTCACAGACATCATGAGTATCTTGATGAGCAACACAAGTTTCAAACTAGGCTGCAGTATTTTGAATATGGTGGACGCGGGAAGACTTTCAACACAGAGGGAGTAATCATAAGAGGGTTTATATTGGAGAGACCTTCTGTAAGGATGGTGAATTTGGGAAAGCCTGTGATAAGTCAGCTCTTGTCCAACAGAAAATTCAGGTTGGGAGCACAACTTTCTGTAAAATATCTAACCTCCCTAAACATCAGCAAACACAGGACAAAAATTCTATGAATGTGAGAAAATCCTAGTTAGAAAATCAGATCTTATAGTACATCAGAGGACACATAGCGGGGGAAATACTGTGCATGCAGCCAGTGTGAGAAATCCTTCGGCCATAAGTCAGGCCTTGAAATCCATGAGAGAATTCACACAGGGGAAAAGCTCTATGGATGTAATGAATGTGGGAAATCCCTTTGCCAGAAGTCACACCCTATTATCCATCACAGAATTCACATGAGAGAAACCCTGTGAATGTAACAAGTGTGGTAAAACCTTCTGTGAGAAGTCAGCCATCAACGTACATCAGAGAACTCTCACCAGTGAAAACCCCTGTGAACGTAAGTGTGGGAAAACCGTTAGCAAGAAGTCAAACCTCAGGATATATCAGGGTACTCACACAGGTGAGAAACCATATGAATGTAAAGAATGTAGGAAAACTTTCTACCCAAAGTCAAAACTCACTACTACATATCAGAGGACTCACACAGCAGAAAAACCCTATGGATAGAAGGAACGTGGGAAACTGTTTCACTGCAATTCAGTCCTCACTGTACATCAGAGAACTCACACAGGATAAAACCCCTATGCATGTAAAGAATGTGGGAACTTACTAGAAGTCAGTCCACACTGAACATCAGAGAACTCACGCAGGAGAAAACCCCTATTGCGGTAAAGAATGTGAGGAACTTTACGTCACTGGAAGTCACCACCTGAACATCAGAGAACACGCAAGGAAAAACCCCTATGCGTTGAAAGAACGTCGGGACTTATTCAACTGGAAGTCAGTCCTTACTGTATGTCGGGGCGAAGGGGGCCCTAGGAATGCAAATGATGTGGAAAAACTTTTCCATAAGTCAAACGTAAGGATTCATCAAAAAACTCACACAGGAGAACCACCTATAAAATGAAAGAACATAGAAAAAGCTTTCTCACAGAGCCAGTCCCCACAACATCGAAAATTCACTCTGGATGAGGAAACCACACAAATGTAAAGAATAATAAGAAACTCTCCTAGAGGTCAGCCCCACTGTACCGTCAGAGAGCTCACAGCAGCGTTGGAACCGCTGTGAATGTAGGAAAACATTCTACAAAAATCAAGACTCACTATATGTGCAGAGAAACTTCACAGAAGATACAAACCCTATGAATGTAAGAGTGTGGAAAGTCATTTTGCCTGAAGTCAGTCCTCACTGAAGATCCAGCGAACTCACATGGGGGAAAGCACTTTAAGCAATGCATTGAAACCTCCCACTAGCAGATCCTCACTATACATCAGAGAACTCAACCAAGGGGGAAAGCCCCTGAATGCAGTGGATGTAGGAAAACCTCCCACCTAGTCAGTCCCTCACTGTACATCAGAAGAACTCACACAGGGGGGAAACCTAGGAATGCAGTGGATGGTGGGAAGACCCTCTGCCAGAAGTCAGTCCTGACTCTGCATCAGAGACCTCACACAGGTGAGACACCATTTGAGTGTAAAAGGTGTAGGAAAACTCTACCAGAAGTCAATCCTCACAGTACATCACAGCACACTGGAAAAATACATTATCAGTGTGTTGAGTTTGGAAAATCCTTTTGCCACAAATCATACCTCCAAAAGCATCAGATCGCTCATAGAAGGGAGAAATTCTGTGTGGCAGAGACCGGTTATGTGTTTCCACAAAAATACCCTCTTTTCTCCGACACACAATTAGCCTGCATTTCTCAGCTTCCCATCATTACGGATGGCTTCATGTCACAGCTCTGTCCGGGAGAATATGGACACAAGTGGTGAACGTTACTTCCAGGCCTGGCAACGAAAAAGGTCATCCCTGATTTCTCACGGCACCTCGGACTGAAGTGCAGATGCCAACCCCCATGTGGCCTCGGGAGCCACACACGAGAGAAGAGTCCACCATGATTCAGGACAGAGAGAATTCACTGAAGAGATGAGAAGTCTTCCCGCCTCTGTGCTGTAACCTCCATTTGTGCTTTATTTGAGTAAGAGATTCCTGCTTTGTGGAGCCATTGTGTATGTGGTCTGTTTGCATTACCACACAAACAACCCACTGTAGCTGATTTGTGAGCTTTCTGAGAGAAGTACTAGTTTTTCTATATCAGAAAATTCACACCTATGTTGTCACCTTTGATCCCAAGTCAGTTTATGGAAAAATCAGTGAAATGTGGGGAGAAACAATTTGGAACACATTTGGAACATCCTGTCACAGGGACATCTCACTGAATGCTGAGAATAAAGCGAATCTTTATGAAGATTTTTAATGTGTCATAGCTTTCAAACAAAACTTCCAACATGATATGTCAGAGAATTTAAAATTAAAACTATCAATGTGTAATATAGATGTAAATGTTCTAATAGAAATGTTAAAGCGTTAAAAATGGTTAATATATTTGACTATACCAGTAGTTAAATATGAGAGGTGACATATCCTGGCAGGGGATATTTGGCTATGAGTGGAGACATTTTCAGTTGTTACTAGAGGCTGGGAGGAGCTATTGGCACCCAGTGGGTAGAGCCCAGGTTGCTGTTAACAGCCTGCTGTGCACAGAGCAGCCCCCTTCAAGGAGGTAGCCGATGCATATGAGTGTTCTGTGTTAACAGAATTTTCCCTGATAGGACCAGGCATAATTGTGGGTAGGGAATATATACATTTAATGTGATAAATATTGTGACTTACATTAAATGTCACTCTAGCCACTTTATAGCTTGTTAAATATATTAACCCTAAAGTATTAAACTAGGTACATTTTTCCTACTCTCCTAGTGTATGTAAATGATTGTGACCAATGTTACCAAATTGTCTCTTAAGTAAAGACGATATTTTTCTGAAGTTTGCTGCTAACACAGTGCCAGCCAGTGAGTCTAACAGAAACATTAGTCACGTAGAAATGCATACAACAGACACATAATTGTTAACAGCATAGGCCTGAATTTTTAAACAGCTCTGAATTTTTAAACAGTACTCATTTTATTCTACTCAGTGAAAAGCAGTCCCAAACAGACTTTCCCCTTTGTTCCTAACCCTGGTATCTTTAATGAGACAGCCACATAGGTATGAGTGTGTGCACCCAGTGCCGTGTGGCTGAGGGATCTTGGCATTTGCATTTCTAGTGGTGGACGGCTGCACTGTGCCTTGCCAGTGATGGGGCCAGCAGGTAGCTCTGCGATCCGCACGTTACCTGTGTGACTGTTGGCCTTGACCTCTCAGGGCTTGTTTCTTCATATTCACAAAACCGTTAACAATAGAAACTTCCTCAAAGGGTCATTGTGAGGAACAAAGTAAGTAAAGTGCTTTGGATATGTCGATACTTGGTAAACAACATATCCTCTACAGCTGCGATGGTTTACAAAATTACTCTGTCATGAATTGGTGGGAGGCAATAAGCTATTGTTTGCCTACACCAGAGCCATCTTCAGCTTTTTACCAGTCTGGATTTGGTTATGTTACTCACTTCTACACAATTATTCAGGGATTTAACTTGGTTGAGGTTTTATGATTGGCTGAGACTAATTTTCCCTTTTGTGGTCCTTTTGGACTCAGCATATGAGCAGAGGTTAATTTTATAGCAGTACTCACTTCAAAAAGTATTAGATACTGCAGTTACAGTGCACAACTACTAACCAGAAAACTGCCTCAAGGATGCCTATGATTGTGTCCTGGGTAACTGCCAGCACTGGAAATCAAGTTATTTATTATTCTGTTGTTTGAAAGAAATATGTTTGTATATTGATGAGCTGTCATAGCAATAAAACATTCTTGGAATCATGGCATGGCATCAGGTCTTTCTGTCCCTTAAACCAGCAGTCCCCAACCTTTTTGGTACCAGGGACCAGTTTCGTGGAAGACAATTTTCCACAGACCCAGGGTGGGGTAGGGGATGGTTTCAGGATGAAACTTTCACTCAGATCATCAAGCATGAGTTAGATTCTCATAAGGCGCATGCAACATAGATCCCTTGCATGTGCAGTTCACAATAGTGTTTGTGCTCCTACGAAAATCCAGTGCTGTGGCTGATCTGACAGGAGGCGGAATTCAGGTGGTAATGCTCATTTGCCTGCTGTTCACCTCCTGCTGTGTGGCCTGGTTCTGAACAGGCACACATTTCAGTACCAGTCCACAGCCCAGGGTTGGAACCCCTGGCTTAAGCTGTTAAAACAGATGTTATCAAAATTGAATTGCTTGGCTGGGTGCAGTGGTTCATGCCTGTAATCCCAGCACTTTTGGAGGCCAAGACAGGTGGATCACGAGGTCAGGAGATTGAGACCATCCTGGCTAACACAGTGAAACCCTGTCTCTACTGAAAATACAAAAAAAAAAAAAAAAAAAAAGTAGCCAGGGGTAGTGGCATGCACCTATAGTCCCAGCTACTCTGGAGGCTGAGGCAGGAGAATCACTGGAACCTGGGAGGCGGAATCACTGGAACCTGGGAGGCAGAGGTTGCAATGAGCCAAGATAGCACCACTGCACTCCAGCCTGGGTGACAGAGTGAGACTTTGTCTCAAAAAAAAAAAGAAAAGAAAAGAAAAGAAATTGAATTGTTTGATTCCTCTCCCTCGTGCTAATTGATTGAATTTAGTGTGAGTTGAGTGTCTAACTTTAATTTCTTCTAATGGTACTTCTTTATACTATGAGTCTTGACCAATTTACTCCTAACCCATTCTGTTAGTCTGCTCAGGGTGCAATAAATGAAATACCACAGTCTGGATGACTTAAATAACAGACATTTATCTTCTTACAGTTTGGATGCTGAAAATGCAAGACCAAAGTGCCAGTGGGCTTGTATCTGGTAAGGCCTCTGCTTCCTGGGTGGCAGACAGCCACCTTCTCATTGTGTCCTCACATGGCCTATCCACTGTACTCCTGGAGAGAGTGAGAAAACACTGGTGTCTCTTCCTCTTGTAAGGACAGCAGTCCTATAGAGTTAGGGCCCTGCCTCATAGCATCATTGAGCTTAAGTACCTCCTTCAAGGTCCTGTCCACAAATGCAGTCTCCTTGAAGGTTAGGGTCTCCCTGGGCAAGTTTTGAGCAGGCACAGCTATTGAGTCCATAACACCCACAGATTTGAAATACCATCTTCATCATTAACCATGAAGTCCTAGCTAATTATTTGGAGTGGCTGTTACCTTTTGTCTGTCCCAACACTCGTTGCCCACATTCTATTCACAGGCCAGATGTGTGACCACAGGGGTCACCCGACACCATTGTGTCAGCCATAATGCTGCATGCCCTGCCTGCATGGTGAGTCTTTTGTCCAGGGTGGAGAGTGACTCTCCCATGATCTCTGTAACTGCCATCATCACAGACCTATTGTTTGTGGGCCTGGACTGCCCACACTATCAGGAGTGTGTGTTTATAGGATGGAGAGAGGCTGTACACAGAGTTTTCTCATGGCGTAAATGTCCAGGTAATCTGGACACCTCTGAGGCCCATACCACGTCCCTCTTCCAGTGACATACCAGTGTGTTTTCTTGGTTTTGCATACACTCTACTGAGGCAGGTTGCTCCTATTTTTACTGAGTCCTGACTTAACTGAATTTATTTGGCCTGTGTCTGACCTTTTATTGATTTCACTGAACTATTTGCAGATACTTGTGCATAAGTACAAGAATGCTTAAAATTATAATAGCATTACACTTCCTTTAATATATCACGGAGTAAATATTTTATTTTCACTCCTCACATTGAGTTTTAGTAGTATTTGAAATCTGTTCCAACTTCCTTTCCACATTTTAAAAGAAAAAAGGCTTTTCTGGCTTCCAGTTGGGTTTTTGTTCAGTTTAGATCTCATGACGGTACCCACACGTCACCAGGAGGCATGGCCACTGCCGGCTAGGAGACCAGGCTATGAACGCACTGATGGCGGTTCTGGCTACACCTGCTTCTGTCCGGCAACTCATCCCGGTGATGGCCTGCAAGTTACCCCTGCCGCCTCCAGTGCTACCCACAGGGGACAGCCCCACTGGTCCTGGCCATGCTCCCAGTTGTCTCCCAAATACTAGTCATGACATGCAGACCTCAAATACCAGGATAAATACAGATTTAAAGGGAAAGTAACTGTTATGTGTTTTATGGGGAAACTAACCAAAATGAAGCCAAAATAACTGTACTTACTCTCGACACAGTTGACTTTAAGGCAAAAAACACTTTTGGAGATAGGGCAAAATCAATACTGATAAAGATCCAATCTGTCAGGGTTATGTAATGATTCTGAATGTCTATGCCCCTCACAACCCAGCCTTAGCATATGGAAGGTGAGTCAAAGGAGTGGACAAACCCACAATCACAGGCGGAGACACCATCTCCACTCTCTCTGCGGTGGGTGGGCCTGCCTTAGCCTTTGCGTCATGCTGCTGTCCACCCCAGGCTGGCAGATGACTGGAGGCACTGGGCAGGCTCAGCCTGTCCCTCCCAGCCAGAGCTCTGTCACACAGGCAGCTCCAGACCTCTGTCGGGATGCTGGCTGAGCACCAGCCTGGAGTGCCTGACTTTGAGAAGAGCCTCCCAAGTACCCTCTGTTGTGACATCTCCTTCAAACGTGGCCACCCTCCCTGCTGGCAGTGCCACAGGGAATACAGGGACAGGCCAGAAGGCAGCCTACCTTTCTCTTAGACCTTAGGGCCTGAGCCACGTGGTGAGAGAAGCCAACCTAATGTGCCATGGGGGGTGGGGACAGGCACTGGGCACACACCCCTTGGCCCATTTTCTGGCCCTGAGTGAGGCATCTTGCAAGGTACATTCATGGTTTAAAGGTTCCACGCAAGCTTCTGGGCTTTTCCCAGGGCCTTTTGTGCCAGAGTACTATGCTGTCTTGTTATGAGTTGCATTCCTTTTCAATGAGGTTACACTGGGAGATTCTCTGAATTTAAATCAGATTGCCTTTCAAAGCAATCAATTTCTGTCCATGTCCAGAGCCCCCACCCTCATATCAGTCACCCTCACCTCTCCCCTGGGTGACCCAAAGGGCCTTCTAGCAGGGTCCCTGGGTCACTCCAGCCCTAGCTGGTCCATTGTCCACTGGCAGCTGGGAGAATATTGTTAAACTACATTTGATCCCATCTTCCCACTGTTTAAATCCCTCTATGTAGCAGTCTGTTTTATATATGGCTTTCTGCCACCTGGTCTCATCACTCTCCTCCAGGCTCGTGCCCTTCTTGTTAATTCCAGGACATTTGGTGCTGTTGAAGTCGAAATTAAAATGTAGAGATGAAGCTTTGCATTAATGTTTCATTTGGGATAAAAGAACTGCAACTTGGGGCATAAGCTCAGGCCAGGTAGTCTCTGGTATGTCTGAAGAACAAAGAGAAGATTGGGGGTTTTATAAAAAAGAGAAACGTCCCCCGTGGTTTTGGAAGTCGTTGGCATTAGAAAAGTTTTGGGGAGAGGGTCCGGAGCTGAAGCTGCTGAGCTAAGCATTGGGTAAAATTAGTCTTGGAGTTGCTGCAGGTTGCTTCAGCCACTGTTAGATCAAACTGGTCTCCCATTAAAACAGGTCGTTTCCACAGCCGGACTCATGACGAATTCCATTTCCGGAGCAATGTTGTGTCCCAAATGCTTTTTCCCCTTGGCTTCTCGACTCTGTTTTAATTGGGTATGACAAGAATGACCCAGTTCCTATGATCAACTTTCATAGTGCCTCGAGGCCTTACTACCAGCTGTCCCCTTTGCTGGAATACCTCCCTCCCTCTGAGAATGTCTGCTTATCTTTTAGCCATCAGCACCAACATGACTTCGTCCAGGGGCCCCCAGAAGTCAGGTCGGGCACTTCCTACACTCTCAGGGTTGCCGTCCTGCCCCTCTCTCACTCTTACTATATTTGCGATTAAGTGATTAATTAGTGCCCACCGAAGAGCTGCTCCCTCCCAGGGAGCATCATCTCTCTGACTTTAGTGACTGTCTTGTTCTCTGCTGGCATAATCATGCTCAATAAATGTTCGACCCACCAATGAATGTGAACAAGACAGCTAAAAGGATCCAAAGCGGGCCAGCAAAATCCAAGCATTTGACTAAATACATTTGACTGAAGTCACTGAAATCATCCAAAACCCAGGATCTTCTAACAAATGCATTTACGGATTGGTACAAACACGTGACATGTATATAACATGGACCCAAAAATAGTATCGTCTGTGTAGTGTTTCATAACGTTTTATTCACTTAAGGACATGTCATAGGTAATGGCTAAAATTGTTTTGATTTTTTTCTGTGTCCCATGTACTCCAGGTCCTGGGCACTTTAACTCATTTAATACTCACAACAATCTGTTTGAAAGATGAGCAAAGTAGAGCCCAGAGCCCATGATAATTTACCCAAGGCCCCACAGATACCAAGTGAAAAAGCTCAGGTCAGTCCAGGCTGTCTTACTCTGTGGCCAGAACTCTCAGCCACCGTCTAACACTGCCTCTCCAAGAAAGAGGGCCCTGAAAGATGCATTTTCGTCCTCTTAAGGGCTGTGGGGTTGTCCCTTGTACGTATAAGCAGTAATTTGCATAACCAATCTCCTATCATGGACATGCAGATTATTGCAAAGGAATAACTTCATACATATATCTGTGTGCATTTCCCAAATACTTCTTTAGGATAAATTCCTTGGAGTGGGATTGTCTCATTAAAAATTTCCCTTAACTGCAAGGACAAATTAGAGTTTCCCAGAGCCACCTGGAGGAGGAGGATCAGTGTTCCCAGTTTGCTTCAGGGAGGTAGAGCTGGCGGTGGCATCAGCCACACACTGATCTGGTGGTTTGGTAAACACAGAGCCCAGACAGCCTCACAACCCACATCTCTGTTCAGGGTGCTCTCCTGCTGCAGATGCTGCGCAGAGGGTGTCATGGGAAGGTGTAAGGGCACCGGTAATGTGGATGGGAGTGCTTCCCAGGTCTCACAGACTCTGGCTGGAGTAGCCCAACCTGGGTCTGGGGTTTGCCCTTGAAGCAGCAATGGAGAAAGTGGTAAAGAGAGAAAACTCTTTGAAGAAAGAAGTTTCTATGTGTACCATGCAATTAGGGCTAATGTGAAAGCATGTCCCCAGAGGAGAAAGGTGAGTCCCAGACCCTCTTCAAGTATGAATAAACATTTCAAATGGCTGCCTTATTTTTGTAATTTTGGGTAAATACTAATTTAATACTTATAAAAGGAATTGGAGCTCAGTATTCAAACTGACCTGTGTATATGCCTCTATATTTCTAGTTCTAATTCGAATGCTAACTAGATGGTTTTGTTTCCCTGTCCTGATGTTTTCGAGGTTAGCTGGAACCTATCAGTGGAGAGTATGATATACTGAATACCAGTATCATGCATTCATGCATTTGCTACTTTCAAATTTGGGGAAGTCTTGAAATAGGCCTATTAAATAAGGACAGGAGGATATATAACAAGCCTTGTTATAAAATGGAGGAGAGAGTTTGGGCAGTGGGAGCAGTTGCATCAGAAACCTACGTAAAGTTTAGGTAGTTACTAAAAAAAAAACACTAAATTCCACCTCCAGAGCAGTTACAGATGAAGGAAGCACAAGGATACTCACCTACAATATTCAAAGGAAGAGTTTGCTATGTACATTTGAATTATAAAACACAAAGGAGGCATGGGGTCTGAATGGCGCCCCCCAAAAAAGTCCATCACCCAATCCTCATAATTTGTAAATGTGGCCTTATTTGGAAAAAGTGTCTTTGCAGATAAAATTAAATTAAGGATCTCACGATAAGGTCATCTCGGATTAAATCCAATGGCAAATGTCGGCACAGGTGACAGAAGTAAAGAATGCAGAGAAGAAGTCCATGTGAAGACAGAGGCAGAGACTGGACAGATGCACCTGCAACCCAAGAAATGTCAAGGAATCCCCAAGCCCCCAGAGGCTGGAAAGGCAAGGAGCGATTCTCTTCAAACACCTGGAAGGAGCATGACCCTGCCAACACCTTGATTTTGGACTTCTGGCCTTCAACACTAACAGAATACATTTCTGTTGTTTTAAGCCACCTTGTTTATGGTAATGTGTCACAGTGGCCCTAGGAAATGAATACAGGAGGCATGGCCCCTACATTCAATTATGGGGAAAAGTTCCAAGAAAAGTGTCTTTAAATGCTTAGTCAAGTCATGACCCCCTTGGGAATCAGGAAGACCCAACACAGGTGGATTTTGTTACTGACGAAAACACGAAGCCCCACAGCTCGGTGATTGAACTTTCCTCAGCAGCTGTCTGTGTTACAGACGTGGAACTATTGCGTCAAAACTCCCAGGATTTATAGGGAAAAAGGCATGTCTTCCAAAATCCTTTTCCTGTCAACTAAAATGTAAGTAGAGACCTTGAAGCCTCCAAGGACAGAAAGTTGTGATTTGGGGAAAGAGCTGGGCCAGGGGACCTAGGGGCAGATGCGTGTCTTAGCGATGCCTTCCACCCATGAAAAGCCTAGAAGTCATTTGAGAATGTAAAGCCTCCTTCCGGAGGGAAAGGAAACACGGGAGGAAAGAGGGATGTATTTTTGTTTGCGGGAAAGAGGAGATCGCAATGCTGCACACGCTCCACACCCATAGATGGGGTGAGTCAGGGTGGCAGATGCACAGCAAGCTCACAGCCAGTCCTGTGGTCCCGATGCTGCAGTCAGCTTGGCCCACGACAGTGCCCGGGTGGCTGGCGGTGTCACACATCACACTGGAGAGCTGTTCCCAGGAGTTCACACCTTGAAACGCACCTGGCTGGTGCATCCACAAAGGCTATCCTCTTTCTCCAGGGCAGTGGGAAACAGAACTCCAAAGCAGCTGAAAATGGGTTCCCAAAGGCTCAAGTTCACCAACATCTCCATATAAAGTTTTGTTGAATTTGAGGGATATAAAAATAATACAGTTTTTCCCCATGAAAACATGTATCTTTCCCATGACAGTCCAAATCATTCATAACATAACCTCAAGGAAATATACCTGAGCCCAAACCATTCTCATGCTTAGTTTGAGTAAGAATTCAAAGTTAAAAAACAAAAATTATGTCAATATGATTCGTGGTGGGTGGTAAATGATCCTACCTTCTGTGGTTTCTGTAGGGAGAACATTTCCGGGATTTTTGGTTAAAGAACCACTGGCATTATTGAAACCTGGCAGCCCCTTGTAAGAATGTTAATGTGTTCCTGCTGGCTTGGTTACAGGCAGGCCTCCTTTCATCTGGAAAGTCAGTTCTCATCAAAAACCCTCCTCCCGCGGGTCCAGCGTGATTATGCTGTTTTGGCAGCACGCACTCAACCATATTGTACATTTTCAAAAAACTATTGATTTTCATTTGTCCTTAAGGTTCTTCAAAATAAAATAAAAAACTACTGATTCCACTACATTTACATTTAAAATTTCAGCACGCCCTTGCAGATCCCGTGTTAGAGACTTTTTCTTAGAAGGCTTATTTCATGGGTTCAATGCTTTCTCCAAAGGTTTTGCACAATGGAGGGTTTGTTTTGTTTTGTCCTCTACAGGATAGAGGCTTTGCCAAATAAAAAGACAAGCTCTTGAGGAAAAAAGAAAATCATGTTTCTAGAGAAAACTCAATATGGTCCCCACACACCTACTTTGAAAGGGAAACATGAAAAGCGTTATTCTAGACAATGTGACTGATATTTCAACAGATGGGTCAAATTTACACATCCAAATACACATTGTTTCTTTACAAAGGTCCATTTTATTTCATTACTGGAAAAACCTCTTTGTCATCTGCTTTCAGAAAGGTGTAACAGATTATTTTGAACAGGTAGAAAAATCTTCCAATTTTCCCCGGCACAGTAAGGCCAAGGCAGGAGGATCACCTGAGGTCAGGAGTTCGAGACCAGCCTGGCTAATATAGTGAAATCACATCTCTACTAAAAAAAAAAAAATTAGCCAGGCGTGGTGTGCACATCTGTAATCCCAGCTACTCCAGGGGCTGAGGCAGGAGAATTGCTTGATTCAGGAGGCAGAGGTTGTGGTGAGCCGAGATCATGCCATTGCACTCCAGCCTGGACAACACTGTGAGACTCCGTCTCAATTTAAAAAAAAAAGAAGAAGAAGAAAAGTCTTCCAGTTTTGAGAATAAATTGGAAGTCTGGGAACAGTCAAAAGTCATTCATGGCAGGGTCTGATAAGACAGGAGGATGACTGAATGGAAAGAATGCTGTCAGCAGCCAAAGGTAAACCTGGCTTGCCTCTGGCAGGTTGCAGCTGCACTAATGACAGCTTTGGAGGGCGGAGGGGTCTTGATGTGGACTCTCCACACTGATAAGCTCTGTGTTTCCTCATGTGGACTCCTGGGAGGTCACTCAGCACTTGCCACCTCCCCCAAGGTGGAACACAAGGGGACTTCAGGTGCGATGCGGGACTCCAGGATAATTCTCAGGTAATGGTGATTTCTGGCATGAATGCAGCTTTCCTGACCAGCCCTGCTGAAGATGCAGAAGAGACTGGCAAGACAGTTTTCCAGAGGGCTTTTTTGCTTCAAGTATAACAGATTAATTTTTCCCCCAACATGTCTTAATTTGAGTTCCCCCTGAAGCAGACTTCAAGCCAAAGATGTGAGTGCAAGTGGTTTACTCAGGACATGATTCCAGGGAGGCACTGGTCAGGGAGCGGGGAGTGGGATGGGGAACAGGAGGAAAACAAAACAGGGTATGTTGTTGAACAAGCTACACTGTGGACAACTGGTGCTTAATCCCATCGGGCACTCTGGGGGAGCACGCAGACCATGCACCTCAGAGCTGCACCCCGAGGCAAGGCAACTTGGGTATTTATCTACCAGTCCTGTGGTTCTGCTGTTAGCTGAAGACTTCTCTAGGATGGTAAAGGGGACCCAGACCAAGTGGGCTCTGACTGCAGAGAAATCCCTTTGGGAAGGGGATGCAGCTCCCAGACATTTGTTGTGAGGCTGAAGGACATGAAAGAGTATTGCTGGAGACACATGGCTGGGCACCTACAGCGTCTGCCACATTCCACAATGGCAAGAGGGTCATGGCCACTTCCACCCATCTAGAACCCAAATCCTCAGAAGGTGAGAGCAGCTGTGTTTGATCATAGGGAGTGTCTCCAGGATGTCTTAGCAGGAGAAAAAGTGCAAGCCAGTGTGGATCGTGCTTCCACTTGAATAAGGGAAAGGAATATGCATGCTTTCTCATGTGCTGCATGCCTTATTTCTGGAAGAATCCACAAGGAACTCTGAGAGGGGCACCAGAGCCCAGGCTGGGAGAGGGGTCACTATTCACCGTCTGACCTTTGGTGCTCTTGTTAACCTTTTCCTATGTGCATATAGTCTTTAATTAAAACTCTGATCGGCATCACCTGTGTTCAGAGTTGGCTCCAGTGATTCCCCCACTGTTCTTGCTCTGCATTCCCCTCCCAGAGATGGGGTGCCATCATTACCCCAACTTCCAGGCCCATGAAACAAATCCGGGGCATTGGCTGGACAAGAAAGAACTCAGAAAGCCAGTGGACCCTCAGCTTGCAGAAAACCTGCACCCCACTATGAGAACTGCACATCCAGTGACCAGATGCCAGGAGGCTGGGGGAGGAGGCGGAGCCTCAGTGACCCAGGAGGCTGGGGAAGTCTTGTGAATAGAGCTGTTGCACCATAGGACCTCTACAAGCAGAGGTTTGGGATGGGTTTGGAAATGGGGGAATGGAAGTATGTCTTTAGTTGTCACACGCTGGGAGATGCAGGAGACTTGTTCTGTGATGTGCATAACAGTTTGTGCACATGAGAACCTCCCCTCCCCTAAGGCTGTAGCTCAGGTCCCTCCACACATCACTTTGGGAACATCATGGAACCTTCCAGTCCATTCTAGAAGGGCTGTGGCTCTCCATAAAAGCCATGTGGCCTGCAGCATTGCCAGATCTACTGATCAAGAACCTTCCTTTGGAAGCGAGTCCCTTTCTAGGGCCAGGTCTGTGGAGCACACTCTGGGAACCGTCCTCCATCAGCCAATACAGCTCTGTCTTCATAGGGAAGGGTGACAAGGCCTCCTGCTGAGGAGGCCACAGCAGCACCTGGGACAGAAAGGGCCTCGAAAGAATGCTGAGACACCATGTCGATGTGTTAAAATCAGAAGAGACTGGCGCCTGTAGCTCCACAGGGCCCTGGGTCCTGCACGCATGTAGCCACAGTGTGTCCTGTGTGTTTGCAACACCAGGCCCAGCTCTCAGCATCCCTGCATTTAACTTCCCGACAATGCCAGAAATGGACATCAAGCAGGAAAGCCCCGGAGAGCCACACTCAGGCTTCGGGGCACTGGGAGTGGGAACCACCCGGAGACAAGGGCTTCAGGGGCTACCAGGTAGCCCTGGGCTGGAGTATTTTCTTCTCCCAGGAATGGCGGCAGAGCAGGGGTAAAGGCTGAGACCTTGGCATCAAACACACCTGGATTCAAGTCCTAACACTACCCATGCCTGCTGGGTGACCATGGGCAAGGTGCTGGCACTGTTTCCTATTGGGCAAAATGATATCCTTATAACCCCTGGGATGTGGGAGTGTGGAAGAATCAGGAAGGTAATGTGTACAGAGCCAGGGCCTGGCCACAGTTAGCAGTGGACCAAGGTGGCTGCTGGCACAATGAGGGCCCAGCTCTCTTGAGGAGGGTCACGGCCATGGCAGCCAGGGCATGGGGCTGCGCTCTGCCTTTCCTTCAGGCAGAAACACCGAGGTTCAGGGGAGTAAGGAGGCTTATCCACAGCCACACAGAGCAGGGCCAGTGAGAGCCACACCCAGTGCAGGTCAGGCATCCCTGTCCTTACCGCCACCCACCACCCACCACCTCCTAATGCACCATGTTGGAGTGGGGAGTGGGGACTGGATGGAAGATCAAGGGGAAAAAATGGTTCTGGAAGCAGGAACAAAACCTGTGCCATCTGTACCATCTCCTAATCTCAGAAGCAGGGACAGTAAGAGCATCTGTATTCAGGAAAAGCAAAATAAAACTATGTGGCTGCTCACTCAGAACACACCCCCAGAGCACACACCTGCAGCACACAGGACACACACATGCAAAACACATACATAGAACACAGATCATATATGTGGACACATATACACCCAGAGAATGCACAGAATACACAGAGAATAAATAAAATACACACAGAACAGACACATGCAACACACACACACATGCACACACACACAAAGCATACACATGCACTCCAGAATAGATCGGTCGGCCACAGTCTCAGCTGGCAGCAAGAGCAGAGATTGGAGGAATGGCTGAGAGGAGGCGTGGGGGTGGGTAAGGACAGAACAATCGGCATGGTCAGCAGCTGCAAACTCATTTCACTGCTTGGAAGAACAACTCAGCAGCCCAACATCCACAATGGGGTTCTGGGACCATTGCATGCATTGGTGGGGACACTCTGCCAAATGCCCAAAGCTTTATGCCAGAGGAGCTAGCTACACCATAGAAAATGGCCTGCATCTTGGAGGACCTCTGAACATCATCTGGCTGGAGGTCATCACGCCAGCATCAGACATTTCAGCACAGTCCACAAGTTTCACTCCCTAATTTATTCAACCAGCTTTCCCCATGCACTTTAAATGTACCCAATGGAATGCTGGGGACACAAAGACGGAGGAGACACAGGCCTGCCTTGAGAAGCTTTTGCACACATGTGTGTGCTGGGGGATTATCTGGAGATGAGTAGTTCTCATTCTCACTTAATCCTTGCCCTTTGGAGGATCCATTCATCTCTCCAAGCAACTCAGAAAACCCAGGACTGGGGCACTGATAATACAGCCCAATACATGTGCACACTCACAAAACCGGAGCCTCATGAACTTGAAAGGAATCAGGAGACCCTCTAAGTGGAGACCCACCTATTCCACCTGGGTGTCCCAGCATGGAGCACAGCCCTGGATGCTGAGTGAATAACATGGTTTAGCTGTGTCCCCACCCAAAATCTCATTTTGAATTGTAATCCAAATTGTAATCCCCACATGTTGGGGGAGGGACCTTGTGGGAGGTGATTAGATTGTGGGTTCTCATCAGCATGGTTCCCTCATGCTGTTCTCGTGATCGTGGGTGAGTTCTCATGAGACCTGATGGCTTCATAAGGAGCTTTTCTTCATTTTGCTCTGCACTTCTCTCTCCTGCCGCCACGTGAAGAACATGTTTGTTTCCCCTTCTGCAATGATTATAAGTTTCCTGAGGCCTCCCCAGCCATTTGGAACTGTGAGTCAATTAAACCTCTTTCTGACCAGGCACGGTGGCTCACGCCTGTAATCCCAGCACTTTGGGAGGCTGAGGCAGGTGGATCACCTGAGGTCAGGAGTTCGAGACCAGCCTGGCCAACGTGGTGAAACCCTGTCTCTACTAAAAGTACAAAAATTAGCCAGGCGTGGTAGCACTTGCCTGTAATCTCAGCTACTCGGGAGGCTGAGGCAGGAGAATCGCTTGAACCCAGGAGGCAGAGGTTGCAGTGAGCCAAAATCACACCACTGCACTCCAGTCTGGGCAACAAGAGTGAGACTCTATCTCAAAAAAAAAAAAAAAAAAGAAAAAAAAAAGACCTCTTTCTTTTATAAATTACCTAATCTTGAGTATTTCTCCATAGCAGCACAAGAAGAGACTAATACAATGAACAAACTCACTGAATGGGCCAGAGCTGAGCAGTAGCATGGTAGGGAGTATCCACGCTGCCCCTTGTGGATGCTTGAAATGAAGGAAGGAGGAAGGAAATCTATGTATTAAAGGGCTACATGAGTAGTCTTAAATCTCTACTCTTATCACGTAGTCCTTCCTCCTGGGTTCAACTCCACACCTTCCTTGCCAATCTTTCTGCTATGGCTTTGTGACATAGCTGGAGTAGCTTCATTCATTAGCAACCGTGGTAGGCACTGAGATGCACCTGCAGAGCCCAGTTCCTTCAGGAATTGTCTCAGCTGTCTCCTCAAGGCCAGGCCCTCCCTGAGGCACCTGCGTTTGGTGTCTGAGTGAGGCAGGACATAAGTGAAAGTAGCTTTCACTTCAGGACTTCCAGGCCTGTGCCAGGCTGACTTCTCCCTCTGCCCAGTCCCATTTCCTCCCCTCCCTCTCAGATGTTGGTCACCAATAAGCATCCACTACCCCATCTCCACCTCGGCACCACTCTGGAGAACCCAGCCTGAGACAGTGAGACCTGGGCATGGCCCACAGAGGAGGAGCCATGGCAGGCCAGGTGCTGGAAGCCCCACAGCTCTGGCAAAAGGTGGGCTGATGGTTAGGAACCTCTCTCCAGCGGTGATGGGGACCATGTGGGATGGGAGGGAAGCCCCAGAGATGCAATGAGGCACTGGGATGTCGAGAAAAGCATCACTGTGGGACAGTGGGAGGGAATAGATGTTGCTAAGCAACACAGGCGCCCCATGCAACAGCCCATGAGCCAAATCCTGTCCTAGGCCTGTGTTGTGTGGCCTGAGAGGCATGGGTGGCTTTTACATATTTAAAACATGAAAGAGGAAGAAGAGGAGGAAGACAGGAGATGCAGGAGAAGTACCTGTAGACAAAAATAGAAGTTCCAGGTCTTGGCAGGGGCAACCAATCCTAATCCTGGGGGAACAAGGTCTCTGTCCACACGGGGTGGGACAGGAAGAGACTCAGAACCTGGGAGCCTCCGGGGCACCTCACGGAGCTCCCTCAAACAGCTGCTACAGTAATGGACGGATGAGGCAACCCCATCCTGAGGGCCGGTCACGCCGCCACCTGAGCGGTGAAACAAGCAGGGATGCTGGGTGATGGGGAGGGGGAGCCGGTGGACACAAAGAGGGAGACGAAGAGCTTCACTTGGGGCTCGAGGCCACTGCAACAGTGGGGACTGAAGTTCATCCTACTCATTGTCTTCCTCGAGAAAAGAGTCCCTGCAATCCTTAGGGAGCTGCTCCCCAAATAGCTAAGGAGGCACCAGTGGTAAAGTGTGGTCATCATGGAGATGCTCCTCCCAGATTCCCCTCCGAGCAGGCATTGCCTCCCCAGCTGCCAGCTGCCATGAGCGAGGTCTCAGCTCCACCAGCACCCACCCAGTTGTAGAGCCACCTTGCCTGCCACACTCTTCTCTGCCAGGGTAGCTCCTCCGGCTTGAGAAAGCCAATTGCTGCATCTCTTCCCAATTCTGTGTTCAGTCGCTAGAATCTAGCCCTGAAGAGAGTGTTTACGCTTTGGAAACTGACAAATGCTAAAGGCTTGGCCTGTGTCCCAGAGAGTCAGCTGTTACACAGTGACCCGCGTCCCCTGCCTGAAGAGGCCAGCACCCAGACAGCCAACTGTTAAAGTGACCAGCGTCCCCTGCCTGGAGAAGCCAGCACCCAGACAGCCAACTCTTACACAGTGACCAGCACCCCCTGCCAGCACCCAGTGACAAGGCAGGTGGAATGTGAAAGCCCCAGGTCAGCCCAAGGGGGCACTTCTGATGGGGCCCCTTGGCCTCAGGGCTCCTGGCCAGGCTGGCACAGGCTGCCACTGGACATCTTTCTCTGCCCCATTCTGCCTCCTTTCCCTTCCTGCATCTTAAGCTCTGTCTTGGCATCAACATCAGGAGAACTGAGCACACACCCTGGTCCCTCCTGGAGCAGACACCCGAACTGACCCTATACTCGCATCACAGCCTGACCGACACAGTACAGAAGGCTAAGGGTTACCGTTTTAACTGTTTTTTCCAGTCAATCAGCAAACACATATCAAGTGATTTCTATGGGACAGACACCGCACTAGAAACTACATATAAAAAGATGAATAAGACATAGTCCTTCCCCACTAGTTCAGAATCTGAGGCATGTACAGACACTCAGACAAGTAAGTCCCATGCTATGTCACCTGTGGGGACAGGGCAGGGTGCTGCACAAATCGTGCAGGTGGCTTCTGTTAAATTTGCTTTAAATTAATATAGCAATTACCTTTATAATTATCTAAAAGCAAAAGAAATAACAGCATAAAATATGTTCAAAACATGTTATTGTCATTTTTAAAAATGAGATTTAATATCTTTGACATTAGAAAATAGATATGTCCTGTTTTGTTTGAAGTGGATTTAAAGTTAAAAATGAAAATCAGGCTGGGCGCGGTGGCTCAAGCCTGTAATCCCAGCACTTTGGGAGGCCGATACGGGCGGATCACGAGGTCAGCAGATCGAGCCCATCCTGGCTAACACGGTGAAACCCCGTCTCTACTAAAAAATACAAAAAAAACTAGCTGGGTGAGGTGGCGGGCGCCTGTAGTCCCAGCTACTCGGGAGACTGAAGCAGGAGAATGGCGTGGACCCGGGAGGCAGAGCTTGCAGTGAGCTGAGATCCGGCCACTGCACTCCAGCCCGGGCGACAGAGCAAGACTCCGTCTCAAAAAAAAAAAGAAAATCAAACTGGGTTGTCATCAAACTGGGTTGTCAGAATTTGCATAATTTGTTAACAAAACAGAGTGTCAAGCAATGGACTTAAAAATAGAAACCTCTGTTTCAGGGTTTCCTAAGCCCTGCCTGGGCCAGCCCCTGTAAGAGAAGGATCGGGTGATACAATAAACGCTCACCCTTGAGAGTGCTTCCCCATTGCAGAGTCCCCACCAGGACTGGCCTCTTTGCAACCAACTGTCATCACTCACACCCTCACGGGGCTGGTTCCATTCTCCCCACTTCACAGCAGAGGAGACGGGGGCTCTAAGAGTTAGGGAACTGGTACCCTGGACAGGCTGTTCCCGCAGTTTTCTGTGAACAGGTCTTGGTGCTCACTATGAGGTGGCAACCACTGACGCTTCCAGATTTAAACAAAATCACTGTATTACAAGTAGTCAACATTTCTAATTTTTAAAAATAAACCATCTTGAAATTAGGCCTCCTGTTTCTTTAGGGATAATCCCAAGAGGCCTGCACCCCCATGTCTGGGGACCCCGAACATAAGTGGATTGTCGCTCAATGAAAAGATATTTGAAAACCACGGATTTGGGAGAATTGGGGAAAGCACTTATATTTTCAAGTATTCTCTAGGAAACCATCCAAAGCCCACATGTCACAGAGACAAAAGTGATTCAAAGTTACCAAGAAGTACTTTCAGGCTTCCAATAGAAAACCCTTGAGAATTCAGAGGACAGAAGCCAGGCAAAAGGAGAAACTTCTCTTCAGCAGTAGCTCTGGGTCTGGAGCAAACAGAATCCACGGGCAAAGCCCCAAAAATGAGATGTTCCCGAACACCATCAAACTGAAAATGGTTTCCCAAAATATTATTTTGAAAACAATTAGTGATTTGGAATTTTAAAAGCTGTGTGTGGCTCTCATCAGGTTTCATGCATATTCATTCTATTTTTCTCTGAGTTTAGAAACACAAAAGCCTCTCTATTGAGGGTATTTCATCACCATAATTTAATGTTAAATTGAAGTTCAAACACCTTCATCATCTGCAAGGTTTTTGTTCTGTTCATTTAAACTTTGAGCAGCTTCCAACTTAATAACACCCTCTTTTTTAAACTGATAATGGCTTGCAGCAGAGTAGGAAGGTAGCTAAAGCACTGCAACCTTTAACTAAGTCTGACTTCATGCATTTGCATTTGAGATGTCAACGTGAAGAGCAATCACTTTTAATAAATGATAGTTAAAGCCAATTACAAATTTGCTATTAAAATCACACTAATTCCACTTTGAAGCTGAAAATTTTGATTTCATTTTAAAGACAAAGCACACTCACGCCTTTCTGGAGCTGCACAAACACATTTCAACAGCTCTGTGTGCTCATCTTTTTTCACTGCTCCTTGCGTCAGGATCGCATGAAAATTTCTAGGTGAACCCTTCCCGAGTCAAATTCTAATGTGCTCTCTTCCATTAGAAGGCGGCGGCAGAGCAGAGAACTTGGACAACACAGAGGCTCCGACAGTGACCACACGTAACAATAACAATTGCCATTTTCATTATTATCGTCATCATAATACTTACCTAGAGAAATGATAGCAACTAATATGCATTGGTTTTAACCATGTTCCCACATTTGCTGAGCGTTCTAAAGGCATCATGTCACTGAATCCTCGCACCCCCTCTGTAATACATGTTTGGTGTCTCATGTAACAAATGAGGAAATGGAGCCTCAGGAAGAATAGAGTCTACCGCCCACAGAGAGCGCCAGATGGGGGACGCAGAGTCACTGATTAGATCAGTGGCCCCGATTCATGGTCACCCTGTGTCCTCCCCTTTGCCCTGTCACTTTGGAGTCTCTCCTGACTCTGAGTCTTGACCCATGGGATTGTAACAAACTTGCTATCAAGAACCTTAACAAGTACTTGTGTGTTTCTGCCTCATCTCTGGCTTCTCTGTCATCACCATGAGCATCACTGCCACAGGAGCCCGAGGAGGGAAGTGAGTCGGAGGTGAGGTGGGTGGTCCCAGATGAGGCCACTCTAGACCGGTTAAGCCCCGGCCAACGCATGAGCTGTCCACAGACACCGCAGCAAGCCCAGTCAGGCCAGGCCCAGAGCACGGACAACCACCCAGTGCACCTGCAGCCCAGGGAGAAATGAGTGGCTGCTGTTTTCAGCTTTCCAGTTTCGGGGTGGTTTGTTCTGTAGCAATGGAATTCTTAACCCTCACTCTACGCTGCCAGCCAGGGAGTTCTCTTCATGACCTCTGGTCAGCTAATGGCCCCCAGAGATGTCCAGATCCAAATCCCTGAAACCTGTGCATGTTTCTTATATGGCAAAAGATACTTTGCAGAAGTGACAAATGCAGGATCTTGAGGTGGGGAGATTATCCCAAAGTATCCAGGTGGGCCCTAAATGCAATCATCTGTGTCTTTATAAGAGAGAGACAAAGGGACATTTGAGATAGAAGAGAAAAGCAATGTGATGACTGCAACAGGATGCTCTGCTGCTGCACTGCAGGATCTGGAGGTAGAGGAAGGGCCCCCAAGCCAAGGAATGCAAGGAGTGCTTCCAAGTGGAGGATGGAAGAGGCTGGGAAACAGCTTCCCCCAGAGCCCCAAGAGGGAGTGATGCCCTGCCCACACCTTTTGCCTCAGAGGAGGTAATTTCAGACTTCTGACCTCCAGAACTATAAGAGAATAAATACATGTTGTTTCAAGCCATCAAGTGCTTGGTAATCTGTTCCAGCAGCTAAAGGAAGCTACCACACATACACCAATTTTAGAGATAGAGAAACGCGAACTCTGCTTTAATTCACATCGGATGGCATTTTATAAAACCAAACTTAAAATAGAAGCTTATAGCGCTTTCCTGTCTGCAAGGAACAAAGCCGACTCCACGCCAACCTGGGCCCAGACACTGCAGTCAGCACTGGGGGAGGAATAGTGTCCAGAGGGAGCCTCAGGACTGAAAACAAAGTCAGGGCAGGGGCCACAGGGAAGTCCCCGAGCACCGAAAGCTGGCATGAGCCCGTGCCACTCACACATCCTCAGCCAACTGTTTAGAAAACCCTGAGCTCTCTGAGAATGAGGAGGTCTTTTAAAAACAACTGACTCCTTTCAGATAATAAGCACAAGCCATTTGGTGCAGCACAGCCAGGCAGAGCTTTCTGCAATGGCAGAAACGTCCTCCATCGGTGGTGTCCAGAATTGGCAGCCACTGCTGCCCGGGGCTTTTAAGAACAGGAAACGTGGCTGGTGCATTTGAGGAACCGGATCTTTAATTTTACTCCATTTTAATACATTTAAATATAGCAGCCACATGTGCCTCGTGGCTGTCACAAGGGACCACGCAGATTGGGTCGGTAGAGGAACTTCAGGTTTGTAGCCCTGGGAGCATGTCTGGCCTAGAGGCCTCTCTGTCCGTGTGATCCCAGCAGGGGATGGAGGCTGAGTCGACACTGACCTGCAGCAGCTTCGCTCCTGACTGTGGCTGTGACAATCCTGGGGACTCAGTTTCCCTATCTATCTCCGGGGAAGATCGTCTAGCACCAGGGTGGTAAGGATTAGAGATAATCTCCGTAAAGCCCTAAGTGCAGTGCTGAAGATCAAATACGACAAACACTTCACATGGAAGCAATAATGAGTAGAACCAACCCTCCCCTCCCATGATTCAAAATTCGCCGCCAGACTTTGCAAAACCTCCAAGTAACCTCACCAGCATCTGTCACTGCTGTGCAGGACCACAGCTACCCAGAGCCTCCAATTCCCTCCAGAAACATGGGGCAAGTCGGCTTGGCTGTGGACTTGTCTCTGACCTGTTTTGTGTTGCTGTTCTGGGGGAGGGGAGGGGAAGGCCATTCGTACAGCAGACGGGTCACAAGGGCAGAGAGGGCAGCTGCCATACCACAGTGGCCACAGTGCTCAGGACCTGGCCATGCCTGGTACTCCAGCGTGGCTGCACAAGCATGGCCTGGCCCAACCAGGGGCAGAGCAGGGGCTCCCAGCGATGCCCACCTCCCCTCCTCCAGCCCCGTCTCCATCTGCAGCTTCGTGAGGAAAGCCCTCCCTCCACCTCCCTCCTCTGGAGTTCCCGGCAGGATCCCCAGGTCAGGGCTCCCTCCTCTCACCTGCCTCCCCTCCCAAACCAACCTAGCCAAGAGGCCTCCTCCACACTGAGTTTACCCAAGGCTCTGCCCTGGGAGTGGCATCACCGTGTCCTCCCCACCTGGGTGCCCAAGACACATGGCCCTGCCCAGCACAGAGAGCACATCCAGGCTGCTTCTCCCCTGAGGACAAACAGCCAGGGGGCATGTTTCCCTGTGCGGAACGTTCTATGTCAGATGACGTCTGTCCCAGCCCTTCCCACTAGCCTCCCACAGCACCTCTGGCAGGAAAAGGGCGATGATGCCTCACTGTTCTCTCTTCGTGCTCCAGAAAACTGAAGATTCATCACTGCTGGTTGGCGTCACCCAAATGTGCAGGGCAAACCCAAGGTCAAAGTTACTACTGCGCAACCCCAATCTTAAAACCAACAATAACAACAGCAGCACATGATTTAGTGGAGGAGGCCATGTGTCAGGCACTATCCAAATGCTTTTTCCACCACGGATTGTCTGTGTAACTTTCACACAAGCATGTGGGGCACATGTTACCATGACCTGAGGCTCAGAGAGGCAGTGGGACTGGCTTACCGTCTCAATGCTATTAAAGGCTGGAGTTGGGATCAAAGCCTAGATCTGTGAATCCAGCAGCCCAAGCCTTCCATCCTTCACAACCGTCTTTCTGTTGACCTTTAGGCTGGGACCACTGACCTAGACAAGGACGCCAACCAGGAAATGCCAACCACACAAGAGCCAGCACCTGCTGGCACGGCTGGGACAGTGCAATGAGCACCTGGACCTTGGCCAGCCTCTGTGAGACTCAGTCCCTGAGGCCAGTGACTCACAAACTAGGTTCTGTTTCCTTGCATCTGGTCTTCAGTAATAACTCCCCCTTCCCTCCCCATTTTTCAAAGGTTTCCAGTATCTTTGCATGTGAATCACATACACAAAACCTCAATATGACCAGCTATATGGTTTGGCTGTGTCCCCACCCAAATCTCATCTTGAATGATATCTCCCATAATTTCCACGTGTTATGGAAGGGACCCAGTGGAAGGTAATTGAATCTTGGGGGTGGGTCTTTCTCATGCTGTTCTAGTGATAGTGAATAAGTCTCATGAGATCTGATGGTTTTGTAAAGGGCAGTTCCCCTGCACACACGCTCTTGCCTGCCTCCATGTAAGATGTGCCTTTGCTGCTCCTTTGCTTTCCACCGTGATTGCGGGGCCTCCCCAGCTATGTGGAACTGTGAGTCCATTAAATGTCTTTCCTTGCTAAATTACCAGTCTCAGGTATGTCTTTATTAGCAGCGTGAGAACTGACTAATACACCAGCACAGTGGAAATGAAATTTAAAAAGGTAAGAAGTCAAGCACCCTTCATAGGTGGAAACCAAGGCATATTTGTAGGGGGGAGTGACGGGGGAAGACCAGGGAACAAGTGGACCTGGGTGAGGCCCCCAGGAGCTGATGGCTCCAGCCATGGAAGTGGATAAGCCAGAGGCAAGGAAGAACCCCGGGGTGGAAGAGGAGGGGAGGTCATGGAACAGCAGCAGCACTGTTTTGGACTCTGTGGGTTTGAGGATCAGGGGACACCCGAATTGAGGACCTGTTGGGGAGCTGGAATTCTGCTCCAGGGCCCATCGGGAGCTGAGGTTGAGCCCAAGAGAGAGAAACTGTGGGAAGACGGCAGTGAGAGGAGGAAGCGGAAGGAGGCAGAGGTGAGTCAAGGCATGGAAAGAGCAGCCAAGCGTGGGAGGCCAGGTCAGGTGCCAAGGGTGGGAGGCCAGGCCAGGTGCCAAGGGTGGGAACTGGAGGAGTCACAGTCTTAGGCGGGTGGAACATCTTTAAGTCTGACCTTGCTCCCCAGGGCCAAGACTCCTCCCTGGCATGCCCCAGAGGGTCACTAGGCCCTGCCCCATGTTCTTTCCGGCACTGGGAGCTGTCCTCTCACTCAGAGACTGAGACAGAAATCGCTTTCTGGGCACGGCTGTACTTCCTGCCTAGGGATCCACTACAGGCCTCAGTCTCCCAAGGAAAAGCAGTGTGGGTATCTCAACAGCAAGTGTGTATCTTCACCATTCCACAGCCCCCCGCAACCCACCTGTGGCTGAGGAGGCTATGGCCGGCTCTGATGGTCAGCAAACTGCCATCTAATGCTCACCCACCAGAGCATTGTCATTAACCCATCTAGCCTGACCCTCCACCCCTCCCCGAGGTGCTCCCATGATCATGACTGTGTACCTGCACTTAGCCACGCCCCTGCGTCCCTGCCTCTGACCTCCAGGCAACGCCAGGCATTCAGCAGGGTGAAAATGACAGGCCTGTCAGGGGCACATTGAGACCCACAAATCGATGGATTACCCTGGCAAGGAAAGGAAGGGGCTGGGAATTGTAATAAAGTGTTTCTCAAATGGTAACCATGGCAACCAACGGCACGAGGGAGATTTTTATGTCTTCTCCAAGTTTTATGAGGCACAGGCAACTCTTTTATGGACTCTGGCATTAATTAGGCTCATCATAGGATGGGCTACACTGAAGTGGGAAGGTCGTTCACCCATAGGGCTTTGCTCAACTCACACACGTTACCCATAAAAGTTGAAGGAAATAATTAGAAGGGTTCCCATTTGGGTTACTTTATTATTTAATAGTTGATGAGGCAAGGAATTAAGGTCAAAATATGAGCTTAAACAACAGAAAAGAAGAAAAAGAGGAGGTGGCAGTGTTGAATTTGAGGCAGAGCGGAACATCCACTTGAAGCAAGACTATGGGAAAGCTCCTGTCTGATCAAGACAGACACTTAGACGTGTGTGCAAAAAATAGTTCAGCTTGTTTCAAAATCTATAGCAGATGGTCACACAAAATCAGGCCAGAGTGTGGTTTTTCTGTTTAATCTTTCCAGATTCCATCCATTCAGAAATAAAGCAGATACTACTATCTCATTGTTGGAAATTCCTAAATTCTCAGTAGCACTTACTTCCACAGAATATTTTCAGCATGTTTCAATTAAATAAACCCATCATTTAAACATTAACTCTTGTCCTGAGGGCCAAACATCCAGAGTTTTCTGCAAGAAAAGATGTTGGGGAGCTGGAATACTGCTCCAGGGCCTACCGGGGGCTGAGGTTGAGCCCGAGAGAGAGAAACTGTGGGAAGACGGCAGTGAGAGGAGGAGGCGGAGGGAGGCAGAGGCGAGTCAAGGTGGGGAAGGAGCAGCCAAGGGTGGGAGGCCAGGCCAGGTGCCAAGGGTGTGAACTGGAGGGGTTCCCTGGACTGGAGTCCATGAGTGTTGTGCTGTGGATGGAGTCATGCCAATGGATACTACTTTCTTAGGTCATAGAATTAAAACGGTAGAGTCCGCTGTATCCGCAGGCCTGCCCCCGTGGCTCTCCATTCACTGATGCCCAAAGAACTCAAGTCTCAGGTGCTACCGAACTTCCAAGCAGACAGGCAGATCAAACACTCATTGCTTTCTCTGTCCCTACCGGAAGCCCAGAAAATGACTGCAAAGGAAGACCCAGGGGATGGCCCCCTGAGGACAAAGGGAAGAAAGAAACTGCTGCAGGCCTGCGAGGTCAGCGGCACTGAGACTGGAAGGCAGGCTGGGGCGGGAACGGACTTTGTGGAACAGAGAAAGCTGAAGCTAAGGCTTTGGGGATAAAAGGGGTGCAGGACCCAGAAACTCCCCAGTGGGGAATGGGAAGTGCCTGCCGCTCTGAGGATGAGCACAGGCCACACCTGCAAATGGCACCTGTCTGCTCTGAGGATGAGCACAGGCCACACCTGCAAACGGCACCTGTCTGCTCTGAGGATGGGCACAGGCCACACCTGCAAATGGCACCTGTCTGCTCTGAGGATGAGCACAGGCCACACCTGCCAACAGCACCTGTAGTGACAGGAGCACACGGAGCCGTCCAGACCCCGCCGAGACCAGACGCAGACAACACCCCACTCCACCCTTGGCAGGAGAAAACAGAGATTGACTTGCTGGGGAGGCAGAACAGGGCAGGCTCTCGACTCCAGGACATGGGACCCAGCTGAACATGGGAGAGAAATAAATGTCGGGGGACTCGGTGAAAGCCGGCATTCCCTTAGCCCCGCCTGGGCTCACTGACCACTAACAGCCACCTTACATCCCAGGACATGGGCAGAATCAGGTCCCTCAAAATTCACAGGTGGAAGCCCTAACCACCCATGGGACGGTGATTGGAGGTAGGCCCTTGAAGGTAATCAAGTTGACATGAGGTCCTAAGCGTGGGGCCCTAATCCATTAGGACTGGGGTCCTTAGAGGAGGAGGAGAAACTGGCAGGGATGCATGCACAGCAGAAAGGCCAGGCAAGAACACTGCGAGGAGGCGCCCTCTGCGAGCCAGGAAGAGAGGCCTCTGTTGGAAACCCACCCTGCTGCACTTTGATCTTGGACTTCCAGCCTCCAGAGCCAAGAGACATAAATTCCCACTGTTGAAGGTCGTTATGGCAGCTGAAGCCAACTAAGACACCCTCTAAGCAGGAGGTGGAGGAGACCTCTCTAGGGACCCAGGAAGAAAGTTCAGACAGAGACACCTGGAGCCTCTCTGTGAAGTGAGCAGGCCCCACCGACTCCACCTGGAGAACGGGCCACTCTGCACAAAGCTGCAACCTGCACCTAGGACTGTGCCACGAAGAGTCCCAGGCTAGAGACCAAGTCAAGGAGAAAGCACAAAGAAGGAAAGGAAACTCATAGCGTGCAGGCATGTGCAGAGGTCAGAGTGGGAACACCGTAAGAACAGAGCAGAGCTGTGACCTACATCCTGCCAAAGACAGTTCGCTGCATCCACAAAAGAACAGGAGTCTCTAAAACATTCAGACGATAGGGGAGAGGGCTTTAACGTTAAAAGTGTGATCGCAGAATTAAAGAAAAAGCACCACAGGCTTGAAAGGTAAAATTAAGGACATATCCTGAAAACGCTAATAAAAAGACAGAGATAGAAAATAGGAGGTTTAAAAACAAAAGAAATTAGATGACTTGTCTAGGGGGGTCCAACATTCAAACAACAGAAATTCCAGAAAGAGGGACAAAGAAAAAGAAGAAATTATCAAATAATGGGAGCCAACAGAAAGTCAGTAGACAATACTCAAAACAGAATAAGAACGAACAATCAAAAGTAGAAGTATAAGACCATTTTTAGATGTAGAGACTTAAATTTCAGAAGAAAGAGCCAAAAAGGATTACGGTGGTTTCTTCTCACAATGAGAATCAAAGTGGGAGAGGAGGGTCAGGGAGCAGCTGCTGTTTTGGGTGATCAGCCTGGTGATGTTATGACTTTTAAACCACATATGTTTATTACTTTGATTTAAACAATTTTAAAAGTGGCCAGGCATCGTGGCTCATGCCTATAATTCCAGTGCTTTGGGAGGCCAAGGCAAGAGGAGGTCCCTTAAGCCCAGGAGGTCAAGGCTGCAGTGAGCTATGATCGCACCACTGCACTCCAGCCTGGGCAACAGAGCAAGACCCTGTCTCTTTAAAAAATTATTCCAAAAATTAAACATTAAGATACGTCAAAAGTTCCCTTTCCCTTCTCTAAGTTTCTTTCTGTTTTTATGCATGTGTACGTGTACCTACAAAATCCCATGTTACTGTTTTTACTTCACTTTTACACAACTGACATATTTTTAAATTCCAGTGGAGTGACTGCATACTGGAATGTTCTGATTTTGCTCAGAAGCAAAAAATCCCAAACTCTTACCTTCTTCAGGAGCTTCATTGGGCAGTGTAAAATGGCTGCACAGCCGCACGAGGTTCCCTAAGGCATGGATTTGGAGTGACGCTGGGCAGTAACCCCCACTGTCCTGCCTTAGGAAGGGAGCAGAGCATGATGCAGAAAGGCACCAGTGTCCCCAGAGAAGCAGCCAAGAGCCTCTCGGAACTTTGTGCAAGGCCATGGGTTGCAGAGCTGCAGGACTTACAGGCAAATTGAGCCTCCTTCTCCTACACTGACTTCATTCCATTTCTTCCATCTCCTCCCTGCTCTGACAACAAAGTTTTCACTCAGAGACAGTCTCTTGCCCACCTTGACTTCATAAAAATCTCTTTCATCTCTAATAGGCTTTGGGCATGTGGAATGTCATATTATTTGTACCACTGTAATTCAGTATTATGAAACGATGGTTGAAGAAAAGCCTAGTTGGTTATAAAAACAAAGAAAGAAAATAATCTTGAGATGACACAACAAAAGTGAAACAGCAAAAAAGAATCCTCACAGCTCTGGGTTTTGAGGATTAAAATCTAATATTTGGCATCACTAAGGCACGCATCCACCCGTGCCTCCTAAAAGCACAGTGAGGCCATTCACAAGCTGCTGCTGGGGGCAGGACCAGGTGGCCTGGCTGGCCAGTTAGAGCCATGCCCAGATGCTGAAGGTCAGCAACTCTCATGCATTTATGCCAAGGAGGACAGAGGTGGACCCTGCATACCAGGCCCCATAGCAAGAAAACGGGTTCCTGTATGGAGTCAACGGCTACAATGGACCCAAACGGGCCGTACTTGCAACTTATTAAAAACAGGAACAAAAGGTGAGGAAATAATTAACACAGGGCCAGTGCCAAGGCCCGATCTAACATTATGTTCACCGGCATAAAGTGCTGTAGCTCTAAGGACCAGGGAAATGAAGAATGATTGACTCCAATTCACAACTCCCAAGCCTCTCTGGCTTCTTCCATTGGTCACATATTTGCAATGTCTGCTGGAGTAACATTGAAACAACACAGTCAGGCAATAGTGTTTTCATTCGAGACAACAAAATTCCTTAATTTCAAGGAACTGTGCATACAAAATATTTTTCCTAGTTTATCAGTCTCTAAGGTAAATATTTACTTTAGTATAGTGGCTTGATAGTGTCTCCCCAAAATTCATGGCATGTCCGCCTGGAATCTCAGAATGTGACCTTATTTGGAAGCTTATTAGGGTCACTGCATATGCAATTAGTTAAGGTAAGGTCCTAACAGAGTAGGGTGGGCCCCAAATCCAATGACTAGGGTCCTCACAAGAAGAAGAAAGTGTGGAGTCCTAATTCAGGAAAAGGAGTTAGGCTGGTGGGACCAGGGAAAAGCAAGAAGAAAAGGCAGATAAGCTATGTCTGCCTTTCTTCATGGCCCAGGACACGTATCCCTCCTGGGCAAATAACACACAATCTTCCTGTGCCCAGCTATCACCAGACCCCTGGCTGATAGAAAAATGCAAGTTACCACACTGCAGCTTTGGCATTGTCAGTACTGACGTAGCTGTCTCCAGCACGAGCACCATCCTGTCAAATCTCCAGCAAGCCTTTGTCTCCCGGTAGTCAGCTCCTCTCTTGCTGACTTGCCCATTGCTTTCTTGCAATGTATTTTCTTACTTTCTCTAATAAATCTGCCTTTCTTTACCTACAACTGTCTTGGTAAATCACTGTTACCGCCTGCACAACACCAGCCCCAGAGAGTTGCTCCCCACAACAGACAGGACACACAGTGTGGAACAGAATACACAGGGATAGTGCCCTGTGACCATGAAGGCAGATGCTGGACCCATGTGGCCACAAGCCCAGGAACTCCAGGAGCCACAAGAACAGAAACTGGAAGAGGCGAGGAAGGATCTGTCCCCAGAGCCTTCGAAAGGAGGATGACCCTGTCGCCACTTGACTTCGGAATTCTGGCTCCAGAACCATGAGAGATGAGAGTATGTTTCCATAAGCCTAGTTTGCAATAACTTGCCATAACAGCCACAGGAATTGTGACTATTTAGCACGTATACGATAGAGAAGTGCTGGGCTTCAACAAAATCCCACTGGATCTTCATTCAGCAAGTAAACCAAGAATGGTTTTATATACATGAGAGTTCCAAAGCCAAATACTTTTAGGAACAGACAGCGAGTAGGCCCTACCCCTTGGCTTGGGACAGCTGGGGCCGGAAGGCAGGGAGGCTGCCCTCCTCTGGGGATGGGGCCTGACCAGCAAGTCCAGGGCCTCCTGCACTGGAGGGAGGGCAGGACTCACAGCTGTCATTCAAGAATTCCCCACGCTGGTGAGAGCACTTATAAGAAAAATATTTTTACCAAATATTTTATTCTTCAGGAAGAGATCCACTTAATAATGGGGAAAATACAGGTTTGAGCTTTTGTCAAAATTGTTTCCTTTGGGCTTCATTATAAATTTCTCTGCCTCATTTGAAGCTCAGAGAACTTGGTATAAAATGACCCTGTTTCCCCTCTAAAGTCTATGTGGCCACATCAAAGTTAAAATTACTTTTCCAAAGATCTTATTGCTTTTTCAGGTTTTCTGTGCTGTATTAATAATGTATGGGGTGTGTACATGACTTTCCTTCCAGTTCTCTTTCCTTGCTGGAATAATTTGTAAACAACATGGAGGCCTTTAGGGCAGGCGGTCAAAGATAGACACAGAACTCGGAGCTTACATGAGATCTATGCACGTTCTTTACACAGTTCCCACAGGGTGATTGATGGCTCAGCAGCCACATCTACACACATGTGCAAGCCTGTGCACACATGCAGATCTGCACACACATACACAGATGGGAGCAGTGTCCACACTGTTTTCCATAGAGCCCTCGCTTCCAGCAAAGGGGCTGTGCTCCGGAGCTGGACAATCATTAGAGCAGGGTGAATGCAGAGGCTGGGGGTAGAATCTGGCTCTGCCACTCCCAAGGTATGACCCAAGAGGACACCCAGAACCCCCTGGGCCTCAGTTGCTTGTCTGTGAATCGGGAAGTCACCCAGTCCGAGGCCGTGATGCCCCCACCCTCAGCGAGGGTCCCACACCTTCCCCAACACACATCAATCAAGTGTCTCCTTTCTCTGGAAGATAGCCTTGGACCATTGTCCTTCAAGGGCAAAAGAAGTAGAGCAACACTTATTGAATATTAATTATGTGCTAGTCAGTGGCCGTGGGAACTACCTGTTATTTCATTTGAAACTCAATATAAGACACACAAAACACTAGTAGTTTAAAGTAATTTAAATTCTAAAGAGAAACCATTTCTAACACCCATTTTTCAAAGCATCAACAAAACCATCAAATAAGCCCTCCATAGAAGGCTGTGGTGACCAGCTGTCCTGATGGCCAAGAACAGGAAAGGGCCCCTTGGTGTGTTGTTTGTGGCGCTGTGAACGGGCGCCCATATGCAGGGATGTTCTCTTTGGAGAGCACATTGGCAAGATCCACCAGTACTGTAAGTGCACCTGGCCTCGGACTCAATGATTTCAGTCCTCCGACTGAATATCATGAAACAATCGCCTGCAGGCACCAAGATGTGGGCACCATTAGGCTGATTGTGTGGTGGTTTGAAATAGCAATTTATAGAAACTGCCACTAGGGGACTTGTTAAACAAATCATGGTGCTTCCTTTTACCGTGAATCTAGGCAGCCTGTTAGTAGAAGGGTGTAGATCTCCAAGTGCAAACACAGAACAATTTCCAAGACACGTTGGGCGGATAATGCAAGCGGCAGAAGAGGAATGTGTGTGCATGTTCTCGTTAGTTTACACATGTGTGCAAGCGTGTGTGCCTTTGTATGCTGCCATGTACCTGGAATGACACCCATAGACCACAGACTGTACTTGCCTCTCAGGAGATGCTACAAGTCTGCAACGGGAGCGAGGCTTTATACTCTGTTCCTAAATTGCAAATGTTTGAATTGTTTACCAATCTGGTGAAAAAAAAAAATAACTAAACCATTCATTTGTTTAACAAACATTACTGAGCACATCTAAGTGTGCAAAGTCGTGAACTAGATGAGCCAAAGTGGGGCCCACAGCACTCTGTCTAGGGGAGCACAGGATCTTGTCCATGGAAATGACCTGCAAAGTTGCTAGTTTAGGACCGCTGACTCCATTCACTTCCTCGGGTGGATTTCCGTGCTGGGATAGAGAGAGTGGTGGGGATGACTCACTGTTTCCCAGGAAAGGTGAAAGTGCAGGGATCCCCACCACGTGCATGGGCTTAGAACAACGCATGTGCTAAGGAGAACCAGGACTGGAGCATCCCCGCCCGCTGAGTGTGACAGTCGTGTCGTCTTTCAGAACCAAAAGCCAGCGTATCATCTGTGACATTATTCGAGTTTCCAAAGTTTGAAGGATGGTATTGCTTTGTGCACCAACACAGCTGCCTTGCCCTGTGGGCCCCATGGAGCTCAGGCACAGTCCAGCTGCAGGATTTAGAGTCAATTCAGAAAACAAATACAGGTGAGATCCAGACAATTCCATTCTTCCCTCATTAACTAGGAAAAATTGTGCATTGTGGCTTTCTCTGAAATAACATATAGAGGAAAAATGTTCACCTGCCATTCATGGGGTCCTATAACTCATAATTATCTAAAGGTGTGCAGTTTGAATAGTGTACCCCAAAATTCTTGTCTACCTGGAACCTCAGAATGTGACCTTATTTCAATTATGTTATTTCAAATCTGCAGTTCCTGTTGCGTCCATCCTTAAAAAGCTGGACTGTTCTGCTCTAAAAGGTAAATTCATCTTGATCTGATCTGCTCTCTGCCTGGGGTTTGCAACATCAATGTTCCCCTCCCACACAAACCCCCAGGAACACCCCAGGCCTCTCCCTTCCCTGAACCCCCTCACCCAATCAGTGACCCTGCCTTCTGCTGAACTGCACACTCAGGGACCATCTTCTGATGGCTACTTGACTAGGGGATTGAGGGGGCGGATCTCCATCTGGAGTCCTGAACCAATCAAGAGAGAGAAGGGAGGAAGGAGAGGAAGACAGAAGGTCTACCTTGTCCCTGTTGGAGAATGTGGCTTGGTGCCCTGCCACAGGGGCTTCCTAATCCCACGCACGGGAGGTAGGTGACTCCCACCCAGGTCCTTCAACAGCCACAGACTCCCCTAGGGCTGGCCTTGGGCTAGTACCTTTACTATCATCACCCTCCAACAACGGGACCATAGCCTGCAAATCTCATCAGGAGTTCCATTTGGCACCAAGGGAGGCTCTTGATAAGAAAACAGCCCTCCACAGGGCAGAGCAAACATTTTGACTTAGAAAGAAAAGATGTAAAACTGAAGTGTAAAATGTGGAGCCGGTCTCCATCCTAAAGTCCTGCTGCCCCCAGGTGGGGAAATAATTGTGGGATTCATCTGCATGGCCATGCACAGCCACCTCCACCATCAGAGAACAAGTGGGGGCTGGGAGCCAGGAGCAGGACGAGTCCATTCTCCTCAAAAAAGAAACCTATTCTTGCCTTAGGCATCTCAGGAAGCCCTCTCTAATGTCCCTTTTCCACCCCCCTAAACTATGTTTCTAAATTGGTAAAGAGCAAATGAGAAGCAGGAAGTACCATCCCCCTGGGCTGCACTGTGGTGCCTGGGGGCACCAGCACACAGACAGCCCCACAGACTATGGTGCTGGGAACACTGGGAGCTGCAAGAAGAGCGTGCCCGGCCACAGGACACAGTCACAGCCACTGGCAACTGGGTGCCTTTCAGAGGCAGCCTGTGACACATGCAAAGATAGGAGTGACAGCTGGAGCTCATCACAGCTTGGGTATCCATAACTACACATTCACCCAAGAAGCAGTCAGCATTTGGACAGTTCTTAAATGTTCAGACCAACTTAAAAGCCAGCTTGTTTATCACTGCAAATCCCTGGGCAATTCACTGGGGAAGATAAGATGCATCCCTTGCTTGTTATGTTCAAGATGAGACAAAGCACAAAACTCAGGCTGCAAAGGAAATTTGGTGTTTGCCAAGTTCGGAAGAAGTGACAGTTTATTAAAAAATATAGGCTATGCCGGGAAAAAGTAATATCGGATTTTATGATTATTTCATACTGGGAATTGTTACATAGTTCCAAGCCTGTTTATTACATAACTACAGATTGCAATAATACATTTTGTAGCTTATAAAGTTCTGAACAAGCAATTTTTACATAGCTACGTTTAATAGGTTGATATTTTTTAAAGGAGGGGAAAATCTCATGTTAAGAGAAAAACAAGCCTTTGGGAGAATAAAACTATCATATTTTCACATGGTTTTCTTATAGTTTGACAGAACCTGTCTTAAACAGTGTCTATGCTGACACTCATATGTATCAGTTTTGCAATTAGATCACTGGGTCGGGTGCTGGAACTGGTCCTTCCTGGAGCTTTTGTAAAGCCAACAGGCAAATGCTCAGCCCTGTGGCTCTCTCGGGATTGTGGAGCTGTGGGATACTGTTTTACGTATTCACAAAAGTTCTTAAGCATCCCCACAGCCAGGCGCCATGGTGGACACACATGATTCTGAGAAAACACACACACACACACACACATGAACCTGTCCTTTCAGGGTTTATAGATGAGGAAGAGACAAACATCAGTCAAATAAGTCATGTGCTGTAATGCAAGCTTACAGCTGAGATCATTTCTAGAAAGGTAAGTATATGGACCATTAGGAACAAAAAGAGGCTGTCAATAACCAGCCAGTTCCAAATTCTGATTGAAATGCATCCTTGTTGGTGGAGTGGAATAATATGATTCTCCAAACATGAAAGAGTATTTCCATAAACAACATCTTAGTACAAAAAGGTGCTCAAAATAACTAGTCCTCTCGCTAGGAGAACCTAAGCCTTGTTAGCTGCATTGACAGCATCAATAAAAGAGATTTAAAAAATCATATTAAATCTCCCAACAGACCCGCAAGGTTCTTATCCTGGAGTACCCCTAACACATCTGCCTCTTCACACAGCCAGCCACCGCCAGCGCGGGCCCCTTCCAGGAAGCCCTTTCGTGGGAGTTAAAATAAATCACTCCCTTGGTTTCAGGAGAGAATGAGACACAAACAAGATCATATCCAGTAATAATTTGCCATGGGTTTTCATAAGAAAATCAGTCTTGTTTGCTAGGATACCTGTTTTAAGACACATGAACTCAGAGCAGAAGATGACACAGACATTGCTTTTCAACACATCTAACTGTCAAGGGCTCCTTTTCACAGTGATGTTTCTTTTGGGAAGAGTAAATGTTCGATTCACCCAGGCAGCTCCTGGGTGAGCACTAGAAGGAGAAGCACAACAGGGTCCCTTTGGAATGAGCTCCAATAACAAGCACTGTTTCAGGGCAATGCATGAGTCATTATAAACCCTATTTTACCAACTGCTGCCCTCTTAGAGCTGGGTGTGCACCAGGCTCTAAGTCCACTCTCACACCCTCTAACATGGTCTCACTTAGACCTCAGAGAAGCAGCGTTCTCAAGGCTCTGTTGTTGCAGCTGGTGTGCATTAACTTAGAGGGGAGGGATGCATTTGTTGTGTTCAGGTTGGACCTGGCACAGTGAGGCCAGGAGCTATTAACAAAATCTGAGTGAGAGAATGGCCAGTGCCACTGCTCTGTCTGTGTCCAGATCAGACTTCAGGGCTACACACTCGAGAAGCTCCATGCCTGATCAACAGCCACACCTCCATCATCATCTCCTTCCCCTCAAAACAAACACAGTTCTAAACTCAATGCAAAAGGGAAGGTCACCAGAGATTTGCAACAAGTCACTCCGCAAACCAGGCTGAAAGGCAGTCCGAGCACATCATTCCAGGGGCTGAGGAGGCCACACATCTCAGCATGTGAGTCAGCCCCACCGAGAAATTCAAAGGGTGACGGTCGAATACCACTGTCTAAAAGTAGGATGGCTGGCTAGGAGCAGAGCTTCTCTATTGTGGGTTAAACTGTGCCCCCCAGAAAAGATATGCTAGTCCTCACCCCCAGCACCTGTGACTGTAACCTAATTTGGAGACAGAGTTCTTGTAGACGTAATCAACTTACGACAAGGTCATGCTAGATTCAGGTGGATCCTGAACCCAGTGACTGGTGTCCTTCCCAGAAGAGGGAGATCTGCAGGCTCAGACACACAGGGAAGGAGGCCATGTGACGGCGGAGGCAGAGATTGAAGTGATGCAGCTGCAAGCCAGCAAAGGCCTGAGATGGCCAGCAGCCACCAGAAACCGCGGAGAGGCAAGGACGGGGTCTTCCCTAGATCCTGCAGAGGGAGCACAGCCCTGTCAATACCTTCATTGCAGACTTCTGGTCTCCAAAACTGGGAGAGAATAAGGTTCTGTTGTAAATCACCTAGTGCATGGTCATTTGCTACAACAGCCACAAGGAACTCATGCATCCTCCAAGGTGACGCATTACAGTTTACTGCACGACACCCATGTGCAGGTTTATGTGTATTTCCAAACATGTGAACAAAGGAATGATAAAACAAAAACGAACGACACACAAAAAAGCATTCACTGTAGAGTGGGGGTGAGAAGAGACAGGAAAGGATAGGGAGGGAGGCCAACCTTTCTGAATATGCCTGATTTTATGTCTTGCCTTTGGAACTATGTAAATGTTATCTATAAAATACAAAAAATAAAATGGTCATCTTTAAAACCAAAATAAACTGAAAAAAAAAAAAACTTAAGGATACATCAAGTAGGTGGCACAACCACACAGAGAAAAATTACTGTGAATAAACCTGAAACAAGGTATCTCAGCTGCGTGACCCCATATGGTATGAGAAAGGCTGTGAGCAAAAAGGAGTCTTCACCTGTATGCAGTCATCTTATTTTTATTAATGTCAGTTTTCTGGTGGGCTATTCCCTGCCCTCCCTGATGGAGGATCTCACATGCTTGTCAATACCTTCATTGCAGATTTCTGGGCTCCAGAACTGGGAGAGAACAAAGTTCTGTTGTCGTAAATCACCTAGTGCATGGTCATGTGTTACAACAGCCACAAGAAACTCATGCATCCTCCAAGACAGGACTCTTCTTTGACAGGAGTCTTGGCTGTGTGATTTGCAGGCCCTTTCTGCAGGAAGATGAGAAGTCCCCTCCCTGCCGCGCTCAGGATTGGCCTTGTAATTGGATGCAGCCAAAAAAAAAAAAAAAAAATGTGGATGGAAGTAATGTTGAAAGAAATCTAAAAGCCAAGTTCCAGTTCACTACATCTGTTTTAACTCTGCCAAGACCATGGACCATGCTACATGGTTATTTCAAGTAATTCAAGAAAAAATAGAAAAATTAATAAAAATGGAAAGTCTTCACCAGCCTGGGCCTCTGGGCCTAGCCCAAGAAGCAAGGCCACAGCCGAATCAGGTGGACACAGGGCAGGAGCACTAGAAGAACTTTTACAGCTGCAGCTCATGGAGATTCAAGGGCTATTTGTCCCCACAGCACCATCTAGCTTGTCTCTACTGATCATGGCTGGGTATATAATAAGCAGCATAACTATTACACACAATTAGGAAGGTAGTCATTGTGCTTTCAGTGCAAAAGAGAAACCAACATAAAATCAGAGTAATTGAATTTAACACCTTGTAATTTTTCATTTGAACTGTTATCAGTATAAGCTCATAATTTTTTTCTTTCTAAAAAGTATACATTGCCTATCTTCATTCACTGAAGGCCTAAAACAATGAAAATCCAACAGTAACGAGCACCCCAGCACTCAGATGATGATCTCTAACTACCACTTCTCTCTAAAAAGAACAAAAGCTCCTTAGAGAAATGGCTCAAATCAGGTCTGGAGCAAGAAATATTCAAGATGAGTTTGAGAATGTTTCATTGGCCCAACACACCACACACATGTATTTGCACACACACATGTGCACGCACACACGTGTGTATACACACATATACATACATGCACACGCATACACACACATACACACTATCAGAAGCCACTGGGATTTCATCTACCTGATGAGCAGACCAGATAGAACCCTCACCAGCCAACTAAGGAAAGATTTGAACATCAGAAAGATCAATATTAATTGCAAGGTGGTATCTTGAACTGGATTCCTCAAAAAAGGACAATGGTAGAAGACCTGGAGGAACTCAAACAAAGCCTGGAGTTTGGTTAACAGTCACACACCCATGTTATTTTCATGAGTTTGGCAAATGCCCCATGGTGACATGAGATGGCAACGAAGGGAAGCTGTGCCAAGTGTGCACAGACTCAACGCTGTCATGGCAACCTTTCTGCAAACTTAAAATTATCCCAATAACAAGTGTGTGTCTAAAAGCATAAACGACTTAAGTTAAACTACAAGAAATAGATACGTTCATGGATGCATAATAATGCTGAAAAAGACTCATTGACCGCCTACGAAGACAGATAGGGCACCAACTCAGCCAGAATATTGATATATATTCTCTCTCTCTTTACTCTTTCGAGTAAGGCACCTCTCCTGCCTTTTTTATGGCAACTGTATTTTCAAGTGAATCAAACAGTTAACAAAGGGCAAGATTTTCTTTATTGACAGTGTCCAGTCAGCAAATGCAAAAGGAATGACAGAATTAAAAACGTCCATGTTGCTGCTGTAACCATTCTAGAGGGCAGAGGAATATGGGAATATTTAGAACAATTACACATGTAATTATTCTTTTGCATCTTCAGAAACCTATCCTGGTGCATGTTAGACATATGTGCCATGCTATTTAATAGGAAAAGACTGGATTTCACTAAAACGATCATTAATGGGGGACTGGTTAATTAAACAACGATATATTCACAAAACAAAGTGCCACACAGCTATAAAAAAGAAAAGAGGAATTTCTCTATATAATTGTATGGTGTGATCTCTAGTGTATTATCGGATAGAAAAAAGCAAGATTAAGAAAAATACATATAATACACTCTTTTAAGAAGACTGTTTAAAATATGTAAATCTGTATTTGAAAATATAAAAAGAAATAATCAATGAAAAGATCATTTGAATGGCTAGCCTTTGGGAGGATAAGGCAGAGTGGAGGAGACAAGAAGAGAAGTCGGACTCTGTAAATACATCTCGTTTTATAGATTTGACTTCAGAAACAGGCCAATATTCCATGTATCTACAAATTAAATTAAGTTATAAATTAATCTCTACAATTCAAACTTGAGGACCCGGTGCAGTAGTTCACACCTGTAATCCCAGCAGTTTGGGAGGCCTCAGGGCAGATCATCTGAGGTCAGGAGTTTGAGACCAGCCTGGCTAACATGGTGAAACTCCGTCTCTACTAAAAAATACAAAAAATTAGCCAGGTGTGGTGGCGCGTGCCTGTAGTCCCACCCACCCAACAGGCTGAGGTGGGAGGATCACTTGAACGTGGGGGAGGCAGAGGTTGTAGTGAGCAGAGATCATGCCACTGCACTCCAGCCTGGGGCGACAGCGTGAGACTCTGTCTCAGAAAAAAAGAAGTCGAACCATTTGAAGACAGCTGTGTTTTGATTCAGTGGTATCCCCTCTTGGAGAGAAATTATTTCAAGTAATTTTAAATCACAGTAAGATGATCACACATCCCTAGTGGGAGACAGGCTAGGGACAAAACGCCATGAGAAACTCAGGCTGATTTCAGGAATCACCTCATTAGTGGTGGCTGGCGGGGTTGGAGGGGGACTGAGGAGATGAGAGTTGTGTGAGCCTGAGACTTGCACATGTGTGTGTGCTATGGATGATGCAAATCAGCAACTATGTCGGTGTAACAGGGAAATGGGTTTCACATGGAGAAAGGAGATACAGATATAACACAGCAGAGATGAAGTGAAAACTCTATAGCCTTTCATTTTAATTGAAACTAGAAGTATGAATTTATAACTTTTTTTTCCTTCTTTTTTTACCTCCTGCCTCAGCCTCGTGAGTAGCTAGGACTTACAGGCATGCTCCACCATGCCCTGCTAATTTCTTTTGTATTATTAGCAGAGACAGGGTTTCACCATGTTGGCCAGGCTGGCTTTGAACTCCTGACCTCAGGTGATCCACACACCTTGGCTTCCCAAAGTGCTGCGATTACAGGTGTGAGCCACCGCACCTGACCTATAACTTCTTTATCTCTAAAATCATCTGTGTGTCTTTTTACCTCGCCACTGAAACAGCGAGCAGCTTAGCAGCAATAAGCATTCCTACTACCCTATTTCCTGTACTGCTACTTCCCACTAATACGAAGCAGCATTTCTCAGAAACAGATCTGATTCAGTGAGATGTGCCTGGAACATTTTGTCTCAGCAGAAAGCAAACAGGCTAAAAAAGATTGGGATCGTGTCAGATGTACTCAGAATCCAACTGGAAGATGTCCCCTAGGCCACAGATGGGACAATTTTAGAATCAATAAAGATAACAGTGCAGCAGCTCAAATACATCAAATGACTCAAATCCATGAGTTCAGAGCAGTGATTTTTTTAAAAACTCAGTGTTCACCTTTGGAGGATGTTAGAGAACCAAGTCATTATTTTGAAAGCTGGTTTAAAAAAGAAAGAAAGAAGTAAGCATTTCCCCAGCCTTTCCTGGATGAATCAGATCTGATCCCTGGTATGAATCGTATAACTAATAATCAATGAGAAGTTTCTTTTTGTAAAAGCATTACATCTTATAAAGGAAGAAGCAACAATCGTTCATCAGAATATCACCATTTGTCAATCTCTAGTAAATGAACCTGCGCAATGACTATCATGGGTTGCAACATCATAAGGAAGAGATCACCAGACACTGTTGCTCCTGAAGGAAGTGCACACCGCTCCCTATTGCTCAAACAAACAACAAAAAAACCCACTGAGTGTGATTGAGCCTCTAGATCTCATTACTAACTTATAGGAAATGCAGAGAAAACATGTTAAACATACATACACGTACACATACACGCACACACACACACACCCCACTACAAGGCATGTAGTCAGCAAAATACACACTGTGGGAGACTCTACCAGTGAAATTTTGTTTTTCAAAAATAAATTTTAAGGGGTATGAGAGGGTAAGAAGGAGATGGAGATGGAGGAGACGAAGAAAAAGAACACAAAGAACAAGAAGTAAAGAAGGAATGACAGAGGAGAAGAGGCGCACCAGGTGGCTGAAGTGGATCAAATTCATTTGGATCAAACAAACTAAAAAAAAGAAGCACGAGACAACCAGGAAAAGTTGAACTCTGATTGGATGGTAGAAAGGATCCATTGTTGACATTTTAGGTGTGATAGTGGTGTTTTGATTCTATGGAGAGAGGGAAAGGAAAAATGAAAAAAGGTGGCCACCAGTCACCATTTCACATCCCCAGTCACCTATCAGATAAAGGAAAGTTCATGGAAGATTTTCTAATAAGGTTGATGGTGAATATTGAGTGTCAACTGGATTGGAGGATGTGAAGTATTGTTGCTGGGTGTGTCTGTGAGGGTGTAGCCGGAGTAGATTAACATTTGAGTCAGTGGACCGGGAGAGGCAGACCCATCCTCAACTGGATGAGCACCATATAATCAGCTGCCAGCATAAAAGCAGGCATGGAAACAGCAGACTTGCTGAGTCTTCTGGCCTCCATCTTTCTCCCATGCTGGATGCTTCCTACTCTTGAACATCAGACTCCAAGTTCTCCAGCTTTTGGACTCTTGGACTTCTACCACCAGTGGTTTGCCAGGTGCTCTCAGACCCTCAGCCACAGACTGAAGGCTGCACTATCGGCTTCCCTACTGTTGAGGTTTGGGGATTGGACTGGTTTCATAGCTCCTCCGCTTGCACATGGTCTATTGTGGGACGTCACCTTGCGATCGTGTGAGTCAATCAACTCCCCTTCATACATTCACCTACCCTATTAGTTCTGTCCCTTTAGAAAACCCTAACACATAAGGCAATCAGGCTGCCAGCATTGAATGGCCTGCTCTATCCCAACATCCCTACAGGTGGGACAGCCAAGCCCACTCGGTGGAGACACGGCCGACCCTCACCTCCTGATGCATCCCACAGGAGTGCTACCCTATAGAGGATCTTGACTGCAGGGTGTCCAGATTCTTGGCGCATGGAACACAAAACTGAACAAGACGCACAAACAAAGCAACAAAAGAGTGAAGCAAGGAAAGTGCAGGTTCGCTGAAGTGAAAAAACTCTACAGAGTAAGGGCAGGTTAGAGCAAGCAGCTCGAGAGCCCCGATTACAATGTTCTTTAGGGTTTTCATAAAGCTAAAAGAATCTGGTGGCTGGGCACAGTGGCTCACACCTGTAATCCCAGCACTTTGGGAGGCAAAGACGGGCAGAACGCCTGAGGTCAGGAGTTCGAGACCAGCCTGACCAACATGGTGAAACTCCACCTCTACTAAAAATACAAAAAATTAGCTGGGCGTGGTGGCAGGCACCTGTAGTCCCAGCTACTCGGTAGACTGAGGCAGGAGAATCACTTGAACGTGAGAGGTGGAGGTTGCAGTGAGCAGAGATAGTGCCATTGCACTCCAGCATGGGGGACAGAGCAAGACTCCATCTCAAAAAAAAAAAAAAATTGGTAACACCTCTAGGGACACTTTAGAGGCCTCCAATTGGTTACATCCTATGAAGGATTGGCCCACAACCAATCAGAGACTGAAGTGGAGACTTGGCCCAAGGCTAATCAGAGATCAGAGGCTGAAGTGGAGACTTCTGTCTTGTCTCCCACCCCCCCCATCCCCACCCCACCCCAGGAGTGAGGACTTGGCCTGTGTGCTGTCCTATCTTGCCTAGAACTGTCTGCACTTGCCGTTCTCTTGCTTAGGCCTTAACCCTTTGTTACCCTAATTCTCTATTGTCTTGGCTTATCCAGTTAAGCACACGCAGAGCCCAGATCCAGGTCTCCCATCACCACAGCACAGACCTCATTTCCATGTGACTCTTGTGACCATGAAACACAAATGCAAAGGCTCCCCGCTCCCTACGAGAGGATCTGACCTCCACATGGGAGAGGTGAGGGCACAGCAGGGGGTGGTGGGGGCTTTGCTTTTCTTCCTGCTGGTGTGGAACGATGACCCTAGGTGGCCCTGCAGCAACCTCCCACTACCTCACCACGTGCCCATGGGGCAGTGTAAGGAAGTGCTGGGTGCACCAGGAGAAGGGGAGGAGGTACATTTCTTCCTTCCCGATGCAAATGCTGGTTTAGCATTTCCATCATATCAGACCTGGGGCATCACAAATAAAACAGGGAGCCAGGCCCTGGTGAGCCAGACTCGGTTACTGGGGGATGAAAGGCTGAAAGGCAAGGGTCAGCCTGGGGACTTGTCTAAAATGAGGGAAGGACCTCTGTTAGGGACAATGTGTGGCTGCCTGGCCCAGAAGAGCAAGGGCCTGGAAATCAGATGCACTAGGTCGTGTCCAGAACTAAGTTCAAAGGAATCCGCACCCACCCAGCCAGTGCGTCCAGGCCAGAGGAGACCACACACTTGAGTCCCTCTGCATGAGCCCCTGAGATCAGGAGCCTGGGGGAACAGGCCGTATTGTGAGGGCACCTGTACCTGCAGCACTAGAAGATTCCTGGAGGCTGGCAAGTGCTCAGGAAACACTGGGTGAGGGAACGAGCCTGTCTTTTGCAGGAGCTGCTTTGTGCCCCAGAGCACAAGTAATGCCGCATGACAGGCCAGGGCAAGAGCACTCTCACCTGTCAGTGAGGACCAGGGACACCTGTCAAGAGCAGGGGCAGGTGAAATGTCATGCCCAAGTGACTCTGCAGACTTCAGGCCACAAGGGGCAGGGGCCTGGGAAGGAACGACATGAGGGGATCTTTTGCCAACATGCTCAGGCAGGGAGCCCGGGAAGTAACCACAGGGGACAGCGGCCAAGAAAGGGGTCAGAGGCCGCAGGCTGAGGCTGGGAGCAAAGGGCCACAGGACGGTGCATCCTTGCAACAAGTGTGGCCTCAGTGGTGCTCATGGAGCACTTTCAGGTTTCCAGCAAGCAGTCAGGGCCAGACACAGCACCCCAGGCCTGGGGATCCATGGCCTGCTCAGCTCACATGCGGAGTTCCTCCATGCTTCCTGCTGGGGTGGTAGCCAGTCAAGGAACCAGAGTAGCCCAGTTTTGAACACCCCCAGGACCCACAGCCCCTGCCCTGCTGAAGCTTTAGCCACCCAGTCTCCTCGGCAGACCATCAGCTCCTGAACACCAGATGGCAGCTTCTCTCTGTGTCCCTGTGCCCAGCACAAGATCCACCGCAGATGGGGACTGGTAAATGCTAAACAGAGCTTCAACATTCTCCTAGGCTACCTCACACACATGGGTCTCCGAAATTGTAATAATATCATCCACGCTTGCTTCCTTCACCTGAATCTACCAATTGCTCAGGTTCAAGGTAACCATCAAAAAGGCAGAAAACAAACTGAGACGGCACCCTGCAAAGGGAAAGGAAACACCTGACATTAGCATGACACCTGACATTTTAGCATGTCCAACCTATGCCTAATAGCTGGATATAGTAATTCTGTGCATTAAAGCCCAGAACAGTACAATAAAACATCTTTTGGACCAATGCAATGCTGGTACTTATTATTATTTTAATATTTGCTTTTTTCCTAATTTCACTTGTATTAAACACTGACCCAATAAGAAAATTTTACTTCATGTAGATCACTGGTTCCAAACCTGGTGGTAGATGAGACCTGCCCACAGAGCATGTTAAACACACATGCCCCAGACCTTCTAATTCAGCTGGTCTGAGACACTTGTATTGTAATGAGCTCACCAAGTGCTCTGGAAGCTGCCAGTCCTGGGAGGCATTTGGGAACCATTGGGGTTGCCAGTGAGAATTGCCCCATTTGTGGAATCATATCAGACTTCACCCTGATGTGAGTGAACATCTGTGGCCATGTACAGCAGTATCTGTAGTGACATCAGCAAACATTTGCTGAACGTTTATGCTATGACAGGCACTTGGTAGGTACCATCTCATTTAACCTTCACAACAATGCCGTTGAGATATTTGTGGTTATTGTCCCATTTTAATGACATGCCAAATGAGACCAGAAAAGACAATAAGCCATTTGCCCAAAAGATCAAACAGCCGGTAAAGAAGGAATCCAGGACACACACTCAGCCCAGGAAACCCAGGGCTTATGGTCTTACCAACACACAAAGATAACTTTGAGGGTTTCGTACTAGCTGCATTTAAGAATCATTTGCCAATGTAATAAAACTTAGTTCTCCCCTTTCTGCAGTTAGTAAACTTTCCAAATATACTGTGCTGCCAAACACTTTTGCAAAGAAAAACATATTGTTTCTCTTCCCCTTAATGTAAAAGGAGAGAGAGGGAAATCACTTGAGAAAGTAATGTATCTGGCAGTTTTTATACCTGACACATCTCTAAATGTTCTGCCTCTATTGCAGTGTTCCCAAATTCTTAAGCACTTAAAAAGCATCAAGTAGAAGCCTACAGAACTCAAGGAGGAAAAGTCCACTCATCTGAATGTGGCAACTCCATGGCTCACTTTCCATCTCCTCAAAAAGACAAATCACCACAGCCTTCCTCAGGAGAGTTTCTGATGCCTCTTTCCTGCTGAGAGCCTGGGGCTTCTGCACACCTGCAGAGGGCAGGGGCCACTTCTGGCTCAGCAGCTGCCATCTCCCAAGAAGACAAGAGAGCTTTTCAATAATAAAGGACTCAGAAAATCCTCTTTCAAAATTAACTGCTAAGAACTTCTGCTGCCAGCCACAAAGGATTTACTGCTACAGGAGTTGTCCTCCTGCCATAAACAACTAGAAAACCAGACAAATACATAAAACAACTGTTTTCTGGAAGAAAAAAAAAAGTGGAAAAAAGACAATGCAATACTGTTGACCCTGACTGAAAGGAAACAAATGAGGTGAATCCTAGATTAGTGCCTGGACAGTAAACTGGCTGGTTCCAGGCCATGGTGCAGGTGGGGAAGACCCAAACAGAGCTTGGGGGTCTCTCTGAATTGAGAAGGTCAGAGGCTGTGGAGGTTAAAGCAACTAGAATCTGAGGAGCAGAATTCCAAACTGGAGGGAGCTCTGTCCAGAAAGACTTTCAGTAATCTGCCTAAGGGCTCCCTTGAGTCTTTGACTAAATACAAATCTGCACATTGGAGCTCCCCCAGGCTGGTCAAGATCAGCTCTTCCAGAAGAAGGGTGATCAGAATCTATCAAACAATTCCCAGAGCTCGCACAGGGTTGCAAATTGTCCAGCTTTCCCCAGACAGATTGGAGAGACCTCACAGGCATTCCACAGAGACCCCAGAAGTGTAAGTCTTTAAAAGTGGAGCTAAATTAGCTGTCCAATAAAGCTACTTAGACCTTCTCTAAAACAGCTTAAAAGTGAACCTCAAAAAGATCACACTCATCCAAAGGTAATTTATATACCTGCCAGAAAAAGTCCACCACTGTTAAATAAATGAAACAAAACCCTGAACTCAACAAGAAAACGTCCCACATCTCATCCAAAGACATACAAAAAAGCAGGAAAATGTGTCCCATAACCAGTAGAGAAATCCATCAATAGATAAAAACACAGAAAAGACAGAAATTATGGAATTAGCAGATAAGTACATTAATGTAACCATTATAAATTTGCTCTACGTGCTAAAATAGGTAAAGAAAATAGGAATGCAATGGGAAGTGAAAGATATTTTTTAAAACCCAAATAAAACTTCTAGACATGAAAAATACAGCATCTGAAATTTTAATAATATACAAAATAAGAACAGCAGATTAGACACTGTAACACGGCGAAATCCCGTCTCTACTAAAAAATACAAAAATTATCTGGGCCTGGTGGCAAGTGCCTGTAATCCCAGCTACTCAAGAGGTTGAGGCAGGGAGAATTGCTTGAACCCAGGAGGTGGAGGCTGCAGTGTACCAAGATCATGCTACTGCACACCAGCCTGGGTTTGGAGGCTTAATTGGCCCCATTTTTAGGAAAATTACATCAATCGAGGGGTAGCTGTTGGGATATTCATGATTAAAATAGACACAGCAAGACTCCATCTCAAAAAAAAAAAAAAAGACATCAGTGAACTTGATTACATAGCAATAAAAACTATACAAAATGAAGTACAGAGAAAAAATATGAACAGAGTCTCAGTAACCTGTGGGACAATACAAAGTGGTCTAATATATGTGTAATTGGTGTCCAATGAGGAAAGAAGAGAGAAAGGAGACCAATAAATGTGAAGAAATCATAGCTAAACATTTTCCAAATTAAGAGAAAACTATAAACCCAAAGATTCAAGGACCTGAACAAATGCTATACTTGATAAATATAATAAACTAAGAAGTAATCAAAATAACACAGGTATATCATAATCAAATTGCTAGAAATGGGTGTTAAAAAGAAAAACTCAAAAGGAACCAGAGAAAAACACATACTATGTGCAAAGGAATAAGGGATGATAACAGAGTTCTCACCAGAAATTACACAAGACAAAGGACAATGAAATTATATAATTAAATTGCTGAAAGAAAAGAAAAGTCAACCTAGAATTCTACACCCAGTGAAAATATATTTGAAAAGTAAAGGCAAAATACAGACTTTGTGAAACAAAAACTGTAATAATTAATTGGCTCTACAAAACAGACAACTCCACAAAAAATACAGGAAGCTCTTTAGGCAAAAGGAAATGTGCTTACATTATACATAAATCCTAGAGCAAATATCATCATCATCATTATCATCATCAGAGAAAAACAAATAAGCAAATAGTGGAGATAAAATTAAATATTAAAACTACTCAATTGAAAAGAAGGACAGAAAAGAGGGAAAAGGATCAAGGAACACAAAGACAGGTGAAAAATAGAAAATAAATTAAAACATGGTAAACTTAAACTCAACCATATTGATAATTATGTTAAATGTAAAAGGTCTAATCACTTCAATAGAAGGCATAAATTTTCAGACTTCTTAAAACAGAAAGACCCACCACATGTTGTCTACCATAAATCCCAGAAAATGTCACAACAAATAGGTTAAAGGTAAAAGATTGAAAAAAATGATATACGTCAAACTGTAAGAAAAAGAAATCTTTAGTGGCTATTTTTCTGTCCAACAAAGCAGACTTCAAAAAGAAATGCTACCAAGAATAAAGAGAAACTCTTGAAAATAAAAAAATAGGACCAATTCCTCTGAAAAATATAAAAACCATAAGTATTAAGCACCTAATAACAGAGATTCAAAATATATGTAGTAAAACTGATAGAACTGAAAAGAGAAATCTACAAGTACTCTTGTTGCAGTAATTGACACAAGGAGATAAAAAAAAAAAAAAAACTGCTAAGGACATAGAAAACTGAACAACACTAACACACCAACTAGAACTGACATTTATAGGAGACTCTACCTAGCAATACCAGAATTTGCTCTAGAACATTTACCAAGACAGATCATAATCTGAGTAATAAAATAAGACTCCATTTACTTTAAATAATCAAAATATGACGTAGTACATTCTCTGGCCACAACAGAATTAAATTAGACATCAATTACAGAAAGCTATTGGAAAAAAATTTCAAATATGTAAAAAATAAACAGCACACCCTACATATGAAATCGGTCAAAGGAAAAATTGTGAAGGCATTTAGAAAATACTTTAACTATATTAAAATAAAAATGCAACTTATTAAAATGTATGTAATACAACTAAAGCAATTTTAAGGAGAAATTTATAGTAATAAATGCTTATGTTAGAAAAAAGGACAGATTTAAAGTTAATAAACTAAACTTTCAACTAATAGAAAAAAAGAACAGGCTGGGCATGGTGGCTCATGCCTGTAATCTCAGCACTTTGGGAGGCCAAGGCAGGTGGATCAGGAGGTCAGGAGTTCAAGACCAGCCTGGTGAAGATGGTGAAACCCCATCTCTATTAAAAAATATTTTTAAAAAAATTAGCTGGGTGCAGTGGCAGGCACCTGTAATCCCAGCCACTTGGGAGGCTGAGGCAGGAGAATCGCTTGAACTCGGAGGGCGGAGGTTGCAGTGAGCCAAGACTGCGCACTGCACTCCAACCTGGGTGACAGAGTGAGACTCTGTCTCAAAAAAAAAAAAAGAAAAGAAAAGAAAAGAAAAGAAAAAGAGAATAAATTGGACTCAACGTATGTAGAGGGAAGGGAATAATAAACATTACTGGAAAGTAATGAATAGAAAATAGACAATCAATAGAGAAATTTGCTGAAACAATAAAGGATAAAACAATGAAACAAAAAGCTGATTCACTAAAAGAAAATCAGTAAACTTGATTAATGCCTAGCCAGATTGATCAAGAAGAAAAAGAGAGAAAACAAATTACTATTATCAGGAATGAAAGAGAAGATATCACTACAGACCTTACAGACATTAAAAGGATAGTAAGAAACTATAATAAAAATTCTATTCCCACAAATTTGAAAACTTTGACGAAATGAAATAATTATTTGAAAGACATCAACTAGCAGAGCTCACCCAAGGACGAATAGATAACCCGAATAGCTCTTAATCAAAATTGAATTTATAGCTACATATGTTCTTAGAAAGAAAATTCCAAGCTCAAATACATTCACTGATAAACTCTACTAAATATTTAAGAAACAACGCCAATTCTACATAGACTCAGAAAATAGAAGAGAATGAAAACACATTTAATGAGGTCAGCATTACTGTGTTACCAAAAGCAAAGATATTACCAAAAAAGAGACTCTTCAATATGCTTATGCATATAGACTTAAAAATCCTTAACAAAATACTAGCAAATAAAATGTAGTATTATGTAAAAAGGATGATAAATCATGATCAATTGGAATTTAAGCCAGAACTATAAGCCTGGTTTAGCATTTAAAAATTAAACAATGCAACACTTCATAAAAGATAAAAGCAAAACCTCAATGGAGGCAGAAAATCATTTAATAAGAAATTAACATCCACTAGTAATAAATAAAAACTCTCAGCAAGTTAAAAACAAAAGGAAACTTTCTCAGCCTGATAAAGGGCATCTATAGATACCCATGACTAACATCATACTTAATGATGAAAGGTTGATTCTGAGATGAGGGATAAGGCAAGACTGTCTCCTCTCACCACTTCTATTCAACATTATGGTGGAAGTCTTAGTCAGTGAAAAAGGCAAATAATAATAATAATAATAATAATAATAACAATAGGCATATAAATAAAAGGAAGAGATAGAACTGTCTTTATTCACCAACATAATTGTCTATATAGAACATTCTGAAGCCTACAAAAAAAAAAACTACTAGAGACAATATTTAATTTATGAAGGCCTTAGGATACAAGATCAATATATGATTGTATTTCTACTAGCACAGTATCAATGAACAATTGAAAACTGAAAACCTAAAATAAAATACCATTTACAATAGCAACCAAAAAGAAAACTCATGAAATCTTTAGAGAGCCAAATATGTTCACAATTTGTACATTAAAAACTATAAAACACTGAGAGAAATTTTAAAGACTTAAACGGGGAGATGTACCATATTCATGGATCAGAGTACTCAATATAGCTAATAGATTGATGTTCCCCACATTGATATACGGATTTAATATAATACCAGTCAAAACCTTTGCATGCTTTTCTGGTAGAAATTGACAAGCTGATTCTAAAATTTATGTGGGAATAGAAAAGATCACAAATAGCCAAAACAATTTGCAAAGACTTTTTAAGTTGAAATTTGCACTTCCTGATTGTAATAGTTATTATAAAGTTTTAGTAATGAAGAAAGTGTAACATTGGCAAAAGGATAGGCAGATAAATATAGAGCATAATAGGGAATCCAGAAATAGATCCACACATAGATAGACTTGATTTTTAGCAAAGGGCCAAAGGTAGTGCAGAGAAGAGAGGGCAATTTTTACGAAAGGTATTGAAGTAAGTGGATATCAACATGAAAAAAAAGCCCTCAACCCTACCTCACACATTATACAAAATAAACTTAAAGTCAATCATAGACCTAAACACAAGAGCTGAAACCATAAAACTTCTGGAAGAAAACATAGGAGAATCCTCGTGATGTTGAGTTAGGTAAAGATTTTTTAAATAAGACACAAAAAGGCAACAACGTGGATGAATCTCAAAGGTATTAAGCCAAGAAAAAGAAGCCAGACACAACAGAATACATACTGTATAGTTCCATTTAAGTTACACTCCAGAAATGACTCATGTAATCTACAGTAACAGCAAATTAGTGATTGCCGGGCATGGTGGAGATTGCCTGGGAACTTATTGCAGTGAAAGAAATGTTTGGTATCTTTACTGAGGCTGTGGTTGCATGGGTGTCTAACTAAATGTGTCAAAACTCATCAAAATGTACATTACAATGAATGTGTTTTACTCTATGTAACTGTACCTCAATATAATTGACTTTTTGGAAATTAGATATCAAGAATCTCTAAACTTGACCTTTGGGTTGATTTCATCAGACTGAACCCCAAGAAAAGTTAGGAGTTTCCCATCTGATTTTCCTTTGTGGTGGAAGGGTTGATTTCTGAGCTGCCAGTTTTAGACATTTATTTGAACTGAACATAAACCTGTGGTCATTCAGTAACCAGCTGCCAGTGAATAACTTTATGGTGGTGGAATTATTGTAGCTTTTCCATCAGAATATAGAAAGTGATTTCTCTTTAGACTGAAACCATTTTTGCTAACAAAACCCTATTAATGTGGGTCATTAAAGTGGCCATGCTAAATGCCCTTTACAGGGAAGGTGGGGACAGCCAAGCCTCCTGGTGAGGACCCGGGTCCCCTTTCCCTTACTGCATGTCCCAGGCAGGGGCCTTCTTTGAGGTTCTCTCCAGGCATGGAAGTCCTGTGTGCATAGTATCAAGTTCTACTGCTGCAGTGCTGGCTCCCGGAGCTGTGCCCAGGGGACACACACCATCCTGACAGCACCCAGCCCTGCTAAAGCCAGGATATTTTTATCATCTCCATTGTAAACTGAGGCACAGAGATTGTGAGAAGTCTTCTGAGTGGCATATCCAAGGCCAGATCAGGTTCCTGAAGTCCTAGTCCAGAGTTTATTCCATGTCTTTGCTGTCTCAACACCAAGGCGAGGTTGTCTTCATCACATCATCCTTCTTCAGCTGAGACTCAACCCTCTAGTCCTCTCAATTTCCTGCCTGGAGTTGTGCAGAGGATCTCGCATTTCTGTGGCAATTCACAGTTCTCCATGACCTTTTCCATAAATTACCTTATTTGTTAATCAGTCAACAACCACACACACACTTCTTCCACTAGCTGAAGCCCCCTCCCCTGCAGCTGCATCTTCTCACCCCTGCAGCTGGGATCTCAGTAACCAGCCAGCCTGCCTCTCACCACCCCAGATGCAGACAAATCAAGTCATTTCCTGAGCAGAATCCCAGATGTCTCTTCTGTGTTTCGTGCTATAAATCAAACTTAATTCTGGAGGATTTTTCCTTAAGGCTGGTGATATTTACCCTTTAAAATGAAGTTTTCCCCATGACCCATCAAGGATAAGCTGATATTCCCAGACACTCAAAGGAATCTCTGAGGAACAAGAACATTAACAGAGCAAATAACCCAACTTCAACTAAATCCAGGAGGCCACTGCACAGCCCATCTCCATCACTGCTGAGTATCTGCTGCTTCCTGAAAGAAGACTTTGGAAATGCAATATATTCAAAAGGCACATGGCTGCTTCCCGGGGTTCCCCACAGGCAGAATTCATAAAATTCCAGACTCTCTCAGATAAAGAAAGCTTTACAAATTGTCGTATTCGATCATCTTCTCATGCTTGAAGGAAAACCATGTATGGGTGGGTGTGCAACCTCAGCTTTATTGCCTTTTGTGATGGGAGGCTCACTATACCCAAGGCAGCATCAACAATTTTGGTCCACACAACCCATTGAAAGTGTTTCCTTACTTCATACAGAAATGACCTCTAGGTGGCCTACCAGCTTTGGTTCTGAATTGAGGCTTTCAATCTTGGCCATGGCTAGGGAGAGGGAGGTGGGGCAGGAGAGAAGAGGAGGAGCCAAGCGGAAGTTTGGTCAGAACTCTGGTCCAAATCACAGTGTCCAAGACCACAGAGGCCTAGGCACCTGCCAGGGGGATGGGCAGCTGAGGTGGGGGCACTCTAGCAGTGGCAATGCCCAGTGAGAGAAACCATTCAGGCCCCATGACCTATGCCCTCTGGCATTACTCCCATGATTCTGTTACCAGACATGGAAAAGAGGACTTTGCAGATGTCATTATGGTTACTAATCAGTTAGTCTTACAGGAGTGAGGTTGTCTTGGATAATCAGGGTGAACTCAATCACATGAGCCTGGAAAAGCAAAAGAGAAGAGCGGAAGAGAAAGAGAGGATCAAAGTGCAAATAGAACTTGGCCCATCTTGGCAGGCTTGGAAAGAAGGAGAAGAAATTGAATTCTGCCAATAATGAGCAAGCTGGAAAGAGGACCTTGAGCCCTGGGTGAGCTCCAGCCCCAGCCAGCACCTTGATTTCAACCCAGTGAGGCCCTGGGAAGACAGTCTAGCCTTGCCATACTGGAATTCTGATATACAGAACATGGGATGATAAATGTGTGTTACTTAAGCTATTAAAATTGTGGTAATTCATTGCAGCAGCTAGAGGAAACAAATGCACTCACTCTTGGAAAGTTCTACCTGCTGGGTCCAACCAGCGTGGAGGACTCCATGTAGTGGCTGCAGGCCATGGACAGTGGACAGGTCCAGACCCTGGAGAAGGCAGCTGGCACCAGCTGGGCAGAGTTCCAGGGGCAAGGCTCCTCTGGGGGTGTTGAAACTGGCACAATGTGCTAACCCTCCAGATGCAGAAGTGTAAGCCTGAGCAGAAGCCCAGCCATGGGGGCAAAGCCTCTTGGCCGGGTGGGGCAGCTGCAGGTCCATGGCCCACCCCAGGAGCAGTGAGAAGCTAATTGCAAACAGTACCACTGGCCTGGACTGGGCAGAGTGGTGCCAATGATGGGAGCTGGACCTGGCAGGAACAGCAGGGTGCACCTGCAGGGTGTGTCTCATTGGGCTCCTAGCACTGCCTCTCGCCAGCAGGCCTGCAGGAGTCATTACTCACCAGCTCTCGGCAGACCAGGGAGTGGAGGGGCAGTGAGAACGGGGCCCAGGCAGGCTCTGGATCCACTCTGCGAGCTCTGTCCATGTGCTGTGCTTGCAGCCATGATGGCAGTGGTACTGACCTCCACTTCTTCTGTCACAACGTCGTGAATGGCCTTCCTGGGTTTGCATCTGGGAACATACCAGAGCACAGAAAATATGACATACGGAGGCAGCTATAACTACATGTCACATAAAAGTGCAGCTGGCAGGGCCCAATGGACACAAGAGGGTGGCCCCTGAGTGGCCAGGTTGCCGAGTGGCCTGCCTGGGCAGGATTTTGGCAAATGGAGAAAGCCAGGGAAGAATGAGGGACTGGGAAGGTGCGGCTTGCTGGCTGCCCAACTCCCCAGCTGGGCCACGGACTCCCCTAGCTCTCCTTCAAGCCATCCTTGTTCTCACAGGGTCCTCTTGTTTTCAAAATGCCTGTTCACTTTAGGAAATCTTTAAAATGTAAATAAACCCCAGCAACCACAATCACCTGCACACTATCACCCAGAAATAACCACAATTCATGACTTGATGGAGAGTCTTCCAGAAGTGCATCCCACAATACCTGTCTATATTTTTATATTGCTCACCTTGGATCATAATGATTTAATGTTCTATTTGTCTACTTAACATTTGCTTATCTTGCACCTGTTTCCTTGCATTAAATGCACTTTCTTTCTCATCCAGACCCTTCGGGAGCTCCAGCCAGCAAGGACAAGTCCCAGAGTTCTTGTCTAGAGTCCAGACCTCATTCCCCACAGGCTAACTTCAGGGCACCCTTTCTCCGTAAGCCCTCTGTCCTGCAGAAAGGCTAACCTTGCAAGCAAGCACAAAGGCTCATTTACAAAGTCTTATGAAAATCCCAGCCCTGCAGCTTCTGGGAACCTGCTAGACTAACACTGGTGGCGGGTGGGCTCTGCTTGGGGTCATCATGGATGGGACAGTGGCAAGCATGCCAGCCAGAGGAGGAGGTGGCCACCACAGGCTGGAGCCCCAAGGTCCCCACCTGAGCACAGCCCATGTAGGATCACATCCAGGCGTCACCATAATCTGCAGCTGAGGTGCCCCTTCCACATGGGATCACTCTGCATCCCTGCCCTATTCAGGCTGATTTTATGGGACATTTTACGATGTGACCACTGCTGGATATAAGCGAAGAACAACTGGCCCTTGGAAAGCACACGTTTTTACGGTGCTTCCTACACATTTGATTTCTATTTGTCTAAAATGACCTGCAATAAAATGAAAACGTGCATCGTGAAGTCGCGAAATTGTTCACCCTTACGGTATTTCAGGAGGCTGCAAATATCCACAGACCTTGTTACCTGAAGCCTGGACCCAGTGCTCAGTGGAAGTGCTCATACAAATTAAATGACACACAAACATTGCCTGCAGACTCGGGAAAGGATAGAGCGTCAGGTAGCATGAGACACATTTTCACTGACTTCTGTGTTTTAGAGATGCCTCTTGGCCTCCAGGGCCAGGAGAGGATGGGAGTCTGCAAAGCTAGAGCCATGCGAAGCTGTTGAGGGCTGAAAGTCTTTCTGCTGGTGGTCTGCCATGCACAGACTCTCCTGCCATCCCCATTGGGCATGTGCCTTCTGTGCCAATGCCCTCCTTCCCTTCCAAGTCCAGTCTCGGCACTGACATCTAGCATCGCCATTCCTAGAAACTGCTTTCCTGCTGGCACCACCTCTGCTCCTACCCACAGCCAGCCCTGAGAACCAGCTTTGCCAGGCACGGAGAAGGCCTGGCCCATAGGGTGGTGTGAGGATCAAGGCAATGACAGGGGACAGCACTTGGCATAGAGCCTTATGCATAGCAACCACTGACCAGTCTCATGACTGCCATCATCACCGCTGCAAGCGTGCACTGCCCTTGGCTGGGCCTCACCACCGCCTCCACCATCCTCCCGGTCTCTTCCCCTTCCCCAGGGCAGCTGGCATCTTCCTAAAGCATCCAACTTTAGAAACTGCAACTCCTGTCTGCCCGGGCTGGGCTCTCACTCTGCTGGGCTCTGAAACCATCTCTGCCCCTCCCTGCACAGCTCTCACCACCCTGTGACCACTGGCACCAGCGGCTCTGAGCTCCGATTAGGAGGAAGGGAGGGAGGCCCGAAGTGCCCAGTGCAGCAGCAGTATTTAAAAGACATGCACCGCATCCAGTCGGAGTTGCAGCATTTATATGCACAGACTGTGTTCCTAGAGAAATTTTACAACAAACCTCTGATGTCACGTTCATTTTAAAAGCTCTTCTGTTTGTATTACAGCAACCTGCCCGCTCAGGGGAGACGTTCCTGCTCCAACACGAGAAATGTATTACAAATGATGGAGGAAAACATGGTTCCCAGGCACTAAGAAAACAAACCGTATGATCCCCAAATAAGGGAAGATTTGCTGACATTTTAAATGCAGAACAGATAAATGAAAAAAGGAAAAAAGTAGTTTATATAGAAAAACTAATTTATGTCAGTTGTATATGTGTGAGGCCCCCAAATACGCTGGATTCTACGCAGAATAAACAACTCCGCCATAGCCCTGCCAGCATTTCTAGCTCAGAGGCCAGGAAGACAGGTCATGGACATCGCCCACACTGAACCTGGCAGAGATATAGGCTTTCATTGACCTTATATTTCAATTATTGCCACTTTAAGTTGCATAAGCTTTAAAAACAGTGGCCCTGGCAGCCTCTTCTAAAATGAGGTGTGTGATGGTTTCCTTCTGTCTCCAGCCTCAGCAGCTGCAGAGTTGGTAGATAGGCATGTGCCGGCCACGGGAACCAGAAAACCTCCCTTTACCCCAAACGACTAGCAGGATTCCGGTCCCCTGTGTGCACATCAGGAAGCTGACCCCCAGGGTGAGCAGGGGCCAGGTCACTGGGGCGGCAGAGCCAGGCCTGGCCTGCAGAAGGACCCAGCTGAAAAGTCCTTAAGAACAGGAGGCCAAGTGGCTCCGGGTGCAGGAAAAGCCCAGAGTGGAGTTGGAGCCAGGCTGGGAGGCAAAAGTCTATGTACCAGGGGGAGCTGCACAAATCGATGTGGTCAGTGGAATTACAGATGCCCACGATTCAACACCCACAGCCTGTGCACGCGTCATCTTCCATGGCAGTGGGGACTTAGCAGCTGTGGCTGAGCTGGGAGATGATCCTGCATCATCTAGGGGCCCAGTGGGATCACAAGGGCCTCCTCACAGCGGGACAGGAGAGTCAGGGTCAGAGACGTGACGACGGCAGAGGCAGAGGGTCGAGTGCCAGTTCCATGCCGAGCCTGGGGCCTCCAGGAGCAGACACTGCAAGGAACAGACACCCCTCCAAGCCTCGGGGAGCACAGCCTTGTCACCCCATTCTGGACTGCTGCCTCTTGCTAGATAATAGTTGTGCTGTCTGACGCTGCTCGGTGTGTGGGTGTGTGGACATTTGTCCCAGCAGCCCCAGGAGGCTTGCATGGACCAGTGCCATCTTTGGGGTGTTCTGCTGTAACCCCATTAGGCACAGAAATGAGAACTGAGCTTCCCCTCGCCTCTCAGAAGGACACCAGGTCAGCCCCCTCACCCAGGAAGATCTCGGAGTGTTACAGTCTCCAACCTCCAGAGGCACAGAGACAGAGCTTCCGAGGGATGGAAGCTCCCAGCTTTGCTGGGACTGAGAGAGACCGTGGCCTCACGAAGACAGGTGACTCCCCAGGCTGAGAGGATTCAGCGTCTGGGCAGCGGGTAAAATGAACCCACTGGGCAGTCACACTGGGGGCTGGCTGTGGGGCTCTCAGGGAGAGCTTGGAGAAGCGGCTCCTTATGCAGGTGGAGGAAGGTGGGGCCTCTGGGCTGTGGGGGCACAGCCACAGTCACTAGGGAGCAGGTTCCCTGGAGGACACAGGTGGGGCAGGGGCTGAGTAAAGGGCAGGAAGAGCTCCTGCCCGGGGTCACCTGCCCTGCCCCACCCTCCCTTCAGTGGAGGCTGGCTGAGCCTCTGCAGTGACTCTCCCAAGCTCCTGGGAAGGAAATTTGCAAAGTCTCGCCTCCCATTTTGAGAAGTGGGATGCCCATCCCCAACCCCACCCTACCCTCGCCTTAAAGATTGAAGCCTCTCATCTTCCCTGATGATCTTGGATAGACAGACAGCATCCTTTCCAGGAAAGGGCACTGAGCAGGGTGGGGCTGGGGTGCAGTCCTTCTATCCCCATCATCTCCTCGGAGTTAACCCTGAAAGTATCTGCTCTGGGGATTCCAGGGAGATTGGCGTAGGGGGAGCAGTGGGGTTGGCTCAGAGCAGAGCATCATGGAACACACAGTCCCCCGCCAGGTGCCCCACCCTGCCTGGGGACAAGTGAGTGGACAGAGCCATGGGAGTGACCCAGGTGGGCAGATCTGCCTGCCTCAGCACAGCCGCCCCACACAGGACCCTCAGCTACGTCTCAGCCCTGCTCTGCCCATCTCTCCAGGAATGCTGAGGACCAAAATGTTCTTGACCCACCCACACCTATTCTTCTGAAAACGTGCATTTTAAAGAAGGTCCTGGGGAAGGTGATGACAAAATCCCAATACCGCATCTCCAGTGGGGGAAGTCAGGTCCTCACATCTGAGAAACAGGGGCTGTGCGGCGTGGGGGCAGGAGCCTTCTGTCCACTTCCTCATCACCATATCCCCGCAAGGACTGAACTCTAACCTTTTTTCCCTGCTCAAATCCCTGTTTAAGAAGCCTGGGAAAAGTCACCCTTACAAGCCATAAAATTGTGTTAAATGGGTCTCTTTGGCCCAGTATATCATGGCCTGCTTTCCAACCTGACTCTGGCCTGGCCTCACATGACAGACAGCAGACCCCCTTATCTTAACTCAAGCATTCCTTGCTACCGACTCCGAGGCTTTAGACGAAGCTCAACTCTTTCAACCAACTGCCGAGAAAGAATCTCTAAAGCCACCTATGACTTGTAAGTCCCCACTTCAAGATGTCCCACCTTTGAAGACAGATATATGCCAAACCAATGTGTATCTCCCATATATTGATTTATGATTTTACCTGCAATTCCTGTCTTCCTAAAACCAAGCTGTAACCTGATGGCCTTGGGAGCGTTTTCTCAGGGCCTCCTGAGTCTGTGTTTCCCCAGGCCGTGGTCACTCATACGGCTCAGAATAAACCTCTTCAGATATTTTGGCAGAGTTTGGCTTTTTCCTTGTCACCTCGTACTCTTCCCTCCTTCCCAGTCTCTCCATGCCAACCCCCTCTTGAGCTTTTCCCACCTGGAGGACCTCAAAATGCCCTTCACTGACCTCCCCTACTCACACTGTACCCCTGGGTCCTCCCCTAATCCTGGTTGACATAGCCAGAAAGTCAGCCCAAGTATGGAGTTCCCCTCAGTCAAGACCTTGAAAGCATTATCAAGGCCTTCAAGAACAGAAACATCCAGCAGTAATTGGCTTTGGAGGTTTCTATCAAAACAGAAAGAATGAACCTTCCTAGTGGGGCAATGTTAGTTCAGCATCAAACAGAAAATCACCCTCAGCCTTTAAATGAATGCTTTCCTCCCAGAGCTGCTTTCCTGTCTGGGTCTAAATAAATAACAAGGGCATTAATAGAAAACACAGCTATTTACCTTCAAGAATAGAATTTCAAATCCCACAGAACAGTTACTGGTATTTCAAGCTTTGATGAGAAAAGAGTAAGTTTACACCAAATTGTATTTTCAATATGTTAATTAAACCAATAAAGAGTAACTATATTTGAGTTTCCTGATCTAATAATAAAAAGATATGTTTGGCTGACTATTTAAAGTGCTTGATGGAATATTTTATATGCTGTATTTGCATACTGAATAAATGCAAGACTAACATTTCAAGTTTCAGTAAAACTGCTCAGAATTCCACGGACGAAGAGTTCTATACAAATTGCAAGTGACACCCCCCTGTAATTAACTCTTGTTGTTCAGAAAACCAAGACTGTAAAAGTCTGTTTAATCAAACTTCCCACCATGTGCTTTTTTAAAAAATTACACTTAGAAATCTATGCACTGAGATTGTAATTTCAACCATAGTGAGATCATTTGACTAACTTGCATAGGAGAATCACAAATTGAAAAGAAGACAATTAGCAAAACCGAATTCTGAAACTCACATAAAAACATCAGAGACCATTAGGTTTGATTAACAAGCATAACTTTTTACAAATCTGCCATTTGTAAATTTACACTAACACTGGCTCCATGATACACTTTACCCATAAATCAGTGGGAATATGAAGAGCACAAACCACGTATAACCAACCATATTTCATGTCTTCTGTGTCTTAGTCTCACTAAGCTTAAAAAGCACCATACAATAAAACTTTCATTCACTGAAGCTGGAGAGAAAACAGTGGTTCAAGTTACCTGTTGTTGCACAAAGAATTACCCCCAAAATTTGGGGACTTAAGACAACAACACGGTTCTATGATTAACTCTCACGCTGGAGGTTTGCAGGGCTCAGCTGGGTGGTTTTCTTCTGGGTCTCTTCTGGGAAACTCATTCAGTCACCTATCTGGAGGTTGATGCTGGCTGTCAGCTGGGCCCTCAGTCGGCTCTGTCAGCCAGAACATCCACACATGGCCTCTCTGTTATCATCTCTGTCTCTTCACAGCAGAATTGGGCTCCAAGAGCAAGTATAACAGTGAAACAGCAAAGAACTAACGTAGCTAACATCATTTTTGTTTAAGGAGCCTTTACCCATTGGTTTTTATAACTAAGTCTGGGACTAAAGGGGAACTACATATACAACTAACTATGTTTTGTTAAAGATTTATAGGAGCATTGTGACCTGACAAAGTTCCCAACCTCCTTGGACCCTGGCTGCCACCCAGATTTCTGCAGGCATCAGTCACCTCTGGATCTCAGCCTCCTCCTCTTCTCCCTGTCCTTAACATAAAAGAACCCTAAAATTTGTACTGGCATACAATGGTACTTTAGGATGCTAGCTCACCACCTTCTCAGTTTTGTTGGCTCTCCAAATAAACCTGCTTTTCCTCCCACCAACCCTTGTCTCTCAAGTCTGGCTTTCCAGGGGCAAGCTGCTGAACTTGGGTTCAGTTACATCCTAAGATGGAAGACACAGTGCTTTTTGTGACATAGTTTCTCAAGTCATATAGTGTCACCTTCCCTGGAGACACAGTCCCATCCAGATTCAAAGAGAGAGAACCCAGACCCTGCCTCTCCAGTGGAAGGTCAACCCACATTGTAAGAAAAGCATGCAGAAGGGAGAGCAGCTTATGTTTTTCAGCTCCAGTCCCTTCAGATCACACACTGCCTGCACCCCAGCCTCTGTCCCCAGGTCCAGACCTGCATTGCCACTCCAGTCCATTTCCTCGTGTGCATCCCACAGGCTGCTCTAACCCAATTCATAAGTGTTATGGGCTGAACTTTGTCCCCACAGAACTTATATGTCAAAGTCCTAACCCCCAGTACCTCAGAGTGGGACTGCATTTGGAGACAGGATATTTAAAAAGATGGTTAAAGTTACATGAGGTCATTAGGGTGGGTCCCTAGTTCAAAAAGACTTCCATCCTCCAGAATTCTAAGGGAATAAATTTTCATGGTTGAAACCAACCAGTCTGTGATCCTTTGCTATGGCAGCCCCAGCAAACTCCACCCCAAGCCAAACTCATCTCCCCACCATTTACTATCTTAGAGAATGGACATGTCTCTTTGCCAGAACCCTAGAGTCCTTCTAGATGACACTAGCTCCCTCCCCACAGGTACTTAGCCACCCACTCCTGCCACACACTGCCCACACCATAACTGAGCCCATCTTCCTTCCTCCCCTGCTGTCACAGCTCTGATCCCAACGTGGACAACTACAGCCCCTGCCCCAGCCATTCAGCCTGTGCCTCCAATCCATCCAGAGCCAGTGTGGCCTTTCTGAAAGACAAAGCCAATAGTTCACTCCTCCAATTAAAATGTCCCCATGGCTTCCCACTGCCTTTGGAAAACTTTCCAATGCCCAAACCTGACACCCAGGCCAGGAGAGACAGTGGGATGTGTGCATCTGCATATGAGCACCAGAGCCCCGTTGTCAGCTCAGACACCAGCCCCACCTTCACCAGCAGTGAGCCCGTCTGTGGGTAACACACCTGTGCCTGCCTCAGTTTCCTCAGCAGGACAATGAGGCTAATCCCACCCATGCAGAGAGTTGCTGGACAATTAAAGTAGCACATGGAGAGTGCTGCCATCAATGATGCTGCCAAATGCTGGCTGTCGTCACTGATGGTCTCACTGCTAGCTCCTCTTGTGTCCCTCCCTTTGGGGAATTGGCTCCATCACACCACATGGCTGTGGTCGCCTCCTGTGTCCATTCTGACTCCTTCAAAGGCCGGCCCATGGGAGAGGCCTTCCAGGCTCCCCTGGATGAGCAAGCCCCTACAGCCCTGCACAACCCTCCACTCACTCAGGACCAGGGAAGTCAAGCGGGGCAGTGGTTGGGTGGGGTGCCCTCTCGAACTCAACGCTCTCCTTTTCTGCCTCAAAATGTCCCCCCAAAGCTAGAAAAGCCCCCATAGCCCATGAAAGTCACAGCCCCAAACTGGACTCATTTGTCCCAGAGAACTTAAGACTTATCTTCGCACAGAAACCTGTCTAATGTTTGTAGCAGCTTTATTCATAACCACCAGAAACTGGTGGCTACCAAGACGTCCCTCAGTCTGGGAATGGATAAGCCACTGGTGCATCCGTGCCATGGAGTACTGCCCAGGGCTCGAAAGGAGTATGCTATTAATTCATGTGACAACAGGGGCAGGTCTAAGCAGAAGGAGCCAGCCCAACAAGGCCCCGTCATGCAGATCCCATCCCCGTGGCATCGGGAAGGGATGGGAAGCACATCCACACCAGCTACTGCAAAGTGAACGCACGGCAGAATTCCAAGGGCACGGAACTTTCTGTGCAGTACTAGGGCAGCAGAGGCAAGACCCTAGGCGGTAACCAAAGCCCACAAGACTGTGTCACAAAAGTGAAGGTTCACACGCACAGATTTTACAAAACCAACCAAGATGACAGAAGGTGCCAGGAAGGAAAGCAAACTGGGTCAAGTGAGGAAAACTTCTTTTTTTTTTTTTTTTTTGAGATGGAGTCTCACTCTGTCAGCCAGGCTGGAGTGCAATGGCATGATCTTGGCTCACTGTGACCTCTGCCTCCCGGGTGTAAGCCTCAGCCTCTTGAGTAGCTGGTATTACAGGAGCGCAGCACCAGGCCTGGCTAATTTTTTTTTTTTTTAATTTTTAATAGAGATGGGGTTTCACCATTTGGCCAGGATGGTCTCGAACTTCTGACCTTGTGATCCGCCCACATCTGCTTCCCAAAGTGCTGGGATTACAGGTGTAAGCCACCACACCTGGCCCTATGAAAGAAACTCTTGCAGGCACACAAGGAAGGGCAGCGGACCTAAGGCACTTTGGAAAACGGTGTTTTGACTGGAAGCTCTAAGGCTAAAGACAAAAACAGCCATAAATAATTACTCTCCTTGGAAAAGTTGTTACTCACAGGAAAAGGGCTGAAAAATCTGAATCTGCTTTGCATGTACATGACATGGAATAAACAAGTAAAAGAATGGTGGGTAGTGGCAGCCAGGTCCTCACTGGCAGAGAAGACAATGACAGATAAGCACAAGGAGGGCCGGGATGTGCCATGCACCCCTGGATTAGAGGCGGGAACATAAGCACGGACTCAGGTTTTTCTCATTCTAGACAGAGGGCACCTAGCGGCAACAATACCCTACAAACATGTTTTCTAAATGCCATTCTTCAATAAAGGAGCTGGGACTGCTTGGAGAAATGACTGATTCCGGCATCAGGATGCAGAAGATGTGAAATGGGCATGGAGCCTCTTTTGGTGCCAGAAAGTTCGGAAGTGCTCTAAAGAACAAAAGGATGGAAGCGTCAAAGGACCCAGGACCCAATCTGAAAACCTAACCATCCAACCGCCAAAGCTGAAACAATGTGAGCAACAAAATAAATAACACCGGATTAAATCACAACCAAAAGTAGCAAATAAATATGCATGAGTTCCTAGTGATATAAATACATGCATGATAAATGGATGAATAAATAAATAAATGGGAAGAAGAGAGATCTTTACAGAAGAATTTTTAATAATTTATGCAGCTATTTTCCTCTCCAAGGAGTGGAGCTTACTTCCCCACCCCACTCGGAGCAATGGCTGAGCTCAATCACCTGCTTCCAAAGGACAGAGTCTGCATGCGGGGGAAACTGGCTGGACAGTGGAGAAACCTGGCAAACATGACCTTGAACAAGTGTCAAGGTCATCATCCCCAGGGATGAGTCAGGTTGAGGGTACGGACTGTCTGGCATGATGTGATGAAGCGGACAGTTCACCTCCATGGTCTTCCTCCTAAAAAAAAAAATGAAAAATGGAAGGGGGGCGGATCACGAGGTCAGGAGATCGAGACCATCCTGGCTAACATGGTGAAACCCCGTCTCTACTAAAAATACAAAAAAAAAACTAGCTGGGCGAGGTGGCGGGCGCCTGTAGTCCCAGCTACTCGGGAGGCTGAGGCAGGAGAATGGCGTAAACCCGGGAGGCGGAGCTTGCAGTGAGCTAAGATCCGCCACTGCACTCCAGCCTGGGGGACAGAGCAAGACTCTGTCTCAAAAAAAAAAAAAAAAAAAAAAAAAAAAAAAAAAAGAAAGAAAAAGAAAAGTGGAAGGAGGGTCTAGGAAATGCAGGGCCAGCACTCCTCAAAACTACTGAGCTCATTAAAGACAAGGAAAGTCTGAGAAATTGTGACAGACCAGAGGAAATTCAGGAGACGTGACAACCAAACACAATTATCATATCCTAAATTGGATCCTGGAAGAAGAAAAAACTAGTGAAACCCAAATGAAGTCTGGAGCGTAGTTGATTGTAATGTGTCAGCATCGCTGTCTTAGTTTTCAGAAATATACCGGGAGAAGATATAACATTAAGGGAAATGTGGAAAGGTACCATCTTTGCAACTTTTTTGTAAATATAAGATTATTCCAAAATGAAAAGTTTACTTAAAAAAAAAAAAAGCATAGAGGTTTGGCATACTTGGGATGTCTTCCAAGTCTCTTGTTGAGAACCACTCCTACTTCCTTCCCTAACAATACCCAAAAAATAATTAGCAATTCCCCATTCAGCTCCTCCTCAGCCCTGCCTGCCCCTCCCTCAGGCATGTTTTCTTCTACTAACCCAGGTTCACATGAGGCACCGGTGCTGCCATTACTCAATGAAGCAACCAGGTACAGTGGTTGGCTTTGTTTTTGTTTTAATCCAAATGATTAAATCAACTGCATTTTTAAAAAAGAAAAAAAAAAGAAAAAGGGCCAGGCACGGTGGCTCACGCCTGTAATCCCAGCACTTTCAGAGGCCGAGGCGGGTACATCACGAGGTCAAAAGATCAAGACCATCCTGGCCCACATGGTGAAACCCCATCTCTACTAAAATACAAAAATTAGCCGGGCGTAGTGGCGTGCACCTGTAGTCCCAGCTGCTCGGGAGGCTGAGGCAGGAGAATCGCTTGAACCCAGGAGGTGGAGGTTGTAGTAAACCAAGATCGTACCACTGCGCTCCAGCCTAGCAACAGAGTGAGACTCCATCTCAAAAAAAAAAAAAAAGTAGGTTTGACAGTGCATTGGACTACCCTATTCTCTGGCATCTTTGTAAATGGGTGGCCACAGCAGTTTCCCAGAAAGACAGGGAGGGGTAAACAGTTCTCTCTCAGTGCTGCCCTGTTGCATAATGAGACTGTGGTGATTTTGTAGTCACGTGGGATACGGGACCCGGGGACAGGGAGAATCAGAGCAAGTTGGAGACAATTATATAATTGGCACACTAGTGTATTTTTAAAAAGACATAAAATGTAAATTACCTGGTTGCAAATTACACTTTGACTCTTTATAAAATGTGTGACCTTGAGCGCTTCGCTGTAACTCTCCAGGGAATGAGGACACCAGTACCTGCAGCAGCCACAAGCCCTGACTCGCAGACGGGTGGCTTTGGGCTTTTAGAGAATAGCCAGAGAGTGTCCCTCTGGGGTAAGAGGATTCCAAGAAGTTATTGGACACATAATCATTTTGTATGAAATCTGGATGCCAACCACCTAAGACTCCTGGTCTTTCAGAGGACAGAAGTCCATACGAGCATTTCCAGGCATCTGGGCCCAGTGCTGCAGCTTTGACTTGCTGCCAGAGAAGACCACCTGGGTGTGGTCACAACCACAGCACTGGGTGGACAGCACACCCTACCCTTGCCCCTGGCCGAGCAAGCGCTGATCAGCTGTTAGCTACACCTTAACACAGCACAAGCCACGAGTACACTTCCATGGCACTGTCACACAGTGGCTGTGACGGCTGAATGAGCTAAGATCTGTGATACGCTGTGCCAGTCAGGACCTGCAGGGGAGAGAACTCACCCTACGCGAGGTCCAGAGGAAACGCTGCTAATCCAAGTACAACTGTGTTACAAGAGAAACTTGGGACTGTAACATCCTCCCCCTAAACTGGACAGATGCTGCGAGACCAGAGAATGACTGGGACAAGTGCAGCCTGGTGAGGACTCACCTTTGGGGCACTCCTGGGTGGCAGCAGGACTGCTCTAACGGTCAGCACCACCTCCCATCTCTAAGCTGCTTTTAAGTTAATTGTCTGGCTCTTTGCCTCCTGCATTTGAATGATGAGACTGTTTTTCTTGGTAGGTTCTCAGATCCTCTCCAGGATGTTTGGTTTCTCAGGGACACCTGCTCCTGGGCCAGGCACCATGACTTTGGCTCACTGCCTGGCCTTCAGGGTTCAGGCAGTGGACATATGCCCTTAAGTAACCTGGTGGGAGACGTGTCACACCACAGACTGAGATGGAGACACACCCAGAGTCTGGCCATTACCTCCCAAGGCATAAAGGCCAAGGGCCAAAGGAAGAGCATGTCCACCAGTGCAGGGAAATCCGGCCGTGAGAAGGAAAGGCTGCCAGGGGAGGCCGGCACCACAGCACAAGGGAACGGAAAGAACACTCCCCAGGCTCTCCTCCTGCTCCCAATATCCAGTTGGCCTCACCCTGAACTCTGAGACCAACCTAAACCCTGCCAGTGAGGGACCAGAGCCCAGGAGATGCTGCCCTCAGAGGTTGGGCTTCAGGGACACTAAGGAGGGCAGAGAGATGAGGAGAAGATGGGCAGAGGGCTCAGGAACAACTCCTGCAGCCATCGTCTATGGGGGAGTGAAGACTTTGGCCTGACAGGGTTGGAAAGCTGCAGTGAGTGGAGAAGTCCGCCACTGCCTTATATGAACGTATGAGTCAAATACACACATCAAAAGCTACACGAGGCAGTCACATGTGCTGGGGTCCCAGGGGAACCTTTGCTTCTTCACACCTTTCTCTAGCTCCACATCTCACAAGAGATTTTTCATATCTTATATTCAGAAAAAGATTTGTTTCTAAAATGTAATATAAAATATACACACATTCACACTGACAGAGTGAACCATAAGCAACTGCTATTGTTGTAGTCAACATGGTTGAATGTTCAACTTAACACACACACACATATGCATTTCCACAGTTACCTACACAGACACACACTCACACACACATACAGATGCATTTCCACACAGTTACCTACACAGACACACACTCATACACACATACAGATGCATTTCCACACAGTTACCTACACACACACTCATACACACATACAGATGCATTTCCACAGTTACCTACACACACACTCACACACACATACAGATGCATTTCCACAGTTACCTACACAGACACACACTCACACACACATACAGATGCATTTCCACACAGTTACCTAC
>NW_016806237.1:434133-452586 GCF_001698545.2 Rhinopithecus bieti | reverse complement strand
CCCCCCCCCCCCCCCCACCATGATCTATTTGAAAGAGACACTTTTATGGCTTCCCTTTCCTTCTTTCTCCTTCTCTTCTTTGGTTTAAAATTTTGGTTTTCCTAGAATTTGTTTGGTTTTTATTTGTTTGTTTGTTTGTTTTTTGAAACACGATCTCACTCTATCACCCAGGCTGGAGTGCAGTGGTGCCATCATGGCTCACTGTAGCCTTGATCTTCTGGGCTCAAGTGATCCTCTCACCTCAGCCTCCCAAGTAGCTGGGACTACAGGTATGTGCCACCATGCCCAGCTAATTCTTTTCTTGGGGGGTATTTTTTGTAGAGATGGGGTTTTGCCATGATGCCTAGGCTGGTATTGAACTCCTGGGCTCAAGCAGTCCTCCCACCTCAGCCTCCCAAAGTGTTGGGATTACAGACATGAGCCACCACACCTGGCCTTGGACTCGTATTTCTTCATTTGTCTTTTTTAAGTGGAGAGGTGGGAATGGCTAACTTTTTTCATTATTATATGTTTATTTTTCCAGATGAAGTTTGGTGTCGTTTCATCATGTTAAGAGATTATTTCATTTAGCATTGAATTAACAGATTTAGGGACATCTGTGCAGTTCTGCATTTCTGAATCTTTTTTTTTTAATCCAAAAGAAAGCTGTGTCTGGTTAGGTAAATCATACACCTCTATCCAGAATTTTTTTTTTTTTTTTAGGTTTTTCTTTTTAATGAAAGTCTTACAACTATTTTCCTTTTATTAGCACTACGTACTTCTAAATATTAATGTTTTTACAAAAGCACTGTAATTTTTTTTTTTTTAAAGAAATACATTTTCAATTACTTCTTTTGGATGTCCCAGATACACTAATCATTTGCAAGTAACAATAATTTGGCCTTCTCATTTCCAGCATTCACACCTCAGGAGAGTATTAAAGGGTGGTATTGGAGCACACCCTCAGGACATGTTTGTTTTCAAATTTAGATTCTGAGTGGCTATTCCAGTCTCTATAGAGATCTGAAAAAAACTGCAGCCCTCTCATTTTATAGTTCAGGACACAAGCCCAGAAAGGCCGCACAAGGACTAAGTGTGTCATAACTGAGAGTGGGCTCTGGGTCTCTTGACCCACTGAGCAGTGCTCCTTCACTATGAGATGCCAGTACTAGGGAAGCTCACCTTCAGATCTCTGCTGGGTCACTCCCCGGCTGCAATACCTAATGAGACCACGGAAGTCATCCAGACAGGTTTTAAAACATTTTTTTCTTTGTTTCAAGTAGTGTCTGCTGTATGACAGATGACTAAAGAAAATACTGGCAGTACTATATTCAGATACTTGACCTAGAACATTTCAGTATGAGAGAGGCAAACTTTAGATAGTTCAGAAAACCTTAGCTTGTTGGCAAGTTTAGACAAAAATATATTTTCTAATTTGCCTGTGCTTTAAAACTGGTGTGCTCAGCTTTTGCCTTAATCAACGGCAAGATACTCTTGCAAATTGGTGCTTCCTGAACACCTACTGTATTTCAGGCACTGCACCACAGATACGCATACAAAAATAAGAGACCAGCCTGGGCAACAAAGTGAGACCCCCTTTCCACACAAAACTTAAAAATTAGCTGGGCATGGTGGTGCACATCTGTAGTCCCAGCTACTCGAGAGGCTGAGATGGGAGGATCACTGAAGTCCAGGAGGTCGAGGCTGCAGTGAGCTGTGATTGTGCCACTGCACTCTAGCCTGGGTGACAGGGCGAGACCTTGTCCCAAAAATAAAAAGAAGAAAGATGGTCTCTCTCCTTGATAAGCTTGTTCTCCAGTTAGATGCACCTATTTGAAATATGATTTTCTGTATTTCCTCTAATTTTCTAAACAAAAGTTATTTTTTGACTCTGGCTTGGGCCACCTTCTGAAAACATTTCAGACACATCACTAAGTTGCTGCACATCTTTTTAAATGCAGTGCCAGGGAGATAGTCCAGGAGTTTGAGACCAGCCTGGGCAACATGACACGACCCTGTCTCTACAAAAAATACAAAAATTAGCTGGGTGTGGTGTGTGCCTGTAGTCCCAGCTACTCGGGAAACTGAGGTGGGATCGCTTGAGCCCGAGAGGCAGAGGTTGCAGTGAGCTGTGATGGAGCCGCTGCACTCCAGCCTGGGCGACAGAGCGAGACACTCTCAAAACAAACCATGCAAAGCTGATTAAAAGGGTAAGTCCCTCAATGATAGTGCGCCTCCTTTAAAAATAACTTTCTGCTTGCACTCTACTTTGCACTTGATAAGCTTGCTAGGTACAGTTTAGCATACATCTTATTGAAAAGTTTTGGAGTCCAGGTGCAAGGCTTATAATTCTCTCTTCATGCTAAATCAGCAAGGCTCTGTTCCTGCTTCAGTTTCAGTTTTGGAACATGCTGTCCTATTTTAGCATGATGTTGAAACTAATTGAATAGACAGTGACACAAAAGCACTCTGCAGATTTTTATGTGGCCAATTAGGCCTGGCTGTCCTTTGAGCAGAGAAGAACCTAGTTGATGTTAACACTAACATAAAGATAGTTTGGGAGTTTTTTTTTTTTTTTTTTTGTAAGAAGGAGTGCAGAATAAAAGCTGGAACCACATTAGCTAGCTGAAGGTGAAAGCAAAGACCAGTATGATGTTGAATAAAAACAGGGGACCGGCCGGGCGCGGTGGCTCAAGCCTGTAATCCCAGCACTTTGGGAGGCCGAGACGGGCGGATCACGAGGTCAGGAGATCGAGACCATCCTGGCTAACACGGTGAAACCCCGTCTCTACTAAAACAAAAAAACTAGCCGGGCGAAGTGGCGGGCGCCTGTAGTCCCAGCTACTCGGGAGACTGAGGCAGGAGAATGGCGTAAACCCGGGAGGCGGAGCTTGCAGTGAGCTGAGATCCGGCCACTGCTCTCCCGCCCCGTCGCCAGAGTGAGACTCTGCCTCAAAAAAAAAAAAAAAAAAAAAAAAAAATGTAAACCAACATGAGGCCCATGACTACCCCGAGGGTTGTACATCAAGCAGTCAGCCTCACTTTGGAGCCTAGGGCACAAACACCTCCCAGCTGTGTGACCTCGAGCAAGAAACTGCACCTCTCTGACCTCAGTGTCCTCACCTGCAAAAGGCAGTTAGTCTCCCGCCCGCCTCCCAGGCTGTTGTGAGCCTTGGCCCAGTGCCTGGCCTGAGTGAGAGCTCAGAGAACACCTGCTGTCACTACTGCTCCTCCAGGCCCCCAACACAGGACTCACCTGAACACGCCATGCGGTGGGCCAGTGAGCGGGATGTGAGCGGCCCTGACCCTGTTAACAGCTGCATGGCCCTGCACCAGCCACCTACCCCATACGGGCCTCAGCTTTCCCATCAGCCAAATCGAGGGCTTGGGTCAAATCATTTCTGATGTCCCGTCCAGCCTTCACATTCCTGTCGGTCAGATCTAGTAGGGTCTGGTTTTCTCTCTGCATCTACCTTGGTTACAAAAAAAACAATCAAAAATGGGCAAAATCCAGATGTCACAATTCATCCGGCAATTGAAATCAGGGGCCCAGATCACAAGGAAAATTCCAGTGCTCTAGGGCAGGCCACAGCTTCCCAGGCCAGGGAGGGGACAGCAGTCAAGTCCTGGTGTGGCCAAAGACAAGCGCCATCACGGGCATCCACGGATTTACCCACTCCAGACAAAATCTGGCAGCAACCACTCCCTTGGGAAGGGCCCCCCACAGAGGCTTCTGGGACAGAGATGCCCCAGCCCAAAGCAGCCCTCCTCTCAGCCAGGCCCTGGTCTCATGGCCAGCAAGCAGGAGCAGCAGGCCTGGTCACCATCTCAGCACCACCGCAGTACGCAGAGCAGGTCCTGTCAGGTCTCAGGGGCCACAGAAGAACCGACCAAGAAAGTAGCAGCCATCTACCCTGGGTCCTCCCTCAAGGCCTGGATAAAGGCCTGCTGCAAGCACCACGAAACAAACACAAGACAAACGTGCAGTCGCTTTAGGACACGTGCAGGCAGGCTGTTCCAGACCACCGCAGCGCGGCCACCAGAAGTACTCCCTCCTCCAAAATCATCGTGTGCCACTGCCAGGAGTGGAAAATGGTGCCGCTGCTGTAGAAGACAGGACAGCGGCTCCCCCCAAAAATTAAAAACCTCAAGGCACAGTGACTCATGCCTGTAACCCCAGCACTTTGGGTGGATTACTTGAGCTCAGGAGTTCAAGAGCGGCCTGGGCAACATAGTGAGGCCTGGTCTCTACAAAGAAAAAAAAAATTAAAAAGCAAAAAATTAGCCAGACATGGTGGTGCAAACCTGTGGTCCCAATTACTTGGGAGGCCGAGGTGTGAGGATCGCCTAAGCCTGGGAGGTCAAGGCTGCAGTGAGCTGTGATCACAACCCTGCATTCCAGTCTGGGCGACACAGTGAGACATTGTCTCAAAAAAAAAAGAAAAAGAATTACAAACAATCACTGTATGATCCAGCCATTCCACTTCTGGATATATACTCAAAGGAATTAAAAACAGTCTTGAAGAAATATTTGTACAGCCATGTTCATCGTAGCACTATTCACAACAGCCCAGATGTGGAAGCAAGCTAAGTGTCTGTCAGTGGATAAATAAACAGAACATGATGTATCCAAATGATGGAATATTATTCAGCCTTAAAAAGAAAAGAAATTCTGATATGTGCTACAACTGGGATGAACTTTGAAGACATTATGCTAAGTCAAATAAGCCCATCACAAGAGGCAAATGTCCTATGGCTGCACTTATCTGAGGCCCTAGAGTCATCAAATTCATAGACAGAAAGTAGAGGCTTCCAGAGATGAGGGGAGGGGCACGGGGAGTCCGTGTTGAATGGGAACAGTTACAGTTTGAGAAGAAGGAAGCACTCTGGAGATGGATGGTGGGGACGGCTGCACAACAGTGTGAGTATGCTTCATGCCACGCAACTGTACACTTCAAATGGATTAAAATGGTAAATTTTCCGTTATGTAAACGTTACCACAATAAAAAAGAAAAAAGAGAACACAGGTAAGGAGACAGATACGCGGGAGGAGGAACCAAGATGCTGGGAAATAGCTGACTGGAAGAGGAAGCAGAGTCGGGCAGGGCACAGGGCAACTGGAGGGAGAGCTCAGCAGCTGGGGGTCCCAAGACCCATAAAAGCACCCCAGGAGAAGAGCTGGTGCTGGGCAACAGCCCCACAGAGAAAGCTCGGTGCCAGGTGCACCACGCCAGTCCAGCAAGGACATTCCTGTCTCCACGCCCCGCGTGAAGGGCTGATAGCTGCAGTCAGCAAGAGGTGACCACAGGGCAGCCCCCCAGACACAGCCGCCTCCCTCCTGTCAGCGTAACCCGTCTTCTGTGTAAGAGCTCCAGAAGCCACTTCCCCAGCACCCACGCATCACCGTGCTCCAAAGATTCCAGGCAAGGCACAGTGGCTCACACCTGTAATCCCAACACTTTGGGAGGCGGAGGTGGGCAGATCACCTGAGGTCAGGAGTTCGAGACCAGCCTGCCCAACATGGCAAAACCCTGTCTCTACTAAAAATACAAAAAATTAGCCAGGTGTGGGGGTGGGCACCTGTAATCCCAGCTACTCAGGAGGCTGAGGCAGGAGAATCGCTTGAACCCAGGAGGCGGAGGTTGCAGTGAACCAAGACTGAGCCACTGCACTCCAGCCTGGGCAGCAAGAGTGAAACTCCATCTCAAGAAAAAAAAGAAAAGAAAAGGAAAAAAAAGGGGATTCTAAAAAATGGCCCCTACTGCGCATTATTTCTGTCTTGCCATTTTAAAACCTACATTTGTATTACAGAACATTTTAAAACACACAAGAAAATGGAAGTTATAAGTAACCACACCACCCAGAAATGCCCCTCGTACATTTTGGTGTACGGCATATACTTCCAGAGACTCATCCGTGTACACAGACACATATGTATATGCACCTACAGACATATTCAGGCATATTATTTTTCTCATCTTTAACCACAATGAGATTTACGGTGTCTGTTCTTTTGATGCCATTTAGAACTTTCTCTATTACAAGCTTTTACCAAATGACTAGCTCTTCCTTTTTTGAATGTTGTATTCTAATGACTGCATCATATGCCACCGTAAGGCTCAGCCGCGTTTCATTTGGACTAATTCATGATGGAGAACACTCAGGCTATTTCCAGTTTCCGACAGGAACACTGCAGAGCTGTGCACCCTCTCGGCCGAGTCTAAAGGACATTCATCATTCATTCCTAGCTGAGAAATCTGTAGCTCAAAGGGGGCACGCATGCCCCTTGATGTATGTCGCCCTCCAGAAAAGCCAGGCCAAGTCCCACTCCAGCGGCAGTGTGTGACAAAGCCGAAAAGGAAATCAACTTTGACTCAATTAAATTTGCTAAATCAATGCATATGAAGCAAGGGCACAAAATGAAGGCAACCAGGATAGGATGCGACACCTCCAGGGCCTGTGGGATTCCCAAGGTTGTCTGTCCAAAAGCTCACCGGATTCTGCTGTCAACGTGGAACTGATGTTTCATGCAAACAGGCTGCAACTGCTTGGGGAAGTAACCTACAGTGAAGTGCCTTTGCACCTGCAGGCCCCCCGCCACCAGCCAAGGCCACACCTTGTCAGGCCAGGTTAGGGCACCCAGGATGGCTGGGCCAGCCATTCACCTCCTGGGTCCTCTTGGCCTCCAAGGAAGCTGGAGCTGGTTTTCATAGAGCTGCCAGTTAGCAGAACCAGTCCTGTGACCCCAGCCCACGGGGGCACATCAAAGGCCTCACCTCCCAGGCTGCTCCTGTTGGTGTTGATGGCATTGATTTTGTGTCAAAAGTTAGCAGGATTCTGTTTTAATTGATGATCTTGCAGCTGACCCCTGGAATGCATTATTAATAATGCCACATCTCCAACAGCCGGTACAGCCCTCTCGGAGCAGTGTGCATCTCCTGGCCCACAGGGTACAGAACCAGAAGCCCAGAAGGACCCAGGAGGCAGCAGTCTCCAGTCACTTCCAGCACCACTGTCATCAGGCCCTGACCCCAGATCCCCTGGGCATGCATTTAGCATGCACATCTCCGGCCCCAGCCCAGGAGGTGCGGATACAATAGCTGGGGATAGGGCCCAGGAACGTGCATTTTCACCAAGGCCCTACTTGGTGAAAGGTGAGTTGGAGTCCCCACCTTTGGGGCCACTTCTGCGTGTCAGCTTTCTCTCTGGTTTTCTTCTTTTTCAAATTCACCTGGCTAAAACTTTAACCAATATTTTTGAAATATGTGCACTATATACTGAGGGCCAGTGACGATAGGACTGTTACATGGACACAGCCAGATCCACCCCTCTCACCCTCCTAGGGCTCTCCAAGGCTGGCCACAGGCCTGGAAATGTGCATCTTTAAAACTCTTCAGGTGATTCTGACACTCACACAGGTTGGGAACCCATCTATGATGTGAAGAGTTTAGAAGCGAGACATGCTGAAATACGTCCTAGTCACTCCCTCTTGGACTCATAAAGCATGGCTCCCAAGGTGCACAGCACACCACCTTCAGGCCCCAGAGCACACTCAAGGCAGTGGAGGAGGCAGCAGCAGGCCTGTATCCTAGGATTCACCAAGTACAACTCCCCCTGGAAAATGGGCCCTCCCATGCCCAGACCTTCCCTCTCCTCCACCTCCTGAGTGGCGATTACTGCACCAGGCCTTCCAGACCCTTCTTGACTCCCGCTGCAGCTGATGGTTTGGGGCACCAGTGAGACCTCCTGCCCTGGCCTGCTTTGGATTCAGTCCCATTTTGGGGTCTCTGTTCTAACCTCCACCTATTTCCTCACCATGCGCAGTAAAACCCAAAGAGGAATCCACCACATGGAACACACAGTTTCCCAGAAAGTCCCTCGGGAAAACAGCTGCTGCTGGGAGGACCAGAAACTGCTGTTCTCTACCCATCCCAAGACCCCGAGCAGAGCCTCCTGGTGACCTCCGCAGTAGAGAGGGATTCCAGCAAATGCACAGAGCATGAGTCAGAGGAGGCCATGGACGAATAGGGTCCTGTGGTTTTGTTTTGATTTTTTTCAATTGCATGGTAAGCCTTCTATTTGGAGTCAATTCAGAATTCTCCAAAGGACATGGGTCTATAGACTTAGGAAAGGCCCCTGAGACCCCCCCTGTAATCTCACCCACCATTCGGGGTCACGTTGGCCCCGAGGCCCTGCAGGCTGAGGGTCTGGGTGCTGAAGAGGCGCCTCTCTCCCCAGGGCTTTCCAAGGCCCAGCGGCGTCCCGCAAGCTCAGGAGGCCTCAGCAGGAGCGAGGGTTCTTGTGGGAATGGATTGGGCTCACACATCAGAAGCCCCGGTCCTAGAGGCTGTTACTGACTCCGTCTACCCACAGTGTAAAGTGGTTAGACAGCCCCGGGCAGTGAGACCTCGCAGTCCTTTAGGAGTCCCCTCTTCACTTCCCCGTCAGGGTGGGCCGAGGTCTCAGGTTTTCTCTTTCTTGAGCCTAGGCTGCCTGTGACTGAAAGATTCTCCCTGCGGCCTGAAAGCCGAAGGGAACGAATAACTCCTCCCTTCTCAGGCCCAGTCCCAAGGCGCAAGACCACTTGCGCCAGCAGCGGGCTTCAGCAAGACAGCAGAAGCAGGAAGAGAGTCAACTGGAAGACACCTACCCCCTGAAGACCGAGAGAGAGGCCGTCCAGGTACCGCGTAGCAGTTACATCAGACTGAGACACTTCCTGTGTACAGGAGACTATAAAACCCCTGCCCGTCCTCATTTGCTGCTGATGCCATTTTAGGCCTCAGCCCACCTGCACCTGGGCGCGCATTAAAACAGCGTGTTACTCCACACCGCCTTGTGTTGTCTGTTGACGCACTCTCGGGGTTTGAACCGATACAAGAGCCTTGCAGTGACAAGGCCCAGGCCATAGACATGGGGGCTTAGGATCCAGCTTCAGTTCCCTCTCTCCCTTCTGTCACTCTTTCTTTCTTTCAAGGATCCAAATTCCACTAAACCCGACCATCTTTTCCTGAGCCCTCGCCTCTCACAACCCCAGAGAAAGTTCAGGCCAGGAAATATCTTCCCCCAACTTTGGGACAAGTTTTTAGGCAGACATGCTCCGACTGTACCAGATGTCCCAGCAGGGCCTGCTAATATGGATCCATTAGTGGATATTTACTAGAAGTTCTTAAGTACATGTCCTTAATTTTGCCAATTAAGTTCCCAACTGCTATGGTAATGGGCCCTGTAAAAATCCTAGAGCAATAAAAGCCGTTAGATTTATGACAGCTGGGAAAGGCCCGGGGTAGGGGGCTGGGCTGTTCAGGTCAGGAGTCACTCTCACATTCGTTTATTCTGAAGGGCGATGTTTATTTCTATGTCCAGCCCTGTGCTGGGTGCTGGGGACAGGCGAGGGGAAGACAGGAGGACTTTGATGTGAGCCCCATCCTGCCACAGAAGGAGATCAGAGCAGGAGAATGAAGGGACTGTGTGAATGCACCCAGGCATTGGAGGCTGTCTGGAGGCAGGGGTCCTCAGTGGGAGGGGAGGGGGGCCTGATGGTAACTTCCCGCCCCCCACCCCAGAACCCTGTCCATCAGGCACAGCAGACACTAGCTAGGGACCCAGGAAATGTTTCATTTCTGGCAACAAACAAGATGGCGAACTTCTTCACTATACTCATCTTTGCACCAACACAATCTAAAATACAATTTTTAATGTTTTTGTAGAGTAAGGGCCCAGGAACGTCATCAGGAGACCCTGGGAAGGGTCCAGGCGGGGGAGGGGTCCCGGTGCTCGGAGAGCTCTGATGCAGCCCAGACCACAGTGCTCCCCCACCCACCCAATGCCTCCTGAGAGACGAGGTGGCTCCAACAGAGAGACAAGTGTGAGAGGGAAGGAGACTCCCTCAGCAGCTCCCCCCAGGAGGAGGAGCTGTCCAGAGCAGGTGGCTAGTTCTGACCTGGGAGAGTGTTGGAGGAGCAGACCCTCCCGCTACTTGCACCCTGGGGTCTCCAGGGCTACTGACTGGCCCCAACAGCGCATCACCCACAAGACTGGTGTGTTTACACAAACAGGCAACCCCAGCGCCGACCAGCCACCAGGGCTGCGTGTGGCTGCGTGTGGCTGTGTGCAGGGCCATCACCCTTGCCTACACATCAGTTCAGCAGCCTTGGAGGAGGAGCAGCCTTCCCAGGAACCAACAGCTCTACAGAAATGTCCACCAGCTCAGCCACTCCAGGTCAGAGGCTGTAACTGAAGAGGAGAGACTTGTCCACACAGGTACCACAAGGGTTGGGGTCCTCACTCTGTTACACCCAAAATCAAGCCAACCCCGTTAAGGGGGTTTAGACCCAGCCCTGTCAAAGAGCAAGCTCTGGAAGTAATGCCAGTTGCCCTGCAGGAGCATCCGCACCTAAAGCCCCCGCCCCAGGTTGAGGCAATCCATTTGATGACAGGGACAAGCACGTGTGGGGAGGGCATGCATGAGCATGGCGGTGGTGGCTGTGGCTGACATCTCTCACCCCACCTCAGTCTCATCCCACCACCATGGCTTTCCTTCACCTACAGAATAAAGTCCTCTTGTTTTGTCACGGGGTTGAAAATCAAAGAAAAATGACCCAGGTGCCTCTCAATCAATTTAGAGGTTTAGTTTGCCAAGGAAAAAGGAACACAAAACCACAGGACCGTCTGTGCTTTTTCCAAAGAGGGTTTGGAGACTTCAGTCTTTAAAGGGGAAATAGTGGGCAGCAGGGGAAGGAGGAAAGAAAAAAAAGAGGGGAGGAGAAGCTAAAAGAGGCAAGCGGTTGCATTCTTTTGAGGCTTTGATCAGCGTTCACTGAATCCACATTTTACCTGGGAAAGGAGTGGGTAGAGGAACTGTCGGCTATGCATTTATCTGGCGCTCAGTGAAACTGCGTTTTTACGTAAGATAAAATAAACTTAGAGGAGGCAGTCAAAGGTGCATTTGCCTCAGGTGAGTAGAGGAATGACTTCTAGTTATATCTTTGTCCCTACTGAGCAGATAAGCTGTTAATTGACACTGTCAGGGTGAAATTCAACAGAAGTTTGTTTTAGGGTAGAGATCTTGGGGCCTAAAAGGAACTTGCTTGTGAGGAGCCCTCATGGGGAGGTAGGTGGCCTCCATCTTTGCAGCAATTTAGGAACAAACTTGGAGGCAGTTTTGCATGATTTGGTTCCCAAGCTTGACTGTTTTCTTTGGCATAGTGAGTTTGGGGTCCTGAGATTCTTATTTTCCTTTCACAGGGTTCACATTCTCACCCCAAATTATCTTCCCTGCCTAGTAAACTTCACCTTGTTTTCTTCCTTCAACCATTAAGCTACCTACAGTTCCCAAACATTGGATGTTCACTTACAGTCTACAATTCCATGTGCATCTTGGTTGATGTAGTGAATCGAATGGTGGCTCCAAAGAGATATGTCCACATCCTAACCCCAGAACCCATGAATATGACATTATTTGGAAATAGGGTCTTTGTAGATGACATTAAGGATCTCAAGATGGAGTCATCTCAGATTACTTGGGTGGGCCGTCAATCCAATGACAAGTGTTCTTTCAAGAGACAGAAGAGAAGACACAGTGGAGAGGGCCATGTGAAGACAGAAGCAGAGGTGGCACTTATCCTGCCAGAGCCACGGAGTGCCAGGAGCTCTGGCTGCAGGAAGTGAGGAAGGACCCTCCCTTGGGCCTCCGGAAGGAGGACAGCCCTGCAGACACCTTGACTTCAGACTACTGGCTTGCAGAGCTGTGAGAGAATAAATTGCCATTATTTTAAACCACCCAATTTGTGATAATTTGTTATGGCAGCCCCAGGAAATGAATACAGTTGACAAACATACGGCATGGCTAGGGGCAAAGCCAATACCCATTATTATATTCCTGCCATGACAAGCACATCTGGGGAGAGAAATACACATAAGAAGAAAGAATGTGGAAAATTGCTTCCACTGACCCACTAGGGGAAACATGAGCGGCTCCTGCGCCAACCCTAGAGCAAGTCAGGGGAAAGGAAGGAGGCTGTTAAAAGCAAGAGATTCAAAAGCTCACAGTCTCTGGGGGTAACATTTCAGAGCCTCTTTCTGCAACCCACAGGCTGAACTTTCAGATTTGCTTGTTCCAAGAAAGGATTTTCAGAGTCTTGGGGTGGTGCTTTTATAACAGCTATGGAATTGCAGAACAACACGCATTTTAAAATAACCTGAAATCCCTGGGCCTGGTTTTGTGGAATCCTCTACAAGCTGCCAGTGAAGAGGGGCTGGGTCCAGGTGACTGGCCTCTGTATTCTGGGTTTGGACCCCTGATGGCTCTGCACTGGCCATCCCCACAGGCCACAGACCATGTGGCCTACAGGACATCTGAGAACACCCAGACAGGTGCCGTGAGCTAAACAATCCTCTCTGTGAAACACACACAGAGTCTTCTGGGATTCCTGTCGGTTTCAAGCTGTATTGCCTTGGGGATTTTTTTCAGAGCAACAAATTTGTATTTTCTAAAGATGTGAATAATTTCAAACAAAAGCAATGATGAAATATACATGAACATTACTGTGCATGGCTTTTTAGTTGGAAAAATGTCCTTATAGTTAGAAGAGCTGTTTCACAGGGTTGTATTGCTGAGAGCCATTTGATTAGGTTATAACACAAGAGAAACAACATTTACAGAAAGCACGAATCCAATAACCATATCAGGATCAGGAAACAGCATTGTGCTAACCAACTAAACGTACTAAATGAGAGAGCTGGACCCTGGACACAAAATGAGGAATGAGTGTCCCTGCATCAAAGTCACAGCCTGAACCACACACCAAAGCTCAAGCCTGGCTGAGGGATGTTGTGCTGCCCAGGAGGATGCCTGGCCCCTGCTTCATGGGGGACATCTCTGAGCTCCTCATAGACTCATCCGTGTCTCTGTTGCAGCCAGCCATGCCACCGTTCAACCCCTCACTCTGCCCTGACTGCTCCCATGTCCCTCACAGGCATCACTCCTGAGCCTTCTCAATAAATGCCCTGTGCAGATCTTCATCTTAGAGTTCTCTTCCCAGGAATCAGGCCTGTCCTGGATGAATAACACCCCCATTCCCATTTCAGGGACTCAGTTTCCTCCTCAGTCTTCCTTGAGATTCTGAACTCTCCCTCCTTAAAGTTGTTTTCAGATCATGCTATTATTTCCATTTCCTTGGGTGTGCCTTTTTCCACATGTACTGTCTACCAGTTGTTTCTCGGGGCTATAAGCTTCTTGTGATTTGCAAATTTTGTTTGCAATATCTCATGTGGACATTGCTTCTCTCACCTGACTCTGCAGTTGCCTCGGTCTGGCCCACAGGTTGCATGGTTAACAGCAGCTCCTTCAATAAGCATTTGAGGCTTGGAAAGCCTTGCTGGTCACTCCATCTGGTCCCCAGTCCCTTGAACCCATTGCTTCAACCTCTGCTCACCCCCATGGGCCTTCTCACTCCTGGGCCTGCAGTTTGCCCTTGCTTTTGAATATGTTCTTTCTTCTTTTTAAAAAACAGTTTACGTATAACCTATGTTAGGAGCAGAGGGGAGAGAATGGCTCCTGGCTCCACTCCCTCATCTGGGCTTGGAAGTCCAGCCCAGTCTTCAATAAACAGATCTTCATGTTAAAAGCTTCACCTGCATTTAGAGTCAAAATCAGCCTCTTCCAAGCTGTAGTCTTTAGTCTTACCTCTACGCTCCGAAGCCACCCAGAAACATTTCTCCTCCTCCTCCATGTGAAGTCCTTCCAACAGGTGATGACTGACGGTGTTTTCCATGCCTTTCCCCGATGAAACATCCCCATTCTGCCTAAAGTATGGTTCTGAAAGCTTTCATCCACTTGGAGATCTTTCTCTGGATGCATTTCCATTTGTCAATTGATATTTAATTCTCCTAATGTAATTTTCTTAATATAATTCTTAATACAAGTATTTCCTTCTCCACTGAAAAGTCTATGCAGACTTTCCATTTCATTGCCAGAATATTTCCATGTGCAAAGAACTGTGCACCCCCAGCCCAGAAACACCCCCCCCACACACAACATCCCCAAGAGAGAGCCCACCTGCCCTAATCGGGGCCATCCCAGAGATGGGACGTACTGACTTCCCAGCCAGGTCTCAGGCCACTGGGCTGACGCTGAACATGTTGGTCTTTGCTTTCACTGAACAGAAATCTTCCTCCCATCTAAAGATGGACGGACAAGAACATCTGTTAGGACATTCCTTCTCATTGAAAAGCGGGGGCAGGAGAGGGGTGGGGGGCAGGCACCTAAACACCCATCAAGTAAGAAAATGATTAAACACAGCGAGGTAGATCACGCCATGGCAAGAACACATCCATAAATGCTGACGATGTCTCTCTAGTGACACAAACATCCACTACATGCTGCTGCCATGTGATTGTGTGAGTGTGAGAGTGTGATGTGTGAGTGTGCATGTGTGTGAGTATGTGTGACAGAGTGTGTTTGATGTGTGTGTGTGTGTGTTGGGGACAGGTAGTATAACGAGCACTGAGTGGCTTCAGTGACGCAAAACATAAAAGCAACCATTTTATACATACATGTTTGTATTTGTAAATACATAGAAAAAAAGATCTCGAGTCTGGATTCCAGATAAAGCCTGCCCAGGGCTGGAGTGGCTTTCTCCCTGCAGAAGACCAGAGATGAAGGACAGAGTGTGCAGCTTTCAGTTCATTTTACACATAATTACCTCTGTATTGTCTGAACTTCAATGAGCATGCATTATTTTTGCAATGTATAAAGAAAAAGGAAAACATATTCTCCAAGGCCACATGCCAATGAATAACAGTTCTAATAGCACAGTGAGTGTCTGCCATCTGCTGACCTGAGCTGAGGGCACCACGTGCCCATGACTGCTGCCCATCCCACAGCACACCCTGCAGCAAGAACCACCATCCCCTTCAGCAGACAGAAAGGCAGAAGCACAGAAAGGCCAAGTGGTTTACCCAGGCCACACAGCACAAGGCATGCAGGGCCAGGACTGGCATCCCAGGAATCCCACCAGGAGAACATACGCCCGACCTCGGCTCAGTGTGACCCCAGGACTCTCTGCCTGCTGAGGACCTCTTCAACCTGAGCTTGAGCAGACAGCTTTCAACCGATGCACAAGAGGCCTGGAGCGTCCAGCACAGTGGCCTCCTCTTTCAAGTGGCGCCCACATGCCTAGCTCCCACGTGGGCCTTGAGGGCCCCAGTGACTCGGCCTCACTCATCTGGGCTCATGGAACTCATGAGCCCCAGAGCAAACACATGATAAACCCACATTCTGTAATAGAATGTTCTAAAATTAATTCCACAAATACATTGATACACATTCTGTATTAGACTCAGCATTTGAATATGCTGCTGTTCTTGAATATGCACCACCTTGGATGTACGACTTTGATCAAGATTCTCAGATTCTTTACTTCTCAGTTGTCTCCCAAACATGACGAAGAGTACCTCCCAAGGTGGTCCTGAGGAGTAAATGAGAATTAAACCTACAGGAGGCCGTCGCCCGCGGAATTGTTTCAATAGCCAGCATAGGGTTCAATGCTTTCATTCAGTTGGCCCCTTGTTGCTGAGGAAGAGATGGGGGTGGCAGGTGTTGGGACCTCATGAAACGTCACTGCCATTCAGTGACATGAACCTGAAGCCCCACTGCCCTGAAGCAGACCCCAGGCCTCACAGAGGGCAGAGTTAAGCGACATTCCCCATCTCTTATGACTGTGGCACCAAAATGCTAAGGCCAGGCATGTTACGTCTGACAGTTCCTCTTGTCTTAAACATCACCACAATAGCCCGTCTACCCTGATGTAATACAGACACCAACCTTGGACAAGGACCCCCCTGGGCAGAATGGAGAACCCTGGACCCTCCTGGCAGGAAGGTATAGGGAGGACCCCGCCCTGGCTTCAGCAGGTGGTCCTTCCACCCGCTCCTTTCCTAACCGCCTCTCCAAGCACATCCCAGCCCAGGCACCTTCTCATGTGAACGCAAATGCTGCTCTGCACAGAAGATGCCTGAGGTGTGTATAGACGCCGCATCTGGCTTGCTGAGTTAATTATCAGAATGAGAATAATGGAGCAGACAAAATGAGCTAACGCCACTCACCATGGCAGTGGCAAGAGGAAAACAGAGCCCCTCGAAGTTCTGAATCGGACTCAAGTGAACCTATTTATCACTGTCTAATTAAATACCCCCATTCCTTTGGAAAATAAATTTCCATCATTCTTTCCTCAATTAGACCAATAAACTGTTACTTAAGTGTCTTTCTCTTTAAAGTTTTTCTAACTCCTCACTCTCAGCTCTTAAAGCCACCTGCCCACATTCAGGAGCTTGGTAAGGCAGGGACAGAGATTTAAAATTCTCTCTCTGTCCTCTGTCCCCATCCGGATCTCATCCTCACCCTTTCTTCCCTCTCCTCAGTCCATCCCTGGCTGGGCCTGGCTGAAGGGCTCCAGAGGCCCTGGTGGAAGAAGGCCAATGCGAGCCCCAGCTCCTCCACAGACCAGCAGGGTGGCCAGGGAGCACCGACTGGCGGAGCATGAGTCCCCACCAGGGAAGTGGGAGAAGGCACTCAGGGCTGCTGTGAGAGTCCAGGGAGACCTCAGGTGAGAAACACCTAGAGTGCATTGCAAACCAAACGCAGGTTACAAACACCCGCATTGTTCTTGGGACCAGCACGATGCTCTGCCTCACCCACTCCCCTCTCATCACCCTCAGGGAGGCCTGTGCTCTAAGGGGAGCCATCAGCACTTGGGCCTCAGATCAGCAGACCTGGGCTCTAGTCCCCGCTGCATGCCATCATACCTGTCCTCACCTCTCTGAATCTTCTTTCCCTGTCTGCAAACCAGGAGTCCCAGTCACCCTCAGTTTTGCTGTGACACTAAAGTGCACACAAACTGCTAGCTTGGTGCCCCGAACACCCAGGTTGTGAAATGGCCCCATGACTAAGTCTGTGCTCCCTGAAAAGCAGACACTCATCGCACCTGAGTGCCCGGAGGAGGCAGGGTCAGCTTCTGGACTTGCCTGCTGGAAGCATCCAGACCCTTGGCTGTCGACAGAGAAAGGCCAAGCAACCCGGATTTGATGAGAAGACTTTAACTGCTAACTTTGATGCATCTTTCCAATATCCTCAGTCCCCTAATGAAGATGTGCACAAGATTAACAGATGCAATTAGAAAGAGAGGCTTTTGTTTCATTCTATACAGAATCAGCTTTATTGTGCTTATTTATAAAACCTTCGCATTTTCAAAGTCAAGGAACACAGAAAGGGAAACACAGAGTGCCGGAGGACATCACAGGCAATTATCTTTGCAGGAAAATGAGGACAAATGCATGACATAAATCTCATTGCCCACTGAGTGGTGAACCTCCACAAGAAACAGAAAAATGTCCCAAGTTTGTGTTTACAAGTGCCCTTGTACGTTGCCTTCATAAGCACTTTGTATTTATGACACAGAATTTTATCAGGGTGCCAGCAGCAAAGCAGGGGCCCAGGCCCAGGGGAAGTCCTCGGGGGAAACTGAGGCAGGGGCATGGTCCGTGAGACCAGGGCCATCAGCTGTGAAAATGCCTGGCTGCAGGCATGCTGGTACCTGTCACCCTCCCCAGCACTGTCAGGGCTGGCAAGGGCCTGGGACAGGCAGAGTCTGAGAACGCCCATCCTGGCAGCCGGGGCTGGCGGGGGCAGGCGGCAGTGTGGAGAAGGTGGGCAGGGATGGACAGAGGGCAGCCAGGGCTGGTGAGAATGGACAGGGGCAGACGGGGCGGGTGGAGGCGGGAGGGGCAAGCAGGCCTTTCTCGAACCGATCTTCTGGAGCTTAAAGTAAAAAAAAAACTACATCGTCTGCTGAATATTTTCATGCAATTCATACAATAAGAGCATTAAAAATAACCAGTGGGAATTATTTTGACTTTCCAGAAGCCCTCTTAAAAGGCGACTGAGATGAGAGCGTCCTCGCGGGGGGTTAACAGTAAGATCTTCCATATATCAAACACTGATTAAGCATTAGGAATGAATCGTAATTCTCAGTTCTCTATTGGAAACACGTTAACTGTGCAGAGTTGGAAGAAATCAGAGGAGGTCAGGCGTTTCTTCCCTGCGATCATTAGCAACCGGCCACAGCCACCGGCAGCTTGCGACAGTTTGTCAGCCACAACAAAACAGAGTGGCAGCGGCTTCCCAAGTGACCTCAGGGCACTGCACAGCAGTGAGAGGACACCTGGCACCACCGCACCATGTGGGCTGTGCGGACACCGTGCGGGCTGTGTGGGCACCGTGTGTGCCGTGCGGGCGCCGTGTGTGCCGTGCGGGCGCCGTGTGTGCTGTGCGGGCGCCGTGCGGGCTGTGCGGGCGCCGTGCGGGCTGTGCGGGCGCCGTGCGGGCTGTGTGGGCACCGTGTGTGCCGTGCGGGCGCCGTGTGTGCCGTGCGGGCGCCGTGTGTGCTGTGCGGGCGCCGTGCGGGCTGTGCGGGCGCC
>NW_016806237.1:403417-433266 GCF_001698545.2 Rhinopithecus bieti | reverse complement strand
CCGTGTGTGCTGTGCGGGCGCCGTGCGGGCTGTGCGGGCGCCGTGTGTGCTGTGCGGGCGCCGTGCCGGCTGTGCGGGCTGTACGAGCTGCGCGGGCGCCGTGCGGGCTGTGCGGGTAAAGAACAATGAGGCAATTCCATGTTATGTGTATTTTACTACCACTTAATTAATTGATTTTTGATTTAAAAAAATGGGGGGGTGGAATTTGGGGCCGGACGCGGTGGCTCTCCTAGTACTTGGGGAGGCCGAGGTGGGTGGACTGCCTGAGCTCCGGAGTTCCAGACCAACCTGGGCAAAACATGAAACCCTGTCTCTAATAAAAATACAAAAATTAGCCGGGCGTGGTGGATGCCTGTAATCCCAGCTACCCGGGAGGCTGAGGCAGGACAATCGCTTGAACCCAGGAGGCGGAGGTTGCAGTGAGCCGAGATTGCACCACTGCCCTCCAGCCTGGATGGCAGAGCAAGACTCCAACTCAAAAAAAAAAAAAAAACCCAGATTTGGTTTTGTTGCTGGGTTTTGGGGGTTTTCTGAGACAGGGTCTCACTGTCTCCCAGGCTGAAGTGTAGTGGTGCAATCACAGCTCACTGCAGCCCCAACCCCCCAGGCTCAAGTCATCCTCCCACCTCAGCCTCCTGAGGAGCTGGGACCACACCCAGCTAATTTTTATTTGTTTTTTTGTAGAGACGGGATCTCGTTATGTTGTCCAGACTGGTCTTAAATTCCTGGGCTCAAATGATTCACTCACCTGGGCCTCCCGAAGTGCTGGGATTACAGTCATGAGCAATTACACCCAGCTAAAAAAGATTTAGAAGCAGCCATGGTCAAGCTGAGCCTCCTTACTGCCTCACTATCTCCCTTCACCTCACCAGTTCCCCTCTCATCTCCTTAAATCCACCCTCACCTCCCCATATCGGCTCATACCTCCTCAGATCCACCCTCACTTCCACAGATGCCTCCTCACCTCCTCAGATCTATCCTCTCCTCCTCAAATTCACCCTCACCTCCCCAGATCTTCTGATACCTCCTAAGATTCCCCCTCACCTCCTCAGATCACCCCTCACCTCCTCAGATTCCTCCTCACCTCCTCAGATCCCCCTTCACCTCCTCAGATCTCCCCTCACATCCTCAGATCCCACCTCACTTTCTAAGATCCCTCCTAACCTCCTCAGATCCCCCCTCAGCTCCCCTGATCCCTCCTCACCTCCTAAGATCCCTCCTAACCTCCTCAGATCCCCCTCACCTCAGATCCCCCCTCAGCTCCCCTGATCCCTCCTCACCTCCTAAGATCCCTCCTAACCTCCTCAGATCCCTCCTCACCTTCACATCTCCCCTCAGCTCCCCAGATCTCCCCTCACTTTCTCAGATCCCTCCTCACCTCCGCAGGTCCCTCCTCACCTCCATTTCCCCCTCTTCCCCAACTAGGTGACCCACTGGGCCTGTCTTACCCAGGACTTTCCTGGCTTGAGGACTAACATTCCCATGTCCCAGGCACTTCTTCAGTCTTGGCACACTCGGACAGCAGGTCACTCTATTCACGGGGCCTCCTTCCTCAGAACCGGTCATCACCCCATGGACTCCTCTCCACATGTCCCCCAGGCCTGAGGCAACAACCTGTTACAGTCCATATCACAGCCACTGCCCTTGGCTCACATTTGGCTTCCCTCTGGGCTGCTCCTGGAGCCTCTGCCCTCCTCTGCCCCTGGCACTGGTGTTCCCAGGTAAGAAAAGACAACCGGAGTCTCCCCAGCCATGGAGGCTCCTTCCCTCCGGGTACTCACCATGTGCCCTGTCCACTGACCAGCCATGCAGGCCCTGCCTCCTTCCCTCCGGGTACTCACCATGTGCCCTGTCCACTGACCAGCCATGGAGGCTCCTTCCCTCCGGGTACTCACCATGTGCCCTGTCCACTGACCAGCCATGGAGGCTCCTTCCCTCCGGGTACTCACCATGTGCCCTGTCCACAGACCAGAGCCAGCTCATGAAGGACCTTGAGGCCTCCGTGGACATCCAAGGGGCTGCTGTGCAAACTCCCAGCTCAGCCCAGGGGCTCCCCACGGTTCTGTCCTGGGCCAGGCCCCTTGTTCTCTGAGCCCAGGCTAGGGATGAAAGCCGAGCAGGATGTCTCCCCTCCTGCAGACCAGGCCTCCTCAGACAGTGGGTTCCAGTTGGAAAACTGGCTCAGGCCCAGAAACATGGCCAGGGACTGTGACCGTGTCCTGGTGGTGACCCCCAGCCTCCTTGTTTCTCGTGGCCATAGAGACTGAGCAATGCCCAGCAGACGGCCCACTCTCTCCTGGGGCCACGTGTCCCCCTTTCAACTCTCCCCACAGTGCCCCATGGGTCAGGGCCTCGCTGCCACACATTGCAAAACTGTGTCCTTTCTCTGTGCACCTATCACAGTGACATCCTGCCCCGCCCACCCCATATGGTGAGCCCTGCTCTGTGGCACCACTTTGGCCTGCAGAGGCCAGCGCTGAGCTCCCAAGGGGAGCTGGAGCCCTCACCAGCAGGCTCCCCCCAGAGCATACACGTGGCCTCATGTGGACACCCACATCTCTGAGCCTCTGGCCCCTCCTCTCTGGACCCTCTGGCGCTTCTTCACTCAGCCAGGCCATCGCCCCTGAGCCTGCAGGAGCCCTCCAAGCACTGGGGCCTGCCAGGGCATGGACCCCATACCCCGAAGCTCCCAGAGCAACAGATTCTCCTCTCCCACCTTCCCATACGCCACCCCCAAGTTCCAGTCCCACGCGGCCTCTCCCAGCTCCTGGCAGCACAAGCTGGCTGGTCCTGCAGTGCTCACGGGGTACAGGGCCCCTGGGGGCTCAGGAGGGGAGGGGAGGCCAAACTCTGAGGGAGGCTGAGCTGCCCTGGAGGCTGGGCGTCCACGTGTGGTTTTCAACAGGGAGAGTGCTAGCTTTAAATGGAGGGTGGGGACAGAGAATCAGAGGATTCAAGAGTTGTCCCTATGCCGTAGGTGGAGGTTCTCGTTTCCCCCGACCTTGCGACTATGCGCCTGCCTGGGCTGAGAACTCAGGCTCACCCAGTGCTCTGCATCATCTGAGGCTTGGGCCAGGCCTCACCCTCGTTGCCCTCACTGCTTTTGATGCAGTCTTTCAGGAGAAGGAGGGTCTTCAGTGGTCAGAGCAAGGGGCCGGCCAGGGCCACCTGGAGACCATGGAGTCACACCCATCCCTCCAGTACTCCAGGAGCCCCTGTGGCTCAGTGCTAATGCTCGCCACCCTCCATCTTCACCGTCCTTCTCCTGGGTGTCACCGGTCCCAGGCGCTGTCGCTCCACTTTCCTATTATTGCTGCATCCCGACACCAGTGACAGCTTCGGTTCCACATTAAGGGCAACTGAAAGCAGAAATCTGCTGGAATGGGGTGAAGGGATCTATAGGGACTATAAATACATGAGTTAGCATCTCAGCCAGCCATCCTGAGATACACAAATACCTTCAAACCCAAACTCTCTCTAGGTACAAAGGAAGTAAAATGTGATCGCAGCAGAGCGTCCCTGCTTTCCACCTTCAGGGACTCCTTCTAAGTCCCTCTGGGCATGGGTGGGATTTTTATAAAGCTCTGAAGTCTCCCTTCGAAGTGAAGTGAAGGCTAAAAACCAGTGCCTTTTATAAGCCAAGCTTTAAGACCGGAAGCTACCATCTGTTTGTTTGTTTGTTTGTTTGAGACGGAGTCTCACTCTGTCTCCCGGGCTGGAGTACAGGGGCACAGTCTCCGCTCACTGCAACCTCCGCCTTCCGGGTTCAAGGGATTCTCCTGCGTCAGGCTCCTGAGTAGCTGGGATTACAGATGCTTGCCACTGCACCCAGCTAATTTTTGTATTTTTAGTAGAGACAGGATTTCGCCATGTTGGCCAGGCTGGTCTCAAACTCCTGACCTCAGGTGATCCACCTGCCTCGGCCTCCCAAAGTGCTGGGATGACAGGTGTGAGCCACCACGCCCAGCCCACCATCTGCTTTTGATGCAGTCTTTCAGGAGAAGGAGGGCCTTCAGTGGTCAGAGGAAGGGGCCGCCAGGGCCACCTGGAGAGCATGGAGTCACACCCATCCCAGAACCTGGTCCTGGGGCAGCAGCACTTGGCTGCAGCCTGGGCTTCTAGGAACTCATGATTAAAAGCTAAATGAGGTTTAGAAGTAATAAGGTTTGTTGTTGTTGTTGTTTGTTTCTTTGAGATGGCGTCTCACTCTGTCGCCCAGGCTGCAGGCTGGAGTGCAGTGGCGAGATCTCGGCTCACTGCAAGCTCTGCCTCCCGGGTTCACGCCACTCTCCTGCCTCAGCCTCCCCAGCAGCTGGGACTACAGGCACCCGCCATCACACCCAGCTAATGTTTTGTATTTTTAGTAGAGATGGGGTTTCACCGTGTTAGCCAGGATGGTCTCCATCTCCCGACCTCATGGTCCGCCCACCTCGGCCTCCCAAAGTGCTGGGATCACAGGCGTGAGCCACCGCGTCCGGCCTACAAGTAATACGTTTTTTATATGTACGTTTATGAAAAGAGCATCATGGAACGTGTCCCTCTAGTGAAAGGGCATTTTCATTAACTCGCCCGATGCTCCTCATGCCTACCCGACTCCGTAATGCACAATGCACTTACAAGTAATGACACCAAATTGCTTCCTCAATGTTCTGCAACTCAGACTTCTCACTGAGATCCAGTGAGCTTCGTATTAGAATATCATCTTGCTGGCATCTCTTTAGCAGGGAGTCAGCAAGTAAATCCAGGTGTGCTGTGAAACCTCTAGATGAAATTATCTTTCCCTATCTGTAGCTTAACGATGAAACAGAATACATTTCTCAAAGAGATCCATGAGCTACTGAGAAAAAAAAAATTCCACTGGTCAAAAATTTGCTGTCTTTTTTACAATTTGTATTTTTAGCTACATTTGAAATCAATTACTCACATTTTGCACAGGTAGCCAAACATGTTCTCAGCAAAATTCTTTCTTTTTTTTTTTTTGAGATGGAGTCTTGCTCCGTCGCCCAGGCTGGAGTGCAGTGGCGCGATCTCGGCTCACTGCAACCTCCACCTCCCCAGTTCAAGCAATTCTCCTGCCTCAGCCTCCTGAATAGCTGGGATTACAGGCGCCGCCACCTCACCTGGCTAATTTTTGTATTTTAGTAGAGATGGTGTTTCACTATGTTGACGAGGCTGGTCTCAAACTCCTGACCTCAGGTGATCTGCCCACCTCAGCCTTCCAAAGTGCTGTGATTATGGGCATGAGCAACCATGCCCAACCCGCGGCAAAATTCTTGATGAGCAGCTTGTCACTATGTTGTTGACTTTTGTGCTTAGGGGGAAGGATATGCCACTACACTTGGATTTAAAGGACAGCCACAGAATCTGGCACCTCGGCCAGGTGATGCTCCCCCCCAGGGGATGCTCCCCCCCAGGTGATACTCCTCCACCAGGTGATGCTCCTCCACCACGTGATACTCCCCTGCCAGGTGATACTTCCCCACCAGGCAATGCTCCCCCCCAGGTGATGCTCCCCCCCAGGTGATGCTCCCCACCAGGTGATGCTCCCCCCAGGTAATGCTCCCCACCAGGTGATGCTCCTCCACCAGGTGATGCCCCTGCCAGGTGATGCTCCCCTACCAGGCCATGCTCCTCTGTGGCTTCTACTCTGCAGAATACCTACTTAATTGAGCTGGAAGATCATTCCCTGTTATGGTTGTTAGTGCAGAAGCTGGTAGCAGCATTATCCCCCTTCAACAGAATAATTTTTATGTCAAGGGTCTCAGCCATAAGCAGTAGAAGAAATCAGTTCCCAGTTTGTATCCTAATAAAGGAAAGATTCTCTCTGCTCACATTGCGATGAGGTCCTGCCTAGAAAAGAATGCTCCATCGAAGCCCTGATTCCAGGCTGACCCAGAGGATTTGGGGGACAGGGAATACTCCCTCCACCTGGAAAGGGGCAGCCTGTCAGCCCTGACTGGTGCTCAGCCCACACCATGCTGCTGCTACCAGGAGAGCAGGGATGCCCCGCAGGTAATGGAGTGGCAGGGGCCAGGCTGGATGCCCACCACGGGCCGTAGCAGGCAAACTCAGGCCTTGGCACCACACTGTGGCCTGCTGTGTCCATGGATGCCAACAGGATCCTGTAGTGGAGGACAGCCATTCCAGAGCAGAGGCTGCACAAACATGCTCCCTGCAACCTTCTGCAGCTGAGGGTGCTGTGTGAGCATCCTTGGAGTCTCTCCTAGGCAGTAGGGCCAGTCCACGCTCTGTTGGAGGCTGGAGACTCCAGGCCTGCAGCTCCTGCCCTGACGCCCATCTGGGCTCAGATCCTGGCTCTCCACAAGACGTCCTAGAGGGTCACCAGCAGGATACCGGAAATGAGCTTGCATCTTCCCACATACATGCATGCACACATGCACAAAACATACACATATATAAACACACTTGTGCACGTGTTCATGCGCATGCACACACATCACATCCATGCACCGAGTTTACAGACCCATGCACACGCATACCCACACACACACATGCACTCCCCACAGCTTAACTGTGCCGATAAGGCGAGTGGACGCCAGTCTTCTCTCCCTGTAGCCTAACATTTCCACAATGCACCTTTACAGCCCCCACTCAGCGGTGAAGCCTCCCCCTGCCCCTGGATGCTGGGCATGGCACTAGCTCCAGCCTGGGCTCCAGGGGCTCACACACATCTACTTGCCATCTTGGAGCCTGTGAGCTCCCTGAGGACAAGCCCAGGCCAGCTGCGGGGAGGATGAGAGGCCCGGTGGAGCCCAGCTGAGCTGTCAAGCCGGGGTTGTCCCAGAGCAGCCAGCCCCAAGCCAACCCCGTGTGTGTGAGTGCCCCGCCAAGCAGAGTCCCCAAGTCCAAGCTGGCAACAGACAGGAGCAGAGAACTGGGGTGGGGGTTCAGACTGTTGTTACTGTGGCAATGGGTGTGAGATACAGCGGGTGGGGACAGTGACTCTCCTATTGGCATGAAAGCATAGTGAACACTCAACACACCCAGAAAGAAGAGAGTCTTATAAATGGCTGGGCTGTGCAGGGTGCCCGCCTGCTCCCCTGTGCCAAAAAATAAAATCCCTGCTGCGAGAATCAGGTAAGCTCCACCTGTCCTTGTGCAGCCTTGTAACAGGGGCCTAATGAAGGCCACAGAGGGCTCCTGAGAAGGCCTGGCCTGATGGGCAATGGGACCCTGGCTCCCTGTCCTGTTCCTATCCTTCAGGCCTGATGTGAACAGGATGCAGGTGCCTGTGGGGCTCCTGGCACTAACCCATGGCACCCTGGGCCAAAAATGGCTTCGAGGACCACCCCTCGGGTCCAGCCGGCCACCTGGGCTCATTCTCGAGGTTTGGCCTTGGCCTCTTCTCCAGCCCCACCTGTGTCAGTGTCGGGCCACTAGGACTGCAGTCCTTGAAGCCTCTGTCCCCAGGCCAGCAGCCACCACCACATAACCTACCTGCACCTGGGTTTCGGCCCTGCACAGTTCCTCCTGCCACAGTGGCCCAGGCTAATGTATTTCCAGCAGCATTTCCACTTCCATCACCCCTACCCTGCCCAGGAGCTGAGGGGTTCCCAGTCACTCTGGGGTCAAGGGCCAGTCCCATACCTACTATGGATGGACCTCCATCCACTGCAGGCCCCTGGCGCCCGCTGCGTGGGGTCCCCTCAGTGACCGAATGACTCAGCATGGACGCTGGACATGCACAAGCAGACGGTGTCTGGAGCCTCCATGGACCCAGCACTGAGGAGCAAGGGGACGTCACAAGAGGGGACCCTGCACCCAGGAGGGAGTGGGGAGGGACTGCTGAAGCCAAGGAGTGCCACAGAGGAGCCGGTGTGACTCAGGGACCCCAGCAGAGCCCCTCCACAGCCCCAGTCCCAGCTCTCCCTGGCCTGGAGGGCACCGCGTTCCCAGCTCCCCGCTCCTTCCTGCTCATCTCTGAACCCATCCAGCAGCAGCCCCCAGGGAGCCAGGCTCCCAGCACCGCTGTCACTAAGGGCCACGCCTGCCTTTCCATGCCATGTGTTATCTTCACTCCTGCCTGCATCTAGCCAGCCCCTGAGGCCAAGGGACGTCCTTGTTTCTCCTTCTGTGCCCGCACAATGGCCAGGAGCCAGGGACGGAGGCTGCCAGATACCTGAGAAATGATGGAAACAGACAAGCCCCAGATCACCCTCCTCACTTTAAATCTGTACCAGGGAAGGATTTAGAACTAAATATTCCATTGGCCTGGAGGTGCCTGGCCAGGAGGTCTGGGAGAATTGAAGAACCTCCCCCTCCCCTCCTCCCCCTCCCTTTCCCCCATCGTCTCCTCTCCCCTCCCCTCCCTCCCTCTCTCTCTCTCTCGCTCTCGCTCTTGCTCTCACTCTTTCTCGCTCTCTAGCAGCACGCCATGTCTGACTCAAAGCCCAGTGGTAACAGTCAACGAAGGCCAAGGCTCTGTGGAGACAAAATCTCCGGGTAAGCCAGTGATCACCCTGCCATTTCTGTCCTGCTGGTGGCCAGGCCACAGGAGAACCACACCCAGCTCGGCCCAAACCAACACCTGGCCACTTTCCAGGTGGTATCTCCAGGACCCCTGGGGGCTCCTCCATCATCTGCATGCCCAGTCACCAGCCTGGGACCTCCAGGAGCCGGCGGGGCAGCAGGCGTGGGCAGGAGAGGAGGCAAGAGAAGCCACAGGTCCCCATCCTGTCCCCAAGCACAGCCCTGAGCAGGTTCAGCAAAGACCAAAGTAGGGAGCAGGGATCTGAGTCATCGAGCATCCACTTTGCCCTGAGCACCATTCCACATGCCAGGGATGCAGGAGGGAGGCAAGGGCAGCCAGACGTCCTGGTAGGATGAAGAGACAGAGAGAGAGTGAGGCAAAGAAGTATAGACAGAAACAGAGAGATACAGAGATAGAGACACTGGGGCAGAGATATAAAGAGACAGAGAGACACAGACAGAAAGAGACTAAGAGAGAGAAACAGACAGAGACAGAGAGAGGGGTAGCGAGGCTCCCGAGAAACCCTTCCCTTAGAGGGAGAGTGTAGGGGGAAGGCGGGCTGCGGAGGCGGAGGAGTGTGAGGGAGGCAGTGGAAGGGGTGGGCCAGGCAGCATCCAGGCAGGGGTGAGGAGGGCCTGAGAGAGCCGGGCAGAGCAAGTGCACCGGCCATCACTCAGGGGCCACTTCTGCCGCCACGGTGGGGAGCCCTGCGGACCCAGCCTGGGAGGACCTGGGAGATGCCACTGCAGGCTGCTGGAGGCGTGATCTGCGTTGTGGATTAAAAAGACACACCCCTGACCCAGGAGAGCTGGGTGGGAGGGAGGTGGCTGTGGGTGAAAGGGCAGGAGGGAGCCTTCGGTGATGGCTGTTCTGCATCTGGCTGTGGGTGCTTGTGGTGGAATTGTCTAGAACTCAACGTGCCCCCCCACACACAGACAGGTGCACACAAAACTGAAGCCAGAACAAGGCTCATGGTTTATTGATGGGATATCCCGGCTGTGCTACTGCACTCCATCCAGTTTTGCAAGGTGCTCCTGCTGTGGGGAACAGGGCAGGGTACATGGGGTCTCTCTGTACCACCCCTCGCCATTGCCTGTGAGCCCATAACTCTCTCAAAATGTATTTTAAGCACCCCATCGCTAGCACGTGGAAAAGAGGATGTAACAGCCTATGTGGATGCCTGGAGGTGAGGCAGCTCTGCAGGAGACCAGGACCTGGGCGGGAAGGGCACATGGAGAAGGGGTCAGGGTAACACTGGGATACATGAGGACTGTGGGCAGAGGGAGCAGGGCTTCAGAGAAGCAGGGACGGGGTGGCTGCCAGGGGCTTTCACAGGCGAGAAGAGAGAGGGAAACAGTTTTCTACCCAGCGTGCCTAGTCCCAGGGCTGTGTCACCCCAGACTCTGGCTGAATTCCCCCCAAATAGCAAGGTTTTGTGTGTAAATTAAGCAAACTTATAACTTTGACAGGTCATTTGAGTTTGGGAACAAGGCTAGTTTGCCAAAATGATTCTTCCCTCTTTAATTAAAATCTTTTATTAACTGCCAAGCTAATACCTTCCCCTAAGACAGATGAGATAATGAGCCCACATCCATCAGCCCAGGCGAGCAGCCGTCCACAGAGGCTGGGGCGGACTCAGGAGAAGGGAGCCAGCCCCCACAGACACCCCACGCTCTCGCTGCAGGGACAGCCCCAAACGCAGGCAGGAGTCCCATTCAGGACACACATCAGCCCTGTCAGAAGGTCCCTGCCAGAAACAGGGTGGCCCAGCCAGTGGCCTCCAGCCCACCACTTTGCAGGTTGCAACGTCCCCCACCATTTCTACTGCCATGCACTCGGAGAGGCCACGGGGCCGCCTTAAGGGCAGGGCCCGGTCCCAGTGGGTCCCAACTTGCTCTCTCGGTCACTGAGTAGGGCAGGTTTTGGAGGCCAACAGGAACCACCCCTGGGCCTCAGGAGCCTCTGTTAGGGCCATAGCCATTAGCACAGACAGGGCACCAGGCACAGGGACAAAGGCCCAACACAGCCCGGTCCAGATCCAGCCCTCCCTGATACAGGGGCAGGCTCTGGTAAGGGACTGTCCACCAGCCTGGTTCACCCCTCAGTGGCGGTCCTAACTCCATCTTTATTTCACTTCACTAGAAACATTTTTTTTTTTTTTTTTTTTTGAGACGGAGTCTCGCTCTGTCGTCCAGGCTGGAGTGCAGTGGCCGGATCTCAGCTCACTGCAAGCTCCGCCTCCCGGGTTTACGCCATTCTCCTGCCTCAGCCTCCCGAGTAGCTGGGACTACAGGCGCCCGCCACCTCGCCCGGCTAGTTTTTTGTATTTTTTAGTAGAGACGGGGTTTCACCGTGTTAGCCAGGATGGTCTCGATCTCCTGACCTCGTGATCCGCCCGTCCCGGCCTCCCAAAGTGCTGGGATTACAGGCTTGAGCCACCGCGCCCGGCCAGAAACATTTCAAACACAGACAAGAATAGGGACCCACACAACAAGTACCCAAGTGTACACCAGCAGCCTATAACCACACCCCTCCTAACCCCTTATACAATACCTATGAGTCTACACTGACAGAATGATCAAATAGAAGAGTACATGCAGAAAAGTCTGTGCAGTGGCTCATGTCTGTAATCCCAGCACTTTGGGAGGCCAAAGAGGGAGGATCACTTGAGCTCAGGAGTTCAAGACCAGCCTGGGCAACACAGCAAAACTTTGTAATTTTTGTCTGTATAAAAAATACAAAGAAATTAGCCAGGTGTGGTGATGGCTGTGGTCCCAGCTACTTGGGAGGCTGAGGTAGGAGGATTGCTTGAGCCCAGGAGGTCAAGGCTGTAGTGAGCTGTGTTCGCACAACTGCACTCCAGCCTGGGTGACAGAGAGATACCCTGTCTCCAAAAGAAAAAAAAATGAAGAAAAGAGATGAATATGTAGAAGTCTCCATGTAGAACTCAGCAATTTATGGGCTAGTCCCCCTCAGGGACACTCATTCAGTGTGGGCTGCACACAGGGACTTCCAATGACACCCTATAGAAGGAGGGAGAAAGCAGAACTGGGGTGGAGACCGGGCAGGTGACCAAGGTCAGCGCCACAGCAAGAAGTCATGTCAACAGCATAGCCTCGATGTGACGGGAGCGGGGTGGCGCTTTGCCCCTGAGGGCTTCCTCCCAAAACACCGCTGCCCCAACCTCACCACAAGAAAACCCCAGTCGAGAAAGCCTTCAAAATACTCTTCTCGCTGTTACGGTCACCAGAGACAAGCAGAGTCCGAGAAATGCTGCAGCCAAGGAGCATGAGGACACGGCGATCTGGTGGGATCCTGGGGCAGAAAGGGGACCTCAGCTGTACGGACTCTAGCTAATAGTAACGTGTCACTATTTGTTCATTCATTAGAACAAATGCACCTCGCCTGTGCAAGATGTTCACGGGGCGGGTAGGTGGGGGGAGCAGGGTGTGTAATAAGAACTCTGGACTACCTGCTCATTTTTTCTGTAAATACAGAACTGCTCTAAAAACAAAGCCGAACCTCAACTGTCCCCAAGGTCCCTTGGCTCCCTTCTTCGAGGGGACGCAGAAGGTTCACTGGGGCTAAGGAACAAAAAACTCCTGGGAAGGGCCGACTCTGGGGAGGGGAGGCCAGGCCTGCGGGGCCCTGCTGCTCGAGTGCTGGGGCCCAGGCCCGGTGGCTGCAGGGGCCGAGCCGACCCGGGTTTGGGGAGGCGGGCAAGGCACCCCAATGGTCTGGGGCTAGGGCTATGCCAGGTCCGCTCCCTTCTTCAGCGCAAGTCGCAGCCCGGGCAGGACGGGACAGGGGCGTCCCCTGCACGACCGAGCACCCCGGGCCAGGATGCAGGGCCCACCCGTTGGAGGCTCGGCCCCCAACCAGACGGATCCGCGGGTCCCCGGGGACGGACAGGCAGGGGTCCGGGGATCCCCCCTGCTTCACCGCAGCCGCCGCTCCCAGCACGGCCACCTCCAGGGCTCAGGCACGTGTTCCCCGGAGGTCCCGGCCCACTCCTGCTCGGAAAGACTCGGCAGCCGCAGGCAGCAGGGCGGGGCTCCGAGCCAGACCTGGGGGGTCCTACCCCGGCCACGCAGGCACCGTGGACTCCGCTCCGCTCCCGCAGGTAGAGCACAGTGCACGCAGGTAACGCCCGGGCCGGCCGCAGAACCAGGTGAGCCCCGCACAGGTGTGAAGGCAAGCGCCTCTGGCTTGGCGCGCCCCCGAGACCTTCCGGCCGCCGCTTCATCTGCGAAGGAGGCCCGGGCAGACCGGTCGCGCTCCCGGGACCCCGCACACGGCGGGGCGCGCACACGGCGGGGCGCGCACACGGCGGGGCGCGCACACGGCGGGCGCGCCACACGCGCGGCGGGCGGCGCACACGGCGGGGCGGCGCACACGGCGGGCGAGCCGGTCCGGCGATCCGCGAAACTGACTCTTGGACTCTTGCGCGATCCTCCGTCCTCGCACGCCCCCTGGCGCCTGGAGACCGCTCCTGGAGACGGCAAGCCCGGGCTGGAGCGCGGTGCGCAGCGCCCTCGCGTGGACACACCCCGCCACCGCCCGCCGCCGAGGTCTGCAGCCGACGTGGCCTCCCTGTGACTTGCTGCGCGCTGACCTCGATGGTGCAGCAGCGACCAGGGGACGATAGCATCCTGGACCGTTTTGCATACGTGGAAAGTGAGCCTTTCAAGGTCCTGGAGCTGGTGCATTGACTCCGCATACGACAGAAGATACAGTTCGCGCCCCGGCCTTGTCCCTCCGAAGTCACACCAGGCTGCAGAGGCAGCAAAGATCCCAGTTGGCGCGGGACCCTGGGCATCACCTGCCGTCGCTGGTCCCGGGGTGTCCCTGCAGCCTCAACGTCCAAGGCACTCTGGGATCCAGGACAGGGACCCGACCCAGCCAGGCAGGGCTCGTGACTGGCTCCTACTCTGGCGTCTGGTTCCAGGGCTGTTGGTTCCTGCACACGCCCTCCCCAGTGGCGCCACCTGGACCCTGGCACCAGCGGCTGTACGCCTCCCCAGATGCGCCGGGCAGACTCCTCCAGAAGGGATGTGCACAGGCCGCCCCCAGGAGCGCGCGTCTGGAGCCTGAGCAGCCCCTTTCGGCCCAGACCCCCGACCCCACCCCTGTGCGCCACAGGGCCCGGGGGAGGGGACAGAAACAGGATGGGAAGCAAGGGGGGCGCACGTGGACGGGCGATCTGTTCCCTGAAGCTCCCAAGACCCAGGACTTTCTAAATTCACAAGGCAGTCTTCACGGTCACTGGTAGGTGTATTTGTCAAGGTAAGAGGACAGGACACGGTTTAACGTTCGTTCGCTTGACTTAAAACTTCCAGTATTTGCGGCTGGGTGCGGTGGCTCACGCCTGTAATCCCAATCCCAACACTTTGGGAGGCCGAAGCGGGCCGGATCATGAGGTCAGGAGATCGAGACCATCCTGGCTAACACGGTGAAACCACGTCTCTACTAAAAAATACAAAAAACTAGCCGGGCGAGGTGGCGGGTGCCTGTAGTCCCAGCTACTCGGGAGGCTGAGGCAGGAGAATGGCGTGAACCCGGGAGGCGGAGCTTGCAGTGAGCCGAGATCGCACCACAGTAGATAGAACCCAGCGCGCGCGCTGGGGGTGAGTGCTCCCGCCGGCCTCAGACCTGCCTTCAGGGAGAATCCGTCCCCGCCCCAGGCCTGAGTTTGTTTCCCTACCGGCAAAAATAACACCCAAAATGCCATCGTGCTGGGGGGTCCTCAGCAGGTTCTAAATAGGCACCACGCTTGGGGCAGGGCATGGCCTTCACGGTGGGCTGCTCCTGTGGTGCCAGCGTTCTCTCCTTCCAGCAAAGCCGGTCCTGGGCACCTCCTCACCCTCTCTGCCTACCATTAGGACCAGTATGGGCCCATTCACAGCCCAGCACTCCACCCTCCACACAGTGCTGTCCCTGGCCACCCAGAGGAACATGTCTCCCTCCCAAGCCACAAGAGCCAATTCACTGACTCCTCACACCTCACAGGGGTTAAGAGGGCGAACTGCAGCCAGGAGGCCCAGGGTCAAATCCTGGTCCACCAGGTATTATGACCAGGAGCAGTTTGCTTCACCCATGCCTCAGTTTCCCCATCTGTCAAATGGGGCTGATGATGCCTACCTCATAGGGTTGTGGTGAGAATTAGATGACTTAATAGAGGACAGCACCTGTTTGCTGTGGTAGTTTCAGCGTCGGTTGGAGAGTACGTCCCTGCAGGAATGCACATAGAACAAGGGGTCACAGGTGACCGGGTGTGTGTTTGTCTAGTGAGAAGTTCGGAGCAAGTTCAAACAGAAGATCATGGTTAAGGTGAGTGGCCCTTTAACAGAATCTCCAGGAAAGGAGAACCCTGGGATCAGGGCCTGAGCTCCCCAACCTCCTTCAGCCACACGGCTAGAAGCAGGACTGGCTTTCCAGGCCTGCCACCTGTGCGGTCCCGTGGGGCCCTGCACTCAGGACTACATTCGGTTTCACGTTCTGCTATCATCATCTCAAAATTCTTAATAATTTTATCTGAACGCGTGCTGTTAGTGCAGAGGCACCACAGAGCATGTGGGTGAGCAGAGAACTGGCTACTCCTTGCCACCCGGCTAACATGCAGGGTTCACGATGCACCAGAAGCAGCGTTCCAGTGGGCCCCAGCGTCAGGGGTGACAAGACTCAAGGCGAGGGCAACCTCAGCGTGTAACCGGCTGTGACAGGAGAGCTGGAGCTGATAGCCCTGGCACCACACTTTCCAATCACACCAGAACTTGCTTCCAGCCCAGAAAGAGAGCAACTGCATTCTAAGAAACACGGATGACGGAGTAAATCATCATATCCTCTCTGCCTTGTCTCCTGCCTGTACTAGCCAACTACTCACTGAAGATGACACAGAAGGCAGGCAATGAGAGGGCAACCCACAGCTCCTTCTCTCTCTCTTGCCTTAGCCTGAAGGCAGTGCTCGCTGAGGGAATGTGCACAGATCAAGAGCATTTCCTTTTGTGCAGCACCTCCAGCATCCTGGCAGAAGCTGAGATAGACATTAATGGGCCAACTCAGGTACCCCACACACAAGTTAAATGCTCTTATATTTGCATTTGAAATTGCCACTGCACAGTGTAAAGAAAAGCAGAAACGTTCATGTTAATGACTTAAATTTCTAATTTTTCTTTACTTAGAATATTAAGTAGCAAATAATAAACACCAGGGGGAAAAGCTTTGTATCTCAGCACCTCCAAGGGCACATTTTGCCTGCTTCCTGAACAAGCCCTAAAATTTATACACCTGGACCTGCACGCAGGCCCTGCCCTGCGATATAGGAGACTCCTTCCCTGACAGCGGACAGGGAAACAGCAGAGGGCTGCAGCCCCGATGAGAACCCAGGGCTCCAGGACTCCTGGACTTAGCTGCAGGAGGAGGACAAAACCTGTCGTCATCCCAGAGCATGCCCAGCGGGATTGTATTTTCAACAGGAACATGCTTTCTTACATTTCAGTGTGTGAAACTACACACACTTCCTGCACCTCAGTGCATGGGGTTCAGGGATGGAGACAGAATGGGCCACCACCTCCCATCTCAGCCTCTCTGCTCAGGACCATCCCTGCCAGATCCTGTGCTGCTTCTCATCAGCAACTTTAGACAGCCAAGCGTGCTGCAGCATGGGACGCACTCCTACCCACCAGGAGCCTTTGATTCTGGGACAAGACTCCTGGCATGAGGAAGACCCGCAGATCCTCCCTACCTGCACCCACCAAGGGCAAATGCCCTGGAACCTTCCTCCAGACCTAAAGGCAAATTAGAGGGCTGGGTTGGGGCTCAGAAAATGATACCCAAGGCCTGGGGTTTTGGCACACTGAGTACTAGGAACTGCAGGACACTGGAAGCGCCTCAGAAGCAAGGGCTCTCTGACCCCCTCTGGCCCCTTCCCTTGCCCCCATCCCACCCACCTCAAGGTAGGCCACAGAAAGTAGAATGCCTCTTCCCCAGTGCAGGTGACAGAAACCAGAACCCCTCTCATGCAAGGCCAGCCATAAAAACCTAGAAATATGGCCGGGTGCTGTGGCTCACACCTTGTAATCCCAGCACTTTGGGAGGCTTGAGACGGGTGGATCACTTGAGGTCAGGAGTTCGAGACCAGCCTGGCCATCTCTACTAAAAATACAAAATCTAGGCAGGCATGGTGGTACACGCCTGTAATCCCAGCTACTGGGGAGGCTGAGGCAGGAGAATTGCTTGAACCCAGGAGGTGGAGGTTGCAGTGAGCCAAGATTACGCCACTGCACTCCAGCCTGGGGGACAAGAGCAAAACTCTGTCTCAAGAAAAAAAAAAAAAAAAAAAAAACACCTAGAAATATGACTCTCACCTTCCCCGGCCTTTGTGTAGGAGTTTAACTGAGCAGCTTAACTTCAAAATGCATTTTTAAACTTTTTTTTCCCTTTTCTTTAGTACTGAGACATAACCTTAAATTGCAGAAGCCTTTTCCCTTACTCTTAAAATAGACTCCATACCCCTCCCCTTTCTCACCGTATACCCTCTTCACATGTGTCTGTGAGCTAGTCTCTAATTACCTGCTTGCTTCGAAGTTCTAGGGGCTAATCTTGAGACAGACCAAGTGTGGAAACCCAGGTGCAAAATCCCAGAGCTTACCTCAAGGTGGGCAGTCAAATCTGGCCACTCGTTGAGATGATGCCAGCCCACACTCCAGGTGGACTGAGGCCCAGGACAGCCACCAGAACAAGACACACATTGTACTCAGCACAACCCCTGCACGCCTCCCATTTCAAGTCCCCTCCCGTCGCCCCTTTCTAAACCCTTGCCTTCTCCCCAGAAATTCAAAGTCGTTACTTTGGGTGGGAATCCAGCCACATCCCCATGACTAGTTCTGGTTAACCATCATTTTCTTTCTACCAGACCTTGCTCTTGTCAACTGGACTCTGGAACTGGCGAGCAGCCGGACCCGCGTTCCACTACAGGAGCCGGCCACAAAGACATCCTCCACAGTACTTTATCTGAAAGTGTTCCCAGACCTTCATTCCAGAAGGGCCCTGTCCTGTACCTGGAAGGAAGGAATGCTACACGGGGGCAAGGTTTTCCCATCCAGTCTACGATCAGACTCTTCCCTTCTGTCCAGTCACATTTCTGCATGGCCACCCACTCTTCGTTGAATCTGAGTGTGAACATGCAGTTTCTCTTGGATCTTTATTTCTGAAGGCTCCTGTGTCACCTAAGTCTTTACATAAATTTTATACTTTTCCTTGGTAATCTATTAAAGGAGTGTTGGCTGTGCCCCTTGTAATGGGTGAAGAAAGGTATCCTCCTTTCTGCCCCTACAGACAGGTGACGGGGTTCTCAAGGGCATCCAAGCTCCTTCTGGCTTTTCTCCATTATATCGGGGCTCTCCGTTTTAAGCACAAAACATAGGACAAGAGCATAAAAATCTATTTTAATTCCTTTAGAAATTACCATACAAGCCTTCTTCCTAAATAGACGGCTCCCATATCCAGGTTACAAGCTTGGGCTCAACGACGGGGCTAGGAGTTAGGGAACTCGTTCCTGGGGACAGCAGACTGGGAGACAAGGGGCAGAGAAACGCTTACCTCACCTTGGACCACATGGCAGGCATCCCCCAGGCAACCCCGAACGAGGGCAGGCTCTCTCTCTAGGAGTTCATACGGAAATGTCACTTCCTCAAACAAAACTTGATTTTTTGAGAAAAGATTAAATTAACACTGTACCACTGACAACCAATGACAAGATGAATGACCGTGGGGAGAACAGGTCTTTTTCAGTCAAAATTTGCAGGTCCTCGTTTTTTTTTCCTGAGACAGGCTCTTATTTTGTCACCCAAGCTGGGGTGCAATGGCACGATCACTGGAGCCTTGACCTCCTGGGCTCAAGCAATCCTATCTCAGCTCCCCAAGTAGCTGGGACTACAGGTGCACACCACCATGACCAGTTAATTTTTTATTTTTTGTAGAGATGAGGTTTCACCATGTTGCTCAGGCTGGTCTTAAACTCCTGAGCTCAAGCAACCCACCTGCCTCTGCCTCCCAAAGTGCTGGGATTACAGGCATGAGCCATTGTGCCCAGCCTGGCACTTAATTTGTAAAAGCCACACCATTTCTAACAGGAAGGTAAAAATACCAGGTCATTTCAGAAGCCCCAGACTTGGGCAACTCCACTCACTAAGGCAGTGTGCTACCTCAAAGCCAGCGTGGCATGAGGCTTCAAGCACAGCACTGGGGCTGCGCTGAGGGACCCTGGTTCAAACCCCCACTCCTAGCCCTAGAACCTTACAGTGACCTAAGTGTACCAAGACTCCCTCAAGGTATTCTGCTGCTTTCAGTGACTCAGTGCATGTGCCCGGCCCATGAGCTAACCGAACTCATTTCTTCTGAATCTGAACGTCTCTAAATATCAGACAAAGCTGTATGAAAAAAGCCCCCGAGACTCTGAAACCAGAATGGGATGCCAGTTATAAAACTTCTCTTTAAAGTTACCCATCCTGGTGAATGAGGCATCAGGAAGCCACTGCAGCTTGTGTCTGATTCGGAAAGGTGGATACCTTTCCTCATCCATCACAAGGGGCACAGCCGACACTCTTATAACAAAAGAGATTAACAAGAGAAAAGCATATTTAAGACTTAAATATAAGATTTATTTAAGTCTTACGTGACACAGGAGCCTTCAGAAATGAAGACCCAAAGACTCAAGAGAAACTGTCCATGTTTATACTGATTCAATGATCAGTGGATGGCCATGAGGAAATGCAACTAGACAAAAAGGGAACGGTCTAGGTCCTCCAACTCAACATCTGAAATGTGTATAAAACAAGAATTCATCTGCAAAAAATCAAATTACTTTTATTTAGAAAGGTTTAAATTTTGAAAAGTCGCAACTGTCAAATTTAAGAAAACCAATCTTAGGCCGGGCATGGTGGCTCAGGCCTGTAATCCCAACACTGTGGGAGGATCACTTGAGCCCAGGAGGTTGAGACCAGCCTGGGCAACAGAGTGAGACTTCATGTCTACAAAAAAAAAAAAAAAATCAAAGCACAGCCGGGGTATGGTGGCACATGCCTGTCATCTCAGCTACCAAGGAGGCTGAGGTGGGAGGATCTTGAACCTGGGAGGCCAAGGATGCTGTGAGCCTTGATTGCACCACTGCACTCCAGCCTGAGTGACAGAGGAGACCCTGTCTCAATCACAAAAAAAAAAAAAGAAAGGAAAAGAAAGCTGATTTTACTTTAAAAACTAAACCAGAAATCATGTTTCATATTACAATCTTAAGCTTTTAACTTTTGACTGTCAAGACAGGTCTTTCTTGTATAATTCTTTCCAATAAGACAGATCATGATTACCAAGTGCTTAAAATGTATTGCAGTTGTTTCAGAGATTAAACATTTTCTAAGTTAATAAAATGAGACTAATTATAAAAACATGCTATTTTTTAGTCTACTCCTCAGCAGACTTATGACATTTTGTAAAGAATGGAAATGGCAATAATTTTCTCCTTCCTTCTTAATGATCAATCCAGTGGGACCAAGATGGACTTCCTGATGCTTCTGCAAGGTTCAGTGTTCAACAAACAAAAGGCAAAAGCATGTAAGTCACACGTGGGCAAGGCAACTGAACCCACCAGGTCCTGTTATTTTAATAAGAAGCATTTACATTATGATAGCAAGCGTCAACACATTCATCAACAAGGCAGTCTTCAAATCAGTCAACCCCCAGAGTTTAGAAAACAGAGTCATGAGGAAGAGCTGCTCGGCTGTAGGAAGTAGGGTTAATGCCCTCTAATCCCCAGGAAAGGGGCAGACTGAAGTCAGAGCCAGAATACTGGCAATTCACCAGTTTCTTATCACAGGTAAAAAGGCAACTGCATCCCACACAGCGCTGAAGGGGAGGCCTCCCAGGAGGGGCAAGCCTAAGGTTTGGGTGTCCCAGACCCTGGATGGAAGCCCCAGCTCCCAACCTGTAGCTGTGCCCTTGAGAGAGCTGCTTTCTCCCCTCACCTGCAAAGGAGAATTCCACAAACTACCTAACCTGTTTCATTGGTTTTAGTTTTCCTTTCCATTTTGATCAAGAGTTTTATTTAAAATTAAAAAAGTTCATTCCTGCAGGCTTACTTCCCCTAAACAGATACCAATTCCCTAAGAAGCCTTCCTGCAAAGAAGGCACAAAAACACAAGTCAAGAGGAGCGAACAGCTCTGCCTGTATGAGGGCCTTTCTGGTTCCTATTCAACCGGCCTCTTCTAGAAAGGAAATTCTGACATGTGAGGTTTGGTTTCTAAGAGTTAACAGGCAAACAGATGGCAGCCCCCTTCATCGAGAGCCTCCCCACAGCACCAGCTCTATCCTAAGCACCATGCAGCTTTAACCTGGCAGGATGCCACACGAAGGAAGCCCCACTACAGACTCAACAGAGCAGGCCAAGAAAGGGAGGGCAGGCAGAGCTGGCCACAGGCTCTGGCCTCGGTCCATGCTCCCAAAAGCACAGCAGTGCTTCTCAGGACAGAAATGTGTCCAGGCATGAAAACTCTTCATACAAAACCTGCCTGGACGGTCCCTCCCACCATAAGCACCCAACAAGGCCTCACGTGTGGGACAACATCCAAACGTCATGTTGTCACCTTTCCTTGTGAACTGATTTCTCAAATTCAGAAAACAACTTTGTCTCTAGAATTTGAGGATCAGAGAGGATTTCAATTCTGATACAACATTTCTACAAGAGCAGGCTCAATTATAAACCCATACACAAACTCTCTTTTTGTTAGAAAATTCAATAGGGGAAGTTCAGTTGGGCTCAAGAATCTTACTTTACTTTCTCAAATACACTAATAAAATCACATTAGGAATGGCCATCAATCCGCTTGCATGAACAAGATCTCTTGATCTTCCCCATGTCTGGCCAAAAACAACTAGAAAATAGAAATATGCTGCATTGTCACCCCAACTTACCTGGAGTCAGCAGAGCCAATGACCACCAGAATTTAAGAGGATAAATTCATACAGGACACAGGGGCAACTCCCCAAAAACTCTCAACACTCATCCTGCCTCAAACCAGGATGGCTCAACAAAGGATAATGTCACTGGTATCTTATGTCCTACAGGAGTCAATCAAAGGGAAAGGAGGTCTTCCTAAAATGCACTAACCACATGACCTTATCAGAGCAATGGCCTCTGGCCAGAACAGTGCTTCCTAAATTGGAGGTAGCCATTTATGTTTAAAGTTGTGCATTTTATTTATTTGTATGTGCATTAGAAAAAAACGAGCTTATTGAATCTGTGATGGCAAAGATATTCTTGCTTAGGATAAAGTGAAGTTAAAAGTTGACTTAGAAAATATACTAGGACAGTTGGCACTTAAAGAAAAAGCAGTATGCAAATGATTTAGGTTTGAGATAAGTATACAAAAAAAGTATGGAGCCCTCCTCCATGACACACACATCCCTGCAGCCAACGGCTTCATAAAATTTCAGTTAAAATTCTATTTGTATCTGCATTTAAAAGGTTTTATTTATACAATGATTTTCACTTTAAATAGAAACAACGAAGTTGTCATGGACCAATGCTCTAAAGAGCCTTATTTAATTACACAGAACGCCAAGAAAATCCACCACCATGGGCATCCTAACACCTAGCAGGAAGCAAGGCCTCATCGAGCTTTATGACTTGTACAGACCAGCCTCTGTCACACACAAATACAGCACTCTACTCCTTACACAATCCAAACAGAAAAACAGCCTGAGCTGAAGAGACAGCAACAGTGTGCAGGTGGTGGGCTAATCTTACCTAGGCCTAGGAATAGACGCATTTCATCCTGTTTATTCTTGTCTGAATTACTGACTTCTGCTTCCCTTTCCTTATCACCACCGGACAGTGCCAGCATCTTAACTGCCTAAACAGCGTGGGGTAATATATGAAGAGAATGTGTCACAAGTACCAAAAAAACTAAGAACCATGAGGTGAATTTAGCCATCCCATTTGAAGCCTGCTTGTGGAAGCCTAGTGGAGCAACTATTTCTCGAATATGTTAGATTCAGGATCAAAAATACTGTTAAAATTTTCATGGACTTCAAACTGTTCTCAATAGGAGGACCAAAGGACCTTGAAGGACAAAATCAATGTTTATTATAAATAAGTGGACCAAGTGTGGTAGTCCTACCTGTAAATTCCAGCACTTTGGGAGGCTGAAGTAAGAGACCTCATCTCTACAAGAAATAAAAAAATTAGGTGGGCATGGTGATGGCAGCCTGTGGTCCCAGTTACTCAGGAGGCTGAGGCAGGAGGATCACTAGGCCCCGAGAAGTCGAGGCTGCAGTGAGCCATAATCGTGCCACTGCACTCCAGCCTGGGTGACAGAGCCAGACCCCGTCTTAAAAAAAAAAAAAAAAAAAAAGTAGTGATGCTTACAACAAATGACAATACTTTTCCATCCTTTGTCATGACGACCCACTCTTCTAGACCTTATGAAAAAGTGTTTGTTGTATCATATTCAATGAGAAATCATTTTCCTCTAAAATGTTTCTTGATAATTCACTACTGGTGCCTTGTGAAATGAGAGTCTAAACCTGCAGACATCCTACACTGCCTCAGCAATTTAACCAGTGCCGAGCTCAGCAATGACATCAGAAACTAATTTCCGTTGTTTTTCCCAAGCTGTAAAGAGATCTTTCACCAGCGAGGGGAGCCATTGTGTTGGCAAAGGAGTTGTCCTAAATACTGTTGTGTACTGCATTCCGCCACAGTTCTCCATTTTCTGAAGACTGCCTTTCTTAACTGCTAGAAGATACTCATGTACTAAGAAAAAGAGATTTAATGTGGGCTAATTATAGTAGCTGTATGTTTAATATTGCTGTAAAGATATACTTTTTTCATACAATTATTGTTAATAATTTGAAGATGTTTATTGCATTCTATTTTTGGTGGGAAAAAATGTAACATACATTTATTTAGCACGACATTGTGAAATACACAAAACATGTAACTGAGTAAGCAGGAATTTTCTATTCCTAGTCCATTTCTGAGGACTAAATCATGAACTGCTTCCAATGTAATTAAATACTTCTTGCAATAGTTGGGCACCAAGTTTAAGATTTATTAATTTTCTCCTCTCAGTATAGGCAGCAATTCACCATTTTCTTTCAGTTCCTAAAAATGAAAAACAACAATAATAATATGTATATGCATATATAAAAAGATGGAAACATCTAAACAATCACAGCTTGTATGTATATCTGAGAACCAAAAGAAACACTTATTGGATTAAAACTCCAGTCTTTTAACACTCTTAAACTAAATGTGCCATAAAACCTGAATACACTATCAGGTTAAAAACTAACAAAGTATTCTTGGCCAAGTGTGGTGGCTCACAAATGTAATCCCAGCACTTTGGGAGGCGGAGACAGGCAGATCACTTGAGGCCAGGAGTTCAAGACCAGCCTGACCAACATGGTGAAATCTGTCTCTTAAAAAATAAATGAATAAGGCTGGGCACAGTTGCTCATGCCTGTAATCCCAGCACTTTGGGAGGTCGAGGTGGGCAGATCACCTGAGGTCAGGAGTTCAAGAACAGCCCGGCCAACATGGTGAAACCCTGTCCCTACTAAAAATACAAAAATTAGCCGGGCATGGTGGCAGGTGCCTGTAATCCCAGCTACTCAGGAGGCTGAGACAGGGAGAATCTCTTGAACCCGGGAGGCAGAGGTTGTAGTGAGCCAAGATTGTGCGATTGCACTACAGCCTGGGCTACAGCGAGACTCCATCTCATTCATTCATTCATTCATTCATTCATTCATAAATAACTAAATAAATGAAGTTAAAGTATCCTAAAACCAACAGATTGTTTAGTATTAGGAAACAGAGCAACCAGAGCCAGTGAAGCCCCCTATTTAAACTACAGCAATAAATAAGGAAAATAAATCAAGTGACTTTCAAGGTTGAAGAATGAAGCAATGTGGCTGGGCGCAGTGGCTCACACCTACAATCCCAGCACTTTAAGAAGCCAAGGGGGCAGATCACTTGAAGTCAGGAGTTCAAGGCCAGCCTGGCCAACATGACAAAACCTATCTTTACTAAAAATACAAAAATTAGCCAGGTTGGTGTGGTGGCATGTGCCTGTAATTCTAGCTACTTAAGAGGCTGAGGCATGAAAACTGCTTGAACCCAGGAGGTGGAGGGTGCAGTGACCCAAGAGCCAAGATCACCCCCACTGCACTCCAGCCTGGGTGACAGAGTGAGACTCTGTCTCCAAAAAAAACCAACAACAAACAAACAAAAAAAGCAGTGTGACGTTAAAAGCCTACTCAAATATGATGCTTGTTCCCCTCCCGTTCTTCCACTCACAGAGAGGAAAGAGGCTTTGCTATTGAAACCCAACCTGGGAATACATCTCTGTCTCAGGAAAAGCGAGAGTACCAGTAACAGGGAAAGGCAGAAACCATCAAAAAGACCTAACAATTCAGAAACAGACATGGCATCAAAAGAGCTACCACTAGATTGACTGGAACCGCAGTACAGGCACCGTGCTCCTTGTGCCTGTTTTTCAGATTTAAAATCTGGAGTACAGACCCCAAGTTTGAGAGGAGAGACATGATAAATAAAATTTTCTGGTTTAAACAAACATTTAATATAACATTTCAGGTTATCACTGAGCAGCATAAACATCAATCAATAAAACCATTAAAATCCGTATGACCTCCTCTCTGGATGAAATTCAAATAGGAATGATGCTGTCACACAAAACCCAGACGGCTTTCAGTCATGTCTAGGGATCTTCTTCTACTATTCAACGAGCAGACACCCTGCCGCTGCAAGGGACCCAGCAGGACTTTTCTGAGCACACACTCAAGAAGGCAGAGAGAGGACCATGCAGCTGAGTGGGCAAGGGCAGGTGGCCCTCAGGTGGAATCTGGACTCAATGGATTACTAGTGATGGGATGGCTGACAACTCACCTGACCTCTCCATGTCTCTGTTTCCTCATTCTTCTACTGACAGAAGAATTCTGCTCTCTGAGGCTGCTGGGAGATGACGTGAAGCAGCCTCTTAAAGCACCAAAGCAGTGTGCCTGGAACACTGGGAGTGCGCCAAATGAGGGAGTCTCACCATCCTCACCGCTGTTAATGCGAGCTGGCAGGTGAAACATCTAAACCTAACCAAACTAAATCTTCTAAATCTCTCTCAACAAACTGTCTTAAGTACAAACATTCTGCAACAGCAGTAGTGAACCGTTTACTCTTCAGAGGCAATAACAACTCACAATTTTCTCAGGACACTAGATTGGCTGAGTAACCAAATCATTATTCAGTCACTCATTCAACAAAACAAATGCTCATTGCTCCAAAGAGGCCAGCCAGATTAGACCATTTCAAACATCTTTTACTTGAACTGAACATGAAGGACCGCATTCTGCAAGAAACAGATCAAAATGGCATCGAAAGAGCCATTCCATACATCTTCTCAAGGAAAAACGTTAACAATATCACACATTCCAAATGTGTATGTTCTTAGCAGGTGAACATAAAAAAATCATATAACACTCTGTTATATAACTAAAAAGAAGTTATCCACACAGCTTAGCTTTAGAATTAAATGAGATTTATTGATTGTATCTTCCCAAGAGTTACCAATGGCTAAGGTACAGGCTATAAAACATTTAGACAAGAACAGGCTCAAGAGTATTTGGGGTGTGAGTACTGTTTGTGTCTTACAAAAATAAGATTATATATATATATAGAGAGAGAGAGAGAGAGAGACGAAGTAAGGGAAGGAGGGAATGGGAGGAGAAACAAATGCAGATCCGTTTTTGCTGCTTCAGGGCTATACAAGAGCTATAGTCTCAAACATTTTTTTCCTCCAGGAGTGAGACCGTTCCCCAGGAAAAATGTCTCACTGGCTTGTTTAAGAAGTATGATATCAAACCTGGAACTCCACAGGAAACAAAACCAGCACAGAGGCCACCACAGGACAAAAACAGTCTCTGCAGTCAATGGAGCTCAAGCTTTGTTTCTATAAAACATATTGGTCCAAAGTGCTGATGTCATTTCAGTGGTAAGCTAGTGCTTCACTTTACAAAAGCATGTGTTAAAAACTTTTATTTTGGCTGGGTGCGGTGGCTCACGCCTGTAATCCCAGCACTTTGGGAGGCCAAGGCGGGCGGATCACCTGAGGTCAGCAATTCAAGACCAGCGTGGCCAACATGATGAAACCCCATCTCTACTAAAAATACAAAAATTAGTGGGGCGTGATGGTGGGTGCCTGTAATCCCAGCTACTCGGGAGGCTGGGACAGGAGAACCACATGAACCTGGGAGGCAGAGGCTGCAGTGAGCCAAGATTGCACCATTCACTCCAGCGGGACAACAAGAGTGAAACTCCGTCTCAAAAAAAAAAAAAAAAAACAATTTTTATTATACAACATAACTAGAAGTAGTACTACTTGCTATTTGTTTTCCACATAAAAAGTCGAAGATCTGACCTCAGAGAAAATTCTCTAATGGACTGAGGCAAGAGGAAGGTCTGAGGGCAGTCAGCAGCCTACCTTTCGGGGCAGTTTTGTTCATGTCCCCGAGCAGAACCTGGCATTCCTGCCCAACATTCCTGTCTAGCTCCTCTATACCCACCCGGCTACCACCCTCCTCAATACCACCATGCCCACAGTGGGCCTAGGGTGCAGTGGGGCCTGTGGGTAGATATTAAAGCTACAAAGAGCTCATCAAAGAGCTATGGAGCACACAGGTGCTAGTTGGTGGGCCTGCCCTCAATTCTAGACATTAAATATAAGCAAAGTCATGTCCATTTAAAACTCAAGCAAGAAGTCAAGTCACTTATCCATCCAACAACCATTTACTAGACTCCTAAAATACACAAAGCATCAGGAAGGACTCAAGATACATCAGAAATGGTGTCTTACCTAAAACACTTACAATCTAACAGATAACAGATTTCCAAACATCTGAAAACCGTAAAGGGACCTACATTTTTTCTCTCGGGGGACCAGGGACAGTGATCTTCAGCCTCTGTGGCAAGGATAGGCAGCATTGGGCCACAGGCCTCACACTGCTGTCAGTCCATGCACCCAAGGGCAGGTGAGTAAGGCAAGAAAAAATAATTTATTGGCTGGAAGCTGAAGAGGATCTAACAAGGACCCTGAGTGCCAGGTAAGATCGCCCCACAGAAAAGGGATGAAATGGCTAGTTCCAGTGTGGAAGTAAGAACAGGCTGCCAGGTGGGGACAGTGAGAATGGCAGGGTACTTATGCACACAGAAACGGTGATACTGGTCTAGAAATGCCTGAGTCAGGCTGGAAACAGGAGTCAAAAACCACTCTCAAGTTTCCATTCAATCTGAAATCATTTGTAAACATACCGAAGTCTTTTCCGCTCTTTAGAACAGCAGAACTGGACTTACCTTCACGATATCCAATCCTCCCACCAGCTCCCCTTTCACATACAGCTGAGGGTACGTTGGCCAATTGGAGTAGGCTTTTAATCCTTGCCGAACCTAAAGAAACAACAGGAATCCGGAAACCATCCTGTCAGGCCCTTACGATTAAAGCTAAGACAAAGGTGAAACATCAAACACAGAACTTACTTCTTCATCCTCCAATATATCGAATGTTTCATATTCAACACTGGAACAAAGAGGAGACATTTTAACTGGAAATACAGTTAAATCAAATTGTAATACCTCTATGCATTTGATGTTTTTAAAATAATCAAGAAAACTATTTCATTGCTAACAAAATGTACTACAGACCAATGGAAATGATTTTACTTCTTAATCTGTCTGGTACTACACAGAATTAGTCATTCCAAGATACGACTTTATCTGGATTTTTCTCCGGACAATATTGGGTTAGACCAGGGATGGGGAAACTTCTTCTTAAAGAGTTAGACAGTAAACACTTCAGGCTTTAGAGGCCAGTCTCTGTTTTAACTGCTCAGTTCTGCTGGGCAGCACAAAAGCAGCCAGAGACAACATATAAATGAAGGGATGTGGCTATGTGCCAATATAAGTTTATTTACAAAAATGGGCAGCCAGCTGCAACTTGCCAACCCCTGGGTCAGACCCACATCCCCATCTGCACAAGCCTTCATTAAGTGAACACACTCATCCACTTCTAATATCTAATCCACCCCCGGCTGCTGCTTCTTAACCTCCTGGAAGCTGCCCGTGAAGCAGGATGTAGTAGTGCTCGTGGACGGAGGCTGGAGGGCTCAGCAGCCAGATGACAACCACGCTGCCAGCTCCCTCCACCTTAGCAAGAAACATGCTTTCCACACTTAAACTTATTTCAGAGAAGGTGCTGTTTTTAATGTACAAAAGGCCAATGAAAGCTTTGTGGCTTTATGCCATTCAATGAACATTACTCGTACAAAGAAAAATCACTGCATGAATATCCAACTGTATCTACTCAGGGTGATTTCACTGTTAGGTGGTCAGGTATTAAGCAAGAATGTATGCCTAAATCCTTGCAGGGTGCCTGAGGGTACAGGTGCAATTCCCAAAGGTGGTCAAAGAAAATGCTACATGTAAAAAAAAACTAGACTTTCCGTAAAACTGAAACTATCACAGGGAAATCTTGTTTATTTAGTAAACAAGTTCCCAAGGAAACTGTCTATGGTGCAGGGAACAGTTAAAAAACAAAAAACAAAATCAAAACAACTAAATGACAGGATAAATCAGAGGCAATTATCAAAAACGGAATGTTTGAAAGAAGAGCAAAAAAGGACCCCAATGTAAACGTAATGTTTTTTTTAAAAAACCCAATGTAAGTCTTTGTTCAAGTTGAACTAACTAAAGGTGGCAGATCTCTTAATACTGTGATAAAAACATTGAGTTATAAAACTATTCATAGCCGGGCGCGGTGGCTCAAGCCTGTAATCCCAGCACTCTGGGAGGCCGAGATGGGCGGATCACGAGGTCAGGAGATCGAGACCATCCTGGCTAACACGGTGAAACCCCGTCTCTACTAAAAAATACAAAAAACTAGCCGGGCGAGGTGGCGGGCGCCTGTAGTCCCAGCTACTCGGAGGCTGAGGCAGGAGAATGGTGTAAACCCGGGAGGCGGAGCTTGCAGTGAGCTGAGATCCGGCCACTGCCCTCCAGCCTGGGCGACAGAGCGAGACTCCGTCTCAAAAAAAAAAAAAAAAAAACTATTCATAAAGGATCCAGGAAGCACTGGGCCCAAGTGTATGTATGTGGAGTCCTAACAGTCAATACACTTCCTAAGAGTTATTCATAAAGGGTACCTTTCAAACCTCAATATACACTTGGTTCTCAGCCACTCATGCATGTATATTTTGGCTACTAAAGGAAAAGATAAGAAATGAGAAAAAGTAAAAAGGAGT
>NW_016806237.1:394402-403060 GCF_001698545.2 Rhinopithecus bieti | reverse complement strand
AAAAAAAAAAAAAAAAAAAAAAAAAAAAAAAAAAAGAAGCTGAGGTCCTGGATGGCCTCACTCATCTTAGGGCCAATCATGCTTAGCAAGCCCGGAGCTGGGAGTCATTCTCTCCCAAAGCAGCCTCCTGCATTCTGTGACAACAGGGTGCTTTCAATACAATGGAGATTAGACAGATATGGGACAGAAAGCCAAGTTACCAAGATGTTCCACCACAGACATGAGCTGGGTCAGGCCCAGTGTGTCGGCTCAGAAGATACCTGAGGAACCTGGTGCTGCTTAGGGAGGGATGGACTGTGTGTGTGTCTCACTGTGGGGCTGCAGCAGAGGGTTGACAAAGAAAGAGCAAAATGACTAGAAACAAGCCAGCCCCCACTGTATGGCCCAGGGCAGGAGTGAAGAAAGGAACAGGCTAGAAGTTACCATCACAATACGCTCACTGTACTTGCCTCTATAAAATGTCATAATAATCTGCAGAAAAAAACCCCCACTTTTTTTTTTTTTTTTTTTTGAGACAGAGTCTCACTGTCACCCAGGTTGGAGTGCAGTGGCTTGGTTTCAGCTCACTGAAATCCACCTCCTGGGCTCAAGTGATTCTCCCGGCCTCAGCCTCCTGAGTGGCTGGGATTATAGGCGTGCGCCACCACACCCGGCTAATTTTTGTATTTTAGTAGAGGCGGGGTTTCACCATGTTCACCAGTCTGGTCTCGAACTCCTGACCTCAAGTGATCAGCCCACCTCGGCCTCCCAAAGTGCTGGGATTACAGGTGTGAGCCACTGTGCCTGACCTCATATTATTTTTATGTCCCTGAAATTGTATTCAACATGTGCTATTCAACTGACGATTTTCAATAGATCTTTGAAGTATATCAAAGATTACTTGAAAGTAATTTATTTAAAGTTACAGTTAGAATGTATGATTTTTAAAAGATGCAATTATGAAATGAGAAATAAACAAAAATATTTGACAAACCCTACAGAATATGTGCTATATATCTCCAAATAAGTGCTTTTGTTTATAACCACAAAAATCAATGGCAGTGTTCTTGCCTGACAGCTTCACCACTGAGCACATTAAAACTAGGAGCACTGCAATTTAACTTGCGCTACACCTCTCAGATGCAGGTAATGGACCTTAATATGCGCCCCCTCAGCTTTTTGTATTGTTTAGCAACTAGGATATTTGAGAAAAATTAAAAACTACCTATAATATATTCTCCCTGAAATATATTTATGCATGGTGAGGACTCAAGTTACACATCTTCCTCTGGGAAAGTAGACAAATAGTTATTCCAAAGGTTGCCTCAGGACCTCCTTTATGTTACTAATAGGTTGACACTGGCCAGAAAATACCATTTTGGTCTAAGTTAAGGCATTCATAAAATAATACAGCAAAAATAACGAAAAGATACAAATATTTATGGATATAGACATTACAACTGAAAAGCACCAGTGGCAGAACGGAAAAGTTGAAATATTTTTTTTTTTTGAGACAGGGTCTTGCTCTGTCACCCAGGCTGAGTGCAGTGATGCAATCACGGCTCACTACAGCCTCACCCTCCAAGACTCCAGTGATCCTCCCACCTCAGTCTCTCAAGTAGCTGGGACCACAGACGTATGTGACCATGCCTGGCTAATTTTTTTATGTTTTGTGGAGAAGGGGTCTCACTATGTTGTCCAGGCTGGTCTTAAACACCTGGGCTCAGCCTCCCAAAGTGCTAGGATTATAGACGTGAGCTACTACGCCTGACCAGGTTGGAATTTTTTTTTTTTTTTTTTTTTGAGTTTTAAAAGTTTAACTTTATTTTTTTTACTAAAGTCCAGAAATTTCTCTAAGACAAGTACATTAATGAAATGTTTCCAAAGAAATACTGAACAATATACACTCTAGTTTGCTGAGGGTTCCAGCTCAAGAGTTCAAACCTAATTCTTGTGCAATAAAAATCAGCATGGATAGCAGATGATCTAGAATACACTGTGTTTTGAAATCCACAGCTGGTTTCATTTTTAACCATAATGAAAACCAGTACTCCTATTCCATCAAATGTGTTCTATAAGCAATAATAAATTCAGATCCACTGTATTATGCAACATACATCTTTGGAAAGCAACATCAACAGTGAGATCAGATCAGTGGAAATATACACAGTGAAAAGAAATACACAAAGTACTGTAGTTTTATTAAAAACTACTGCTTGAGAAAGAAATCTTTCCACAAATAGCATAAAACTGTAGAATGATGAAAGGATTTGGGAAAGCTTTACAAAAGCTTAATTCCAATTCTATCTTCCTGAGAGTGGTGGCAAAGGGTATTTCCTTCCTTCTCTGGGACATCTGAAAACAACATTTACATACCCAGTACTATTTAGTATTTCCAGAATTTGTTTGCTGAATCCACATTTTGCTTCCTAGATGAAAAAAAATTTTATAAAGATTACATTTTTTATATGACCCGAGCAGCACGGTTGTACTTAAAACTCTGTCAACCAGCACAGACAGCACTTGTCCATCGTGGATGCCACTGCTTTCACTCAGCTAGCAGAGCTTCTGCTAATCCCCTCTTCAAGCACGAACCATCTGCACATCAACCCAGGCACACGTGACCCACAGACTTACTTTGGTTTGTAACCACTTGAGATGACATGTGTTCCAACAGTTTATAATCTCTGTGGTCAAAAAGTTCTTCTAAGTGAAACCTAGATTTTCTACCAAGATTTCAGTTCGTTCTTTACCTCACTCATGCAAAATGATCTTAACTCACTTAGTCTTTTTGCAATGATTATGACAATTATTTTCCCATTTCCAACTGGACTCTGACTCCTTTTTTTTTTTTAGACGGAGTCTCACTCTGTCACCCAGGCTGGAGTGCAATCTCGGCTCACTGCGACGTCCACTTCCCAGGTTCAAGCAATTCTCCTGCCTCAGCCTCCAGAGTAGCTGGGACTAGAGGCGCACGCCACCACGCCCCGCTAACTTTTGGTATTTTTAATAAAGATGGGGTTTCACCATGATGGCCAGGATGGTCTCGATCTCTTGACCTTGGGATCCATCTGCCTTGGCCTCCCAAAGTGCTGGGATTACAGGCATGAGCCACCACGCCCGGCCTCATTTATTTTTACATTGCAGAATACTAACACTTTTTTGAGTTTATGAAAATCTTAAGCTTTTTTCATGCCACAGGACTCCAAATTCCAGCAATCTTGTGCAAAAGATATGGTACCATGTAAACATTTTAATAGCCCTAATAACACTGTTTCCAAAATGTATCAAAACTTTCTAGGTTTCCAGAAAAAAACAGTTTTGAGAATAAATATCCGCTTAAACAATTACCAAGAATAAGAAAAAAATGTCACTTTATCATTACTAGGAATTATTAACTTCCTCTACTGTTTCAATACACTGAAGCAAAACCAAAGAATTTAGGCTCTAACCTAATGATTCCAACATGCTGAAATTTATATTAACATTTTATTTGTTACTGTTACTTTCATTACCTATTTATATTAACCAATTAGTTATGTTAACTAATTAGCTTCATTATACTAGTTATGTTAACTTACACACTAGTTATGGCAACCAGAGTCTGCCCTGTGAAGAAGTATCGAGTCCCTTTCCCAATGAGCAAAGTGGTTCTCTGTGTCACTTGCCCAGTGCATCTGGCTACCAAGTGAGGCAGTTTCTTTATTCCAACAGCCTCAACTTTCAAAGCTTTGGTTTCTTTATCTCTAAAATAGGCCAAACTCTGTCCAACCCTGCCTACTTCAACAACTGATTGAGAATTAAATAGAGGTTCAATTGCTATGAAAACTACAAAATATGCTATAAATGTGTATGGCTGGTTTCTGGAAATTACCACTCTGATCTCAATCCGAAAGAAAATTAGTTCTGCTCAAACTATTAGTGGAAGTAATCTATCAAACTTGATATTCAAAATGACGCACAATCAATATGCACTTTCGTCAAAAAGCTACAAGAACCATCCCATTACAAATGAGAATTGCTGACCATTTCACTCATTCATCAAACACACACAGAGCACAGCTGCTACAGCCAGGGTTTGCTCCTCCACTGTCACAAAAGGACGATCTAGGGGTGCAAACCCAAGCACCACCAGGTTCCCTGCATTCAGGAAGTCCAGTGACTCAGCTGCACACTCCAGCAGTCCACAAACTCCAACAAAGGATAATGAAATAACAACTCATACAACCAGTAAAGTGTTAACAGTGTTGACCACGTTAGCTGACAAAGTTTGGCAGTAGAAAGAAATGCACCCCACTGAGATGTTGATGATAAAGTCAAGCAAAATGTAGATTACTTTGTTTGATCTCCGTAAGCACCAATTAAGGCCTGGATAACTTCCTGATACTGCTACAGCTTCATTAGCTAAAGCTAGGAAAAAGAGATTTAACTGTCCCCTTGTTGCAGATGTTAACATCAAAAGAAATTACAAATAAAACCATTTTTGAGTTCTTTACCTGTTTGTTTCCCTTCATAAAGAGCATCACAGAAGCTTTATTTGTCAGCACTTTGAGCCTAAAGAGAGAAAATTGATATAAAACGGCTCAGCTCAATTATGCAACACCACTTTTCCTCCGCTTCGTGAGTAACATGCATATTTGAGGGATGGCAGGATGACAGTTCACAGCTTTGAGTGGTATTAAACAAGCAAATGCGTTGACATTTTCCTTGATTTCATTCTCTCCCTAAGCCACTGTAAAACACAATATGGCTTTTAAGGCAAAGAATGTTCCTTCAAGTTGCAATTTAAGCCCATCAACTCACAGTAATAAAAATATAATAATAATAACCAATTCAGTAAGGACTTGTTCAATAAGGGGCCTATATATTAAGCCCATCCAAAACTTCCAGAACTAGATCTTGTGTGCACCATCTTCCATCATGATGCTGCATACCACTGTACAGGTGTAAAGCTCACAAGGTCAGACTGCAGTGTGACAGCATTAAACCTCAGAACATCAACTAATGCCAGATACTAAAATCAAATCCTCTCATCTTAACATTATATTTTATATAGTCTTTCCAACATCATAATCTAATATGCTGTCAGAAATTTTAATTATCTGTATACAGCCACAAGTTTAGTCACAAATCTCAGGAAAAGTCAGTGTCGGGATGACAGGTCACTAAAGAACCTAAGCTCCATGGGGTCACGCCACCCAAATGTTCTCCCAATTCAAGGCTCAAAAATCTCCTTATAAACACATCCCAAATGAAATGCATAAATCATGCACAAAGCTGTATCACTTACATTGCCAACCAAGTGGAATTAGCTCAAGTTCAGAAAAATATGAATGGATACAGAAATACGATGCTGACCCTGAAACCCAATAACTAACCCAGCCACCTGGATACAGGGAACCACAGCCCACGATGTACTGCCAAAATACACATCACAAGTCCATGAAGTCCACTTCCTGCACTCTGCTCACTAGGAGCCCTTTAAATTATTACTCAAAATATGCTGAATTTTACTTTCTACATAATTCTAGCCAGTTACCTTTCGGTGTCTGCAAGCACAGATTTAGAAACAGCACATTAGGAAAACAAAGGTCTGATGGAGACAAGACAAGTAGCAAGTGTACTCAGCAGAGAAGGAAAATCAACTGAACAGCGAATACAAGCATATAAAAAGCACAGCTGTCCTTGGAGAACACACAGCCTCCATGGGCCAAGGGCATTACCAGGCTACAGGCAAGAACCACACATGAAGACGCCCAGAGTCAACAAAGGGATGCGGAGCATCACTTTCTCACGAAGAACGCAGGAAATGGTACAAACCACAGGACAGAATGCGGTACTCAAAGATCAGCCTTACATACGTGGAATGGAACATTATTTATAGAAATTATTAATTAACGACAGACAAATGAGGTATTTATTATTATTACACACTTTTAGCAATTCTCAAGATGTTACATGGCAAAAAAAAATTACCAAAGGAAGGTTTATCTTACAATCTCCAGCCCCAACTATGAATGGCTGATTGCTCACATAGTAAGTTCCTTTTTAAAGTTCTATATTAATTCACATTTACTGCAATAAAAATCCCATTAAGTTGCCTTATACACCAAAGTCCAACATTTCTGTAAGAGAACTTCTCCAAAAGCCAACTGAGATCCTTGATAAAACAAATACATGTTTCACAGCCCCAAAACCTGCTCGTGTAAGTTCTCGTGGTCTAGAAAGGCCATGAGAAGTGCCCAAAGCTTGTTGCGAGGTGATGAGCTTTTCACACTCACCACTTGTCACTCAGTGCTCTGGCGTTGGGGCAGCACCCACAGCAGTCACCAAGGCTGCACCCAGGAAAACACGAGTGTGCTGAGGTTACGCCATGGAGCAGTGACAAGACAACTGGACCCTGGCTCTGAAATGCAGAGAGGTAAGCAAAATTTGGTTGTTCCACAGAAACAATGACATTTCTATAAAAGCAAAGAAGATCCTCCACATGATCATTAAGTTGGTGCTAAAATTTCTCCAATCCAAATTAGATTTGCCAAAGTTTGCATGGCTAGTTTGACTAAACAATGAAACTATGACCTCTGGCATACAAATACCAAATCCTTGATTTCTACACAGAAAGAGCAATGCAAAACCTGAGGACTTTAAAATATTTTTAACATATTAAATGATAGACTATTTAAAACTTTCTAAAACACTTACCTTTCCTCTAATTTGGGAGCTTTGGGACAAATTGTATCCAGTTCTTCAGATGCTTCTAGCTCCTAAAATAAGCACACATGTCAGTTTAATAAAAAAAAAGTATTATAACATAAATCTCCTTGATCACACCATAACACAGCTTATTGATCAATCAACTAATCAGAAATACTGTGTATTCATTGCAGGTTCTTATTAGTAAATATAGATTCATAAGAAATTTGTATCTTAGATTTATCACATTTTAAAAAGTATGCTCTAAATGGAATTTATTCACAAAGCACAGACTTCTCAATTCTAACCTTAATTATATCAAGTCCTCCTATGAGCTCTCCAGAAACGTAGAGCTGAGGATAGGTAGGCCAATTGGAATAGGCTTTGAGTCCCTGTCGAACCTCTTCATCTGAGAAGATATCAAAACTGCTAAACTGAATATTATGTTTGTGAAGAATTTCCACCATCTGTTTGCTGAAACCTGTACACAAAAAAAGAAAATAAAGCACTTAGCTTCTCTCTCTCGAAACACATACACGTGATAATACATTAGTTCAGCATACATATCATCTAATGGACATAGACACCTGCCTTATTTTGCTGGTGATTTAATTAGCATGGCTGAATAGTATACAAACAGAAAATAAATTCCTGGATCCCCTTATTTGACCTTGAACCGTATCACACACTCAGATATGACTTAACTTTTTGACACAACTGTGAGTATTTAAAAAAAAAAAAAAAAAAGTGGTGTATTTATTAAAGTTACTCTTCAATATCATGGACATTTTTTGTCACAGAAGAAATAGCACTAGCCAAAAAGCACAGACCTGAGGGTGATGGTGCACACCCGTAATCCCAGAGACTGGGGAGACTGAGGTAAGAGGATCACTTGAGACCAGAAATCTGAGGCTGGAGCAAGCTATGAGATTGTCACTGCACTCCAGCCTCCAGTCTGAGTGACAGAGCAAGACCCTATCTTTAAAAAAAAACCAGAAATCTGAATCTGACACCTGCTCCCTCCACCCACCAAGGTGACACATGACGAGGCCATGGGTGGCCTCCGCTCAGCACTTTCCTAGTAATCAGGAGACTGACCTGACGCTCTGGACAGTCCCTCCCAGCCTTCCTGTTGTGAACCTACAAGAATCAGTTCTGGGCAGAGGAAAAAATTCTACAATTGTTATTTTTAACTACTACTTGACTATACTAAAAACTCAATGCTGTTTCGTTTCTACTGCCATTTTACTGCTTCCTGAGTTCCCACTTTGGTAGTTCTCAATCTTCACTCTCTCTAAGTAGGATAAATTAAAAATCAAGAAGGCATGTGTTCTCCTGTAGTCTGAAATACACACAGTACATTGAATTTTAAAGCTATCTTCTCTGTTGTTATATATGAACCATCAACAGATTGACGGTATTCTTTCTCATCTCATGTCATAACTTGACAGTTTCTTTCTTAAAACTATTTACACTCCCTAAAGTATGTAATGTAATTTTTTTTACTACACTATAGTGACAATTTTATGTTCCATGATTTTATTATACTTTTGTGACACATTTTTATTCTGTACTTTTTTGACATCATCTTATTATGACATTAGAACTGAAGAATAAGAGTGTGAATATCAGTCTTTTATAAACCTATTAGCCTAGTCTGAAAAAAAAGTATTTTTCTTTCCATAAGCTAATTCTTCTCCATTGTTCCCAATACTTTGTAGGGCCCTACTCTTTCACGCCTCATTCTTCTTCTCAAACACAGATACAATTCACTAAGAACCTATTCTTCAGATTCAAAATTTCTAAAAGACTTAGCAGTACCAGCAATTATTTTTAAATAAAATCAAACCATAAAATTCCCTGTAATCCCAGCACTTTGGGAGGCCGAGGCGGGCGGATCACGAGGTCAGGAGATCGAGACCATCCTGGCTAACACGGTGAAACCCCGTCTCTACTAAAAAAATACAAAAAACTAGCCGGGCGAGG
>NW_016806237.1:387005-394227 GCF_001698545.2 Rhinopithecus bieti | reverse complement strand
AAAAAAAAAAAAAAAAAAAAAAAAAAAAAAATTCAATATAAGATTAATTACAAGAATGGGCTTTACTGATGTCACCCAAAATCATATTTACTATTAAAACATGGATCTACAAGTGAGCTCCAAACATTTTCCAGTTCTGCAGTTTATTGAGATGAAGCACTAGTATTTATTTGTATAGCATGTAAGTTGCTTTTCCTACATCTGAAGTGTGAAGTTCATGTACAGCCTGAAGTAAAACACTGATTCTGAAATTTTTTTATTCATCTGGGAGTTCATTAGTAAACAGCTAACGGCTGATTGCTGATGGTTATTCTGTTGCCAATATATTAACTCATTTTACTGTAACTGGCTGAGAAAAAGCTTTATTTTAGCTTTAGGCAATTACATGCAGACTAGAAAGATTGATTGGTAGTGTTTCATTTTTAAGGGTTAAAGTGGCAGACTAGAAATGTTATGCTTAAGGATAAGATGGCAAGAAGGCTTTATTCTAGTAACAAAATATTTACACACTTTTTTTTAAGAAAATGCATGCAAGCAATAAAATATTTAAATGTAGAAAAGTAATGTTTAACTGCCACAGAATCCCCATTTCCACCCCCAGTCATTTCTACTCATGACATGAATAGGTGCCTAACACCGCATCTCATCACTACCTAACAATAAACCCTAAAAAAATCTTTGAAACCTGATTTTGTGGCTGATACTGATTTAAAAGTAAGAGCCCAGTTGAATGACTCTCACTGCAGGAGGAATATCTGACTATGACGCAAAAACCTTTTGCTTTGCTAAAAGCTTTGTTAACTGAAATAGCTGTAAGAATTCCCAAATAATTAACCTGCTCAAGGATTTAAGATTCTGTTTAAGATGACATATATCTCAGTGCTTCTGGAAACTCTTCCTAAAACAAGCATTTTCCTGTCTTCATGAGGATCACAGAATAAGGACAATCCAATTCTTTTCAACTGAGACCCTATCTACATGTCAGGCTCATAACACACCATACAATTCTGCAGGCAGAGCCCACGTGAAGGATAAGAAGATGGAGACATGACCTATGCAGGAGCTGGGCTGAGTCCAATGGGGCTCCAGCAGAAACCCTAAAAATGGCTTTCAAGGTTTTCTACATATAAAATTTAAAATGTTATCCATTCATGTTTTTCTGATTAGCAGAAAGCAAGGTGGGGACCAACTAAACAGACATCATTATACTCCACAGTGGAGTTCAGCGGTGTTAGCAGAGGTAGCGCTTTCAAAGCTAATTTAGTGCAAAACAAGGAAAGAGCAGCCACGTGCGTGTTCACAAGATGAGACGGCCAGTGCTTTTATAAAGGGAGCTTTGCCTACACCCTTCTCTAAAATGCCAGCAGAAGAGCAAAAACAATGCTCCAGTAAGCAGGCTCGGAAAGGAACAGCAGAGGGTCCAGGGGACTTTTATGTTCCCATAAGAAAACAGTTTAAAAATATTTTCCAGTTAATCCTAAGTATTTTATTAAAGAACAGCAACATTCTTAAATGATCTATTTACTATGTAAGACAGAAAGACATGTAACAGAAAATATCAGGAAACAGAAAAACCCATTGAAAATGTAGTTATAAAAATTACATAGAAAACAAGTACTTCGAAAGAAGAAACTGTAACCGTTCAATCATACGTATCTCAAAATATTTATTGTCTTGTATTAATTAAATATCTATAACACCATGTTTTCAGATGGCTCTGAAATGTGTTTTGTTCTCTTTTGTTTTGTTTTGAGACGGAGTTTCACTCTGTCACCCCGACTGGAGTGCAGTGGCTCGATCTCGGCTCACTGCAACCTCTGCCTCCCAGGTTCAAGCGTTTCTTCTGCCTCAGCCTCCCAAGTGGCTGGAATTACAGCATGCCACCACGCCCAGCTAATTTCTGTATTTTAGTAGAGACAGGGTCTCACCATGTTGGCCAGGCTGGTCTCAAACTCCTGATCTCAAGCGATCCGCCCACCTCAGCCTGTCGAAGTGCTGGGATTACAGGGGTGAGCCACCACGCCCAGCCCTGAACTATTTCAAAGTTTCTTTTTTATTCTATTATTTGTGCAGTCTTCCAAATGTCACTCCATTATAATAATATAAATATAAATAATGTTTAACATAATATAAAAATGCTAGCAGTATATTCTAAATTCAGTTTAATAAAGTAAAAGGTAAGCAGAAAAATTATAATTTCTAAATTTCTCTCTAATTTACTTGAATAATCATACAATATCTGTACTGAAAAGGCCCTCCAAGATTGGCTCCAACAGCCAATCTTATTCCCAACAGCCCCAGAAGGAATTAAAGGCATAAGGAGGGTACCTGACTTGTCTCCAAAGTTGCTAAGGCCGCAGGGGTGGGCCCTGAGGCTCGCCTGGCATGACATCCAGTGTAGCACACTTCCCAGGACACCCTTCTCCTCTGAGCACCTCTTTCCCAAGCTTCAGTGTTGCCACCTGCCTTTTCATTCGTTTTATCATTCAGAAAAGACTGAGACTGCTGCTGTTCAACCCCAAAGGAGAGAATACTGTAGAGATTTCACTGTAGGTGTGCTTCACCCACATTTCATAGCCAGTTCTACTGTACCTGAGATCTGAATGAAGGTACTGAATACGATCCATTCGACTGAAGTGGTAAGTTCTCACTTAGTGGCTACCACATAAAGTACAAGAAATGATTTTCATGTTTCATGGAAGAAGGTGAATGTGAACCATTTGCAACCCCTGTTATTAACAAAATAACAAACGCAACAGAGACTATCTGTTGCTACCTTTAGTTTAGTACAGACTAAGTTAGCTTTGCAATACATAAACAGCAGGCATTATGTGACACATAAATACTGGCAGTGAAATTTTTTAGGCAGAACTAAGAGATACTTTTAAGACAGAATTCACAGGTGGCTCACGACTGTCATCTCAGCACTTTGGGAGGCCGAGACGGGCGGATCACCTGAGGTCAGGAGTTCGACACCAGCCTGACCAACACAGACAAACCCTGTCTCTACTAAAAATACAAAAAAATTAGCCAGGCGTGGTGGCAGGCACCTGTAATCCCAGCTACTCAGGAGGCTGAGACAGGAGAATCGCTTGACCCCTAGGAGACGTAGGTTGCGGCCCGCTGAGATCGCACCATTGCTGGGCAACAAGAGCAAAACTCCATCTCGAAAAAATAAGAATTCATCATGAAACTTTAGTTTTAAAACTAGACATTATCATAACCTAATATGTAATTTAATAACCCTACAGGGAAGAATTTAGAATCAAATTCACACTAGAAGCTTGGCTATCTTTATAAAGTCACTCTGGACATGCTGTAATCACATTAAGAGCATACTCAAAATAAAGTCCCTCCTGTGTAGTTGATACAAATACTCTTAGAGTCTCAACAGCATCATCAAATGGCATTAAATGCTCAATTATGCAGCATACTAATGTTGTAGTAGGCACAGTAAAAAGAAAATAACATAAACCCAGTACCAGAGGGGTCAAATAACTCTAAAACTTACTTAAGGACAAAATTATAAGCATCCATGTGTATCGAAAATAAGAGTGACTACAGGCCAAGATTTCGAAATCTTTCCATTACTAGCAGCTATAAACTGGAAATGACAGCAATGCGGGAAGAGAATCATTAGACAGTGATGACACAGGGGAGGCAAAAGCACACAGGGTGGACACAAAAACACTAAAATATTCCACAAATTTTTTAATTGCTGAATCTGAACTAGGTGAAAAACAGGAGGCTCCAAGAAAGAAAAAATAACTGCTAACAGCAAAAGCAGCTAAACAGGCAAGAGACAGCAATACGGCAGCTGGAACCTAATCCTAACTCTGCTTACCAGGTGATCTTGGGCAAGTCACCTCTATCTTTGAGTCTGAGGACTTAAGTATAAAACAAAAATCTGAATTAGATGAGTTCCGAGACTCCTTTTGGTTCCAACATTCTGAGTCCATAATGCAAACTAATTCTTTTTTTTTTTTTTGAGACGGAGTCTCGCTCTGTCGCCCAGGCTGGAGTGCAGTGGGGCAATCTCGGCTCATTGCAAGCTCCGCCCCCCAGGTTCACGTCATTCTCCTGCCTCAGTCTCCCGTGTAGCTGGGACTACAGGTGCCTGCCACCATGCCCGGCTAATTTTTTTGTGTGTATTTTTAGTAGAGACGGGTTTCACCGTGTTAGCCAGGATGGTCTCGATCTCCTGACCTCGTGATCCGCCCGTCTCGGCCTCCCAAAGTGCTGGGATTACAGGTGTGAGCCACCGCGCCTGGCCTGCAAACTAATTCTTCTATAGTGTCATTGGGAGTTATAACCTTTCTGATTTTAAAGGTATGTGAAGACAAGTATAAGATGTATAGTATAGCTTGGAAACAGGATGCCCATCTCAACCAAACCCTGTTCTGGGAAAGCACCCATTTTGTATATGTTATCTTAAAGGCAGCTTCTTACCACAGCGTGGTTCTTGAGGAGTTCCTTTCATAAATAGCATGCAGGGGGCAGCATGAGTCAATTTCTTCAAGCGAAGGTTGAGATCTTCTTTAAGATGTTCGTTAGCGCTGGGTAGGAAGGAGCCACTAGATGCATGTCGCTGAACTTTTTTGGTCAACTCTGGGGCATGTGCACCATCTAATCGGTCGATTTTCTGAGAATTCTACAGTTTAAAAAGTTATTTAGAATATGTGCGGCATTCCATAATAATGACATTGTTCTAACAAATTTTTAAAGGGGACAACAGTATTACTGGAGATGTAAAAAAAGAAACCCTCATTGCCAACTGCCTGCACTGCATCTCAATTTTAGAAACACATAATAATTGTTTCTTTTCTTGGAAACACACAGAGAAAACACTGCAACATCTCAAATCAGGTCAGTCTAACATGATACAAAGAAGAAGCCCCACACTGGCTGGGATGAATCTCTTATTAAGTATAAATGAGGCATTTGGGGAACTACGATGACACCCATGGGCGCCCAGCACAGTTGTGCACCTGCTTCCTAAGACTCATTCATCAAACCAGAACCAGCCAGAGGTTCCATTATGTCCAGGCACATGCTCTGAACAACCAATTTAACCAACTCAGGGAACACTGGCGTTCCACAGCCACATATCTGAATTTTGATCAAGAAGCTCTTGATTCTGGCTGCTGGCCCTGCACAGTCCACGTAAGATGTTGGCAAGCAGCTGGCATGGTCTTCTTTTTCAGCATGGGTGCAAAAATGAGACTATCAGAAGAAAGGTGGAAGGCCAGAAACAGCCAAATACCTAATATTCGGGGATTAGGGAGAGGGTAAAGACACAAAATAGGTAGCCCCATGGCACCCTACAAATGGATAATCTCTTGTACCACCTTTATCCTTACCTTAAAAAACAGAAAAGTGGGAACAGAGCTAATTTCATATTTTTCAGATACTTCAGGAACACCTTCAGCTTCCAACTTTAAAATAAAAGAATTCAAACTTGATTATTACAAGGTCCTTTTTCTCTACTTCGATATGTAAATCAGTTTCACATGCATTATTCCTTCAAGTAGTTGGCATTTTTAAAGAGTATGGTACAAAAGTTTATGACACATTTACATTTAAATGAGACTCACTGGGCTGGCATGTCATCCACTGAGTTTGCAGTGTCAAAAGAGGTTCAGAGGTTTTTATTTTGTTGCACATTTCAAAAGATGCCTGGAGGCTGTGAATAAAATTTTTGGTGCACTAGTGACCTAGTAAATTTTCAATCATATGCAGCTACTACTATATTGAAATCCATAAATCACTGACCCCAGTTATGTCATGATTACAGTGCTTATTTTCTGCCCACAGCAATTCTTGCTGTTTGCTCTATTGACTAATTTCAAGAGGCAGTACATCATGACTGACAGTTGCAGCCTTCTGCAAATTATGAAGCAAAAAGGACTATTTTTTCAATAAACTATTGATGTCTGATAAATTTTGCTTTTAACTCCTGCAAGGCTGCTGGACACTAGGCAGATATCTTGCTAGGTTACTTGCTTCCGGTCTATTTACAATGTAAATGCCTTTTAAATAAGATGACTGCACTGTTTGATACTTTCCTTGAGGCCCCTCAACAAGACAGGATGTGATATCTGACGCATGAATTTAAAACATATTTAGTAACAGAATTTCTAAATAATTAGAGCACAATTACTGTAAGCTATTTATTTAGGTCTTTATAAATGATATACTTTGAGAAATACCAAGATATATCCTTCCCTCATAGGACTGTCAATTTAATATAAACTTTTGAAACCAATAAAATCTGTATTCACATTATACCTGTAGGAAATAAAATTTATTGATAAATTATATTGTTAAAAGTTTTAAAATATATACACTGTATTTTCCACGAGTGAAAGATTTCCACTGGGCTTGAAATACTATTTTATTTAGAGCCTCACCCAATCAGGTTATAGCTACCCAAATAAAGTTTGCAGATAAAGTGGGAAGCAAAGTCATATGTATTTGGTTTTTATCTTCTATCTCCTACATTCTCGGTTGCTCTTTTACTACCTTAATTTTAATTTTAGAAAACCCTTGTGCGACAATATTTTAATTGTTTCCATTTTAAAATGTACTTATGTGAAAATTCCATAATATCAACGTCTAACAATCTGAAAAAAGAACAAAAAGATAAGGCATTCTGAGACAGCGATTTAGTACAGACTCTCAAAAGTTTTAAAGACGTTTGTGCTATTTTCTTTTACATACACTACAGCACACTCAGATCAAAGATGACCAGAAAAGTTGACGAGTAGGGCATGCCTACATTACCATCCTCCAGCTCATTATTTTCTGTCTTTCAACTAACATCTACGGAGTGCCCACTACGCACTGGGCATTGTGCAAGGATCAGAAAACGGCCCTTCCTTTAGTACAACTGAATTCTAATCAAAAAGTAATACAAATCTAAAAACAGGGCAATACTAAGTAGAAATAAGGTAATGTGATCTTAAACCAGAACAAAACAGGTAGCATCCTGACTCATAAAAACAAATTCCGATCTTCTTTTAAAATCTGATTTCTTAGCCAGCCATGATGGCGGGTGCCTGTAATCCCAGCTACTTGGGATGCTGAGGCAGGAGAATCGCTTGAACCCGGGAGGCAGAGGTTGCAGTGAGCCCAGATCGCACTATTGCACTCCAGCTGGGGCGACTAAGCAAAACTCCGTCCCAGAAAAAAAAAAAAAAAAAAAAAATTGGGTTTCTTCTTA
>NW_016806237.1:360707-386775 GCF_001698545.2 Rhinopithecus bieti | reverse complement strand
AAAAAAAAAAAAAAAAAAAAAATCTGACTTCTTCTTATATTCTTACATTCCTGCTGGTTTCCAGTGGAGTAACAATTATTCTGAGAAGTAAACAACCTCTCACAATTCTTGCTGAAGGCTGAGAACTACCACAACTGCCTCCACTCAATCAGCTCGCAAAAGAAGAGATCTTCATAACTCAGAGGCAATGGTAACAGACAAATCTTCAGAAGAAGGAAACAGGAATATCATTTAAGGCAAAAGAGTTCTCCAGAACATCAAGGGCATCTGACTGAAGTCCTAAAACTCTTGCAGCACTAAAATTCGTTACAAATACTTTGTTGGATTTAACGTAACAGTTTTAACAATGAAAACAAAATAAATATATAAATATTTTTAAAGGATCTGCATTCAGAAGAGCTCAAAGATGATCAGAAATAACCATCATTCATGGGCGACCTACTCTGTGCCATAAACTATGAGAAGGCCTTAACATAAAACAGCCTAGCCTACAGACAATTTTGAAAGGTGCAAAATTTTAGCATGTTATCATCTCAGGTTAATAAGTGGTTAAAGAGGAGGTGCGATGGTTGGTTTAAGGTTTCAACTTGACTGGGTTAAGAGATACCCAGACAGCTGTTAAAACATTACTGCTGAGCATGGCTGTGAGGCTGTTTTGGGAAGAGACTGGCATTTGAATCAGTAGACTGAGTAAGGAAGATCCATTCCCATGCAATATGGTGGGGGGGAGGGGCACCATCCAATAAGTTGAAGGCCTGAAAAGAACTAGGAAAAAAAAAATGCAGAGGAAAAGCAAAAAAGCAAATCCTGTCTTTCTCCCTCTTTCTCTCTCTCCCTCCCTCTCCTCCGAACACCCCCATCCCCTACCCCTCCTGCCCCATCCCTCCCTCCTGGAGCTGAGATATCCATCTTCTCCTGTCTTTGGACATCACAGCTCTAGGTTCTCCAACCGTTAGACTGCAGGACTTGCATCACCGGCCCCCCAGGTTCTCAGACCTTCAGACTTGGACTGAGCCACGCCACCAGCTTCCCTAGTTCTCCAGAGAAGGAGGGCAGATGGCAAGACTACTCAGCCTCCTAAATCCCCTCATATCTATCTGTACCTATCCTATTAGTTCTGTTTCTCTAGAGAACCCTAATTAACACAGGAGATAACTTGGGTAACTTGCCCAAAGATACACGGTTAATAAATGGCAGAGCTGAGAAACAAACCCAAGTTTGTTTGACTATAAAACCTGTGCTTTTTTCACTATACCATGGTTAATTTTTTCTACTACTACAATCAAAAAGAAAGATTACACGTCAAAGTAGGATTTATACACGACTTCAGCACCAACCAAACATGAACATTTCCAAATCAGAATCCAGGCAAAATGCCTCAAGTGGGAACCACTTGCTTCCTATACCAAGAATCTAAACCTTGGGACCAGTCCCACCTGCTATGTGTCTATGGAGAAGGAAAGAAAGCGGGCCGGGCGCGGTGGCTCAAGCCTGTAATCCCAGCACTTTGGGAGGCCGAGACGGGCGGATCATGAGGTCAGGAGATCGAGACCATCCTGGCTAATACGGTGAAACCCCGTCTCTACTAATATATACAAAAAACTAGCCGGGCGACGAGGCGGCCGAATGTAGACCCAGCTACTCGGGAGGCTGAGACAGGAGAAAGGCGTGAACCCGGGAGGCGGAGCTTGCAGTGAGCTGAGAGCTGGCCACTGCACTCTAGCCTGGGCGGCAGAGCAAGACTCCGTCTCAAAAAAAAAAAAAGAAAAAAAAAGAAAGCGGAAGGGAGGCATCAGGTAAATCCAGAGATGGGGAATCCTCTCTCTATTCTACTTTTATTGAGCAGGGGTCATCAGAGGCCACTATGATAGTAACAGCAAACAGCTACAACTTATTCTGGGCCAGATACTATTCTAAGTGTGCTTCATGTATAGACTCATTTAATCCTCACAATAACAGGTACTGTCTTTAACATCCATTTTACAGAAGAAACTGGAACTTAAAGAGGTTCAATAACTTGGCCCAGATCACTGCCATGGTTTGAATGTATATGTCCCTCCTAAATTCGTATGCTGGAAATCAACATCCAAGGTGATAGCAATTAAGAGGGGAGCTTTGGGAGGTGATTAGGCCAAGAGGGCTCTGCCCTCATGGATGGGAACAGTGCCATTATAAAAGGGTTTGAGGCTGGCTAGTCCGTTTTTGCCCTTATTCTCCTGCTGCCAAGTGAGGACACAGCAACAAGATGCCATTTTGGGAACAGAGAGCAAGCCCTTGCCAGACACTGAATCTGCTGGTGCTTTCATCTCGGATTTCCCAGCCTCTAGAACTGTGAACAATAAATCTGCTGCTTAAAAATTGCTCAGTCTAAGGTATTCTATTACAGTAGCACAAATGGACTAGGACAATTACAAACCTGTTGAGTGATGGAGGCAGTGTGTCTCTGGAGCCAAGCGCCTCCCTACACCACGTTCCACTTCATGGCTGCTGCCCTTTCCTCATTCCACAGACCCTTCAGTATCCTTCAGTAACAGTGACCACAAGCGCCTTCCTGCAACACCTTCCACTTGGCTCTCCATGTTTCCTCTGCCCTCCCGAACTGCTCAGACTCTGTCCGTTTCTGTCATCTCTGGCAGCCTCTGAACACCAGCATGTGCCAGCCTTGGTTCTGAGTCCTCTTCTATGCCTATCCACACTCACTGTCCTGGAGTGGGCTCATCCGATCCTATGGCTCTAAATGACGCTGCTATTACAACTCCCAAGTTCTTCCTAGCCCAGTCCTCTCCCCTCACCTCCAGACTATACACTCAACATCTGCACTCAGAGCTCTATCAAACACCTCTCACTAAACCTGCTCCTCCCCCAAGGCATCTCTATCTCACAAAATCCATCCAGTTCCTCAAATCAAAAAGGAGACAACCTTGATTAATCCATTTCTCTCACTCTCACATCTACTCCATCAACAGGTTTTCTGGGCTCCCCCTCCAAAATATAATCCCACTCAGACCATGACATCATTTCATCTCTCACCTGGCCTAGTAGCCTGCTAACTGGGGTACCTGCTTCTATTCTGCACCCTTCCCCCTTCAAACCATTCTCCACCCAGCAGCCAGAGTAACTGACTTATGACAGGAATGGAACTGTGTCACTGCTATTGCACTTGGAATAAGACCTGAATGTTATCATTCCCCACAAGGTCACTGACCCCTGCCTGCCACTCCAACTTCATGTCACACTCGTTCCCTCCCTCACGACTCTCCAGCCCCACTAGCCTTCTGCTTTGACACTCTGCACTTCGGTTAAAAGCTCTTCCTAGCTCTCCCAACGGCTGGCTCCTTTTCATTTTCCTGATGGCCCTGCTGGCAGAGTAGCTCACACCTGTAATCCCAGTATTTTGGGAGGCCAAGGTGGGAGGAATGCTTGAGTTCAGAAGTTTGAGGCTGCAGTGAGCTATGATCACGCCACTGCACCCTGGCCTGGGTGACAGAGTGAGACCTTGTCTCTTAATTTAAAAAAAACACTCTTCCTTAGATACACCCTTCCAGTCCAATCTAAATAAAGTATCGCACCTATCCCGGTTCCCATTTTTCATAGCCTATTTCTTTCTTTTGCAGAACTTATTACTACCTAAAATTACCTTGATAACATATATGTCTACTGTTTGTTGTCTGTGACCTTTAGTGTTATGTTTTGTATCCTCAGTGCCTAGACTACTGTGTGGCATTTAGTGTTTGATAAATAAATTTTGATAGAATATTAAACAAAGGTGGTCAGTATACCTAAGCCAAGAATGGGGATGGCCCCTTGCCAATGATGGCACTGAGCCCCAAGACTAAAGAGAGAACACTTAAATCTGCTATTCAGGAACATTTGGTCAAACCTCCAAAAGAGGCTTCCTTCTACTCTGTGATGTGTGATATTAGAAAAAAAAAAAGAATTTCAAAATCAAAATATTTGTCAAACAGCCAAATATAAATCTCAAAATAGAAATTTAAAATAACAGTTTTGATAGCTTAGGCGGAGATCGCTTCCAATATGGCCAAATAGGAAGAGCTCCAATCTGTAGCTCCCAGCAAGACTGACGCAGAAAACGGCTGATTTCTGCCTTTCCAACTGTGGTACCAGGTTCATCTCATTGGGACTGGTTGGACAGTGGGTGCAGCCCACGGAGGGGGAGCCAAAGCAGGGCGGGGCATCGCCTCACCCGGGAAGTGCAAGGGGTCGGGGGATTTCCCTTTCCTAGTAAAGGGAAGCTGTGAGTGACTGTACCTGAAGGAATGATACACTTCTGCCTAAATACTGCACTTTTCCCGCGGTCTTCGCCTTCTCGTTCCTGGCTTAGTAGGTCCCACGCCCATGGAGTCCTGCTCACTGCTAGCACAGCAGTCTGAGACCGACCTGGGACTATGAAGCTTGGCTGGGGGAGGGGCGTCCGCCATTGCCGAGGCTTGAATAGGCAGTTCTATACTTACAGTGTAAACAAAGTGGCAGGGAAGCTCGAACTGGGTGCAGCCCACCGCAGCTCAGCAAGGCCTACTGCCTCTCTAGATTCCACCCCTGGGGGCAGGACATATCTGAACAAAAGGCAGCAGACAGCTTCTGCAGACTTAAACATCCCTGCCTGACAGCTCTGAAGAGTGCAGGTGGTTCTCCCAGCATGGCGTTCAAGATCCAATAACAGACAAGTGGGTCCCTGATCCCCGTATAGCCCCACTGGGAGACACCTCCTAGTAGGGGCCAACAGACACCTCATACAGACGGGTGCCCCTCTGGGATGAAGCTTCCAGAGGACGGATCAGGCAGCTATATTTGCTGTTCTGCAGCCTCCACTGGTGATACCCAAGCAAACAGGGTCTGGAGTGGACCTCCAGCAAACTCCAACAGACCTGCAGCTGAGGGGCCTGTTAGAAGAAACACTAACAAACAGAAAGGAATAGCATCAACATCAACAAAAAGGATATCCACACCAAAACCCCATCTGTAGGTCACCAACTTCAAAGACCAAAGGTAGATAAAACCACAAAGATGGGGAGAGAAAGGCTGAAAATTCCAAAAACCAGGAATGCCTCTTCTCCTCCAAAGGAACACAACTTGCCAGCAAGAGAACAAACCTGGACAGAGAATGAGATCAACGAGTTGACAGAAGTAGGATTCAGAAGGCTGGTAATAACAAACTTCTCCTAGCTAAAGGAGCATGTTCTAATCCATCGCAAGGAAGCTAAAAACCTTGAAAAAAGGTTAGACAAATGGCTAACTAGAATAATCAGTGTAGAGAAGAGCTTAAATTACCTGATGGAGCTGAAAACCACAGTACAAGAACTGCGTGAAGCATACACAAGCTTCACACTAGCCGATTCGATCAAGCGGAAGAAAGGATATCAGCGATTAAAGATCAAATTAACGAAATAAAGTGAGAAGACAAGATTAGAGGAAAAAAGAGTGAAAAGAAATGAACAAAGCCTCCAAGAAATATGAGACTATGTGAAAAAACCAAATCTACGTTTGATTGGTGTATCTGAAAGTGGCAGAGAGAATGGAATCAAATTAGAAAACACTCTTCAGGATATTATCCAAGAGAACTTATCCAACCTAGCAAGGCAGGTCAACATTCAAATTCAGGAAATACAGGGAACACCACAAAAGATACTCCTGGAGAAGAGCAACCCCAAGACATATAATTGTCAGATTCACCAAGGTTGAAATTAAGGAAAAAATGTTAAAGGCAGCCAGGGAGAAAGGTTGGGTTACCCACAAAGGGAAGCCCATCAGACTAACAGTGGATCTATCCGCAGAAATCCTACAAGCCAGAAGTGAGTGGGGGCTGATATTCAACATTCTTAAAGAATTTTCAACCCAGAATTTCATATCCAGGCAAACTAAGCTTCATAAGTGAAGAGGAAATAAAATCATTTAAAGACAAGCAAATGCTGAGAGATTTTGTCACCACCAGGCCTGCCTTACAAGAGCTCCTGAAGGAAGTACTAAACATGGAAAGGAACAACCAGTACCAGCCACTGCAAAAACAGGCCAAATGGTAAAAGACCATTGACACTATGAAGAAACTGCATTAATGAACAGGCAAAATTACCAGCTAGCATCATAATGACAGAATCAAATTCACACACAACAGGCTGGGCATGGTGGCTCACACCTGTAATCCCAGCAATTTTGGGAGGCCAAGGCAGGTGGATAATTTGAGGTCAGGAGTTCGAGACCAGACTGGCCAACATGGTGAAACCCTGTCTCCACTAAAAATACAAAAATTAGCTGGGCATGGTGGTGGGTGCCTGTAATCCCAGCTACCCAGGAGGCTGAGGCGGAAGAATCTCTTGAACCTGGAAGGCGGAGGTTGCAGTGAGCCAAGATCGCATCACTGCACTCCAGTCTGGGCAACAGTGAGACTCCAACTCAAAAAAAAAAAAAAAAATTCACACATAACAAAATTAACCTTAAATGTAAGTGGGCTAAATGCCCCAATTAAAAGACTAAAAGACACAGCCTGGCAAATTGGACAAAGAGTCAAGACCCATCAGTGTGCTATATTCAGGAGACCCATCTCACATGCAAAGACAAACACAGGCTCAAAATAAAGGGATGGAGGAAGATCTACCAAGCAAACGGAAAACAAAAAAAGCAGAGCAGACACTGCAATCCTGGTCTCTGATAAAACAGTTTAACAATAACAGACTGGATAAAGACAATGCGGCACATATGTATATACACCATGGAATACTATGCAGCCCTAAAAAAGGATGAGTTCATGTCCTTTACAGGGACATAGATGAAGCTGGAAACCATCATTTTCAGCAAACAATCACAAGGACAGAAAATCAAACACCGCATGTTCTCACTCATAAGTGGGAGCTGAACAATGAGACATGGACACAGGGAGAGGAACATCACACACCAGGGCCCTGCTGGGGGTAGGGGGCTCAGGGAGGGATAGCATTAGGAGAAATACCTAATGTAAATGATGAGTTGATGGGTGCAGCAAACCAACATGGCACATGTATACCTATGTAACAAACCTGCATGTTGTGCACCTGTACCCTAGAACTTAAAGTATAATAATAATTTAAAAAGAAAAAAGTTTTGATAACTTCTTCAAAGACTTTCACCAAACTTAGCCCAGAAACAGCTAATAAAACCATGTTAATTGTGGGTTTTTTAAATTACCAAGATAGCACAGATTAAAAACCTACAGTCTTTTTAAGATTTAACAATTCTACCAAAATTATCTGAGAAGCATTTTTAGAGTTCCTTCCTGTAGAATGAAATCCAACATATGCTCTCTTAAGATGCCAAATAAATTGGCCAACATTCTATGACACTGAAAATTTTTAATTCCACTAGTTAGCGTGCACCTGGTTATACAGCTAGTTGGTATCCTTCAGAAGATTGCCCAACACTATCTGTTTACATACAATAATTATACACTCAGAAATTAAACATAAACTACATTTACATTTATGATTGTACAGACCTTTAGAAATTCAACAATGCAATCTGTATCTTTAAGAGAGTCGCACTTTCAAAATAAGAATAAACTATAAAGATTCTTGTTTTTTAAGAAGCAAAAATACATTTAAATACATAACTCCTCCATAACCTTGATCGTATATTTTAAATTATAGTCAACATAAAACGCAAGTACAGCAGCTACTATACAAACAAAATTAATGTCAAATGAAATACAATAGTATAAAATCTCACCAACCACCCAGTTGGTAAGTCTGACTTTGAGAATGTTTGCGCTGAAGCACATGATATGGTAAAATGACTATACCACGGCCTAGCAGGATGAGAGTACTAAGCTGCAAGTGGGATCAGGAAGGCTTGCATGGAAAGCAGGAGCCACCCAAACAAAAGAAAGTCATTTTTTTTTCTTTTTTTTTGAGACGGAGTCTTGCTCTGTTGCCCAGGCTGGAATGCAGTGGTGAGGTCTCAGCTCACTGCAACCTCCGCCTCCCGGGTTCAAGCGATTCTCCTGCCTCAGCCTCCCGAGTAGCTGGGAATAGAGGCACGTGCCACCACACCTGGCTGGGTTTTTTTTTGTATTTTTAGTAGAGACGGGGTTTCACCATGTTAGCCAGGATGGTCCCAATCTCCTGACCTCGTGATCTGCCCACCTCGGCCTCCCAAAGTGCTGGGATTAAAGGCGTGAGCCACCATGCCTGGCCCTTTTTTTTTTTTTTTTTTTTTTTTTTTTTTTTTACTAATGAAAACCTGATAAGGTAAAGGTCCCCATCTCAAGTATCTCACATCTAGTCAAGCAGGCAATGAAAAGAGGAATTGAATGACAATACAGACAAAAATATAGGGAATTTCCTGATCCAAGCAACCCATGGCACAGACTAAGTTCAGAGACAAACAAAAAGCTACAGGAAAAAATAGCTAAACTTTCATACAAAATAGCTGATTTGGATCTCAAATACAACCAGCAGCAGGCACCCAACAAAGCCTTGTGCTATTCTTCCTCTCTCCCATCCCCTCTGCCATATACCATATTTTGGAAGATTCTATCAAACAATTAATTAAATGACAAAGGTGTACTGCTATTTTAGGTAAAGACACAACAAAGGATCAGTATGAGAGAAGGTACTGACTATGTAAATTGAAAATAAAAGGCATTAAGACATTTTAAGTATTTCATTTTATTCTGAATAAATGTAAGGTTTCTCTAAGACTTTTTTGTTCTGTTTTGAGACGAAGTCTCGCTCTGTCGCACAGGCTGTAGTGCAGTAGCGCGATCTCCCGTCACTACAAGCTCCGCCTGCTGGGTTGAAGTGACTCTCCTGCCTCGGCCTCCTGAGTAGCTGGGAAGACAGGCGTGCGCCACCACACCTGGCTAAATTTTGTATTTTTAGTAGAGACAGGGTTTCACCATGTTACTCAAGCTGGTCTTGAACTCCTTTTAGTGATAGAAATACCACATCAGGCCGGGCGCGGTGGCTCAAGCCTGTAATCCCAGCACTTTGGGAGGCCGAGACGGGCGGATCACGAGGTCAGGAGATCGAGACCATCCTGGCTAACACGGTGAAACCCCGTCTCTACTAAAAAATACAAAAAACTAGCCAGGCGACGTGGCGGCGCCTGTAGTCCCAGCTACCCGGGAGGCTGAGACAGGAGAATGGCGTGAACCCAGGAGGCGGAGCTTGCAGTGAGCTGAGATCCGGCCATAGCACTCCAGCCTGGGTGACAGAGCGAAACTCCGTCTCAAAAAAAAAAAAAAAAAAAAAAACCACATCATCTCTTCTGTGCCATTGGAGGTGTGACAGCCTCAGGATGGAGCCCAGAAGAGCCCACTATACATGGCAGTGACTCAGGTAAATGGAACACCACCCATTATAAACACAGCACCCAGAAGGAATACAGATGCCCTTTTAATTTTTTTTTTAAGAGACAAAGTCTCACTTTGTCACCCAAGCTGGAGTGTAATGGCACAATCATAGCTCACTGCAGCCTCTAACTCCTAGTCTTAAGCAATCCTCCCACCCCAGCCTCCCAAGTAGCTGGGGCAACAGGTGTACACAGTTAGTTTTTTAAATTTTTATTCTGCAGAGATGAAGTCTCGCTATGTTGTCCAGGCTGGTCTCAAACTCATGTCCTTGAACAATCCTCCCACTCACGCCTCCCAAAGAAGCCTCCCAAAGTGCTGGGATTACATGTGTGAACCACTCTGCCCCACCCCAAATACACTTTAGGACCATATCATCAATATAGAGAATGAGGGATTCAGACGCAATAAATACGAAAACCTTGTCCTTCAGCTTTCAATTCCAATGAGCACAAACTAACTACTCTGACCTAAAATGGGTGACTAACTCTTCTAACTCTATTTTACCAGCTCCTACGAAATAAGAAATTATTGATAGTCACAAAAGTTTACAATCTGTTTAAAAATATCTACTTTATGATCACTTATTTAAATGTTTTATGAATCCCAGTCACAAAAAAGAACTGATCCCTTTACTTTACAAGCCAAAAATGCCAAATTATTTTATCATTAAAATAAAAAAAAAGACTGAAGGGCAAAGTGGCTCACATCTGTAATCCGAGCACTTTGGGAGGCCAAGGTAGGCAGACTGCTTGAGTCCATGAGTTCAAGACCAGCCTAAGCAACATGGCGAAACTGTATCTCTACAAGAAATACAAAAATTAGCTGGGCAGGGTGGTGCACACCTGCAGTCCCAGCTATTCGGGAGGCTAAGGTGGGGAAATTGCTTGAGCCTGGGAGGTGGAGGCTGCAGTGAGCCAAGATCACACCACTGAACTACAGCCTGGGTAATAACGGTGAGACCTTGTCTCCAAAAAAAAGACTAAGAAATCAAATAGACACAAGATAAAGTAGAAGAACATTAGTTCATACTCTAGAACTTTCCAAAAACTCTCATTAACAAAAAGAAAGCAGTTTTAAAATGAACTACATTCCTTTTTTTTTAGACATGGTCTCACCCTATGTTACCCAGTGGTGTGACTGCCTTGAGACCTCCTGGGCTCAAGGAATCCTCTGCCTTATCCTCCCGAGTAACTGGGACTACAAGTGCACACCAACATGCACAGCTAACTTTTTTAGTTTTTCTTGTGTAGAGATGGTTTTGCTATGTGCATCAGGCTGGTTTTGAACTCCTGGCCTCAAGCAATCCTCCCACCTCAGCCTCAAGAGGTATTGGGATTACAGGTGTGAGCCACGGCGCCCAGCCTGCATGCCTCTCTTACTGGGAAAGACCAATGATATCTCATTCTACTTCTCTTTTACTTACTACTGTTCAGCCAGTGCCTTTTAATTAGCTACCTTACAAATGCCATGCAAATTACCTTTGCCCCAATGATGGCTAATGAAAGAAAAACTATGTTATAGAGTGAATTTCCATAAAGTGATGACTCCTGGAAGAATGACCAATCTTACACTGTCATCATCCTCATGAGTGGCAGGTGCAGTCAGGCTCAGGTATCCCCCACAACCCAAAATCTCTGAGGGCTCCTCCAACCTTTGGCTCACAGAGACACTTAAGCACTTGAACAACTTAAAATCTCACTGCCAAGTCTGGTACCAATGTGAGAAGTAATTCTATAGTCACTTTAAATAAATCATTCAGATAGCAGCTAAGAACAATGTATTACCTAAACCAGTAACATGATACACATAAAAGCAGACTTAGAACAATTACCATCATCTCGATTAATCTTATGATTGAAATGTTTAATCATTCATTTCACTTGTAATCATTATCTTTTATCACTGACCAAACATACAGTTTTAATGACCCCCTTCTATTATTTATATTGAACATTTTAGGGTTACACTCTAAAGTTACATTATACATTTCATTGGAATTTTAAATAAGCCCTTAAATTTTAAAAAGCTAATCACTATATTCACATCTGCCCTATTTGCATAAAGAAACACTAGAAGGATTCATACAAAATTAATACAAGCAGTTACTTATGTGGTGGGACACAAGGGTGACAACGGAGGAATGGGGTGAGCTTTCTCAATGGACACCTTTCTATACTGTTCGGAATTTTGAGCCATCTGAGTACAATACCTATTCAAAGCAAACTTATTTCTACAGAACTACCTGAAAATTTTATCACCTACTACATGAATGAATTATCCTGTCACAATTCTGTTTTCAGTTTACATAAAAAGAGACATAAGACCAATACAGTTGATGTTATTTTTAACCCCATATAAGAGTATATTGGGTAACATGTACTCTGAACTCACAGACTCTTGTTTTAAAAAATAAGACTTTGGTTTTTCCTTTTTTTTTTTTAATCTTAAGGATTCAGGCTTTGGAATACAAGGTGCACTTCCCCTCCTGATAATTCATTTCTAAGACTTTCAACACATATTTTGGCCCTGTTGCCTAAACCAGTACTAAGTCCTGAATAGTATCTTTAATATGCTAAACCAATTGAGTTAATCCACAGTCACAACTATGGCTTTTCTAGTACTTATCCACTCAAGAGAGAAGCAGGAATGTAGGAGCACACAAACCAGAGTGAAAAACAAAAGAGGCAAGGAAGAGACTGACTGGCTTCCCTCTTCCTCCGCATTCTGAACAGGTTAGAAAGACTTTCACCTTCTCCCATAGGTCTGTCTGCCTTCATCTAAACCAAGATAGCAACTTCCTGTTCCCTGGTCCCTAGCAGCATTTACATACCCTTTCCTGAACTATTTTCCACAGCACACCTAGCTTTTCAATGACATAATTTGTGTTACTATTTTAAATGTCTTAAAACCACAGCTACCCACAGAGAACTAACTCATCTGCCTGTGCTCTCCAAAACTCCAGCCCACAGCCACTTTGACGTTTGGTAGTCACGCCCCACACCCGAGGATGATCGAGGAAAAGTGTACATTTGGCCAGGCATGGTGGCTCACGCCTGTAATCATAGTACTTTGGGAGGCCGAGGCAGGCAGATCACGAGGTCAGGAGACCAAGACCATCCTGGCTAAGACGGTGAAACCCTGTCTACCAAAAATACAAAAAATTAGCTGGGCGTGGTGGTAGGCGTCTGCAATCCCAGCTACTCAGGAGGCTGAGGCAGAAGAATCGCTTAAACCAGGGAGGCAGAGGATGCAGTGAGCCGAGATCGCACCACTGCACCCCAGCCTGGGCGACAGAGCAAGACTCGTCTCAAAAAAAAAAAGAAAAGAAAAGAAAATTATTTTAAGATTTTTAAGAACAATGTGCAAAAATAACAGATCCCACATCAATCACAGATATTTGGAATTCCACACCACTCCATCTTTATATAAGTTAATAAAATCTAATCTTTTATTTATGTATTTTTTTGAGACAGTGTCTCGCTCTGTCACCCAGGCTAGAGTGCAGTGGCGCAATCTCGGCTCACTGCAACCTCTGACTCCCAGGTTCAAAAGGGTCTCCTGCCTTAGCCTCCCGTATAGCTGGGATTATAGGCACCGTCCCCCCACCACACCCAGCTAATTTTTGTATTTTAGTAGAGACAGGGTTTCATTATGTTGGCCAGGCTGGTCTCAAACTCCTGAACTCAGATGATATGCCCGCCTCAGCCTCCTAAAGTGCTGGGATTACAGGTGTGAGCTACCACGTCCAGCCCTAATCTAACCCATAAATCAGAATTAAATTCATAAAAGACATGACATTGAAATATAAATACCTTCACAAATGAAACTTGAGGGTGTTCTTTAGCTAACTCTGCCATAACTTCGTTCATCTGTGCACACTGTGGAGCCCATGGTGCCCAGAAATGGACCACAAGGAGGGATCTGTAAATCAAGTAAATGCACTGATTTAAAATTATACCGATTTTAGAAATAAACAAATACTGATATAGATTAAATTACCAAAAAAAAAAAAAAAAAACTTTAAAAGAACTGCCTGAAGTTTTTCACATTGCTAGAATTTCGTTGTATACAACACTGGAATGTAAAAGCACTCTGCAAGGTCTTGAGACTTTCAGATAAATTTTCAAGTCAATGGCATTTTGAGTCAAGCCCATTTGAAGTAGATTTGAATATTCATCCACATCAATTAAAAGTCATGTAAATCACTGTTGTTGGGAGTGTAAATCAGTTCAACCACTGTGGAAGACAGTGTAGCAATTCCTCAAGGATCTAGAACCAGAAATACCATCTGACCCAGCAATCCCATTACTGGGTATATACCCCAAAGATTATAAATCATTCTACTATAAAGACACATGCACACATACGTTTATTGCAGCACTATTTACAATACCAAAAACTTGGAACCAACCCAAATGCCCATCAATGATAGACTGGATAAAGAAAATATGGCACATATATACTATGGAATACTATGCAGTCATAAAAAGGAATGAGTTCATGTCCTTTGCAGGGGCATGGATGAAGCTGGAAGCCACCATTCTCAGCAAACTAACACAGGAACAGAAAAACAAACGCTGCACGTTCTCACTCGTAAGTGAGAGGTGAACAATGAGACCATATGGATACAGGGAGGGAAATATCATACACCGGGGCCTGTCGGGGGTAGGGGCCAAGGGGAGGGAAAGCATTAGGACAAATAACTAATGTATACAGGGTTTAAAACCTAGATGATGGGTTGATAGGTGCAGCAAACCACCATGGAACATGTATACCTATGTAAGAAACCTGCACGTTCTGCACATGTATCCCAGAACTTAAAGTAAACAAACAAACAAAAAAAAACCCAGGTAAATCAACTATATTTTCAGACCCCTGGGCAAAGCGGAAACTGAATTTCCGTATTAATGGCACAATGTTTGTGAAAAATGGTTGTAGACACATTATTACTAGTAATATCATTATTTACTTTTCAAATGTGGTATTGTGAAGAGACATAACCGTGACCACAGAAACAGTAGTTAAGTGTTGAAAATGAAGGCATGCCAGTGGAAAATGAGGAAAAGAACAGAACTGCTTTTCACAAAGACATTCTTTTATACTTTTTAATATTATGCTACAAAAGATTTTTCCAGGCCTGGCACAGTGGCTCACATTTGTAATCCCAGCACTCTAGGAGGCCGAGGCAGGCAGATCACTTGAGGTCAGCAGTTCAAGACCAGCCTGGCTAACATGGTGAAACCTCATCTCTACTAAAAATACAAAAAATTAGCCAGGTGTGTTGATGCATGCCTATAATCCCAGCTACTCAGGAGGCTGAGGCAGAACTGTTTGAACCCGGGAGGCAAGAGGCTGCAGTGAGCTGAGATCACACCACTGCACTGCAGCCTGGGCAGCAGAGCAAGACTCTGTCTCAAAAAAAAAAAAAAAAAAAAAGATTTTTATAGGCCAGGCAAGGTGGCTCATGCCTGTAATCAGCATTTTGGGAGGCTAAGGTGGAAGGATCACTTGAGCCCAGGGGGTCGAGGCTGCAATGAGCTATGATCGTACCACTACACTCCAGTGTGGGCAACAGAGTAAGATCCATTAAAAAATAATAATAATAAATTTCTAAACATTTATGGTATGAACACACAGAATAGATTAATAACTCAGTATCTACTTTAGTTAGCTTTCATACAAAATTATCTTGGCAAAGATATCTATGGTCATATCCAACTAAAAAATCCTTCAGTTTTATGGAATTCTGTTCAAATATAATACCACCTCCCAAAAAAAAAAACTGAAAATCACAAACAGAAATATGTTCCATGCCAAAAAGAAACAAAGACAACTAACCTATGAGTAAAGAAAGGAATAACAAACTGTAAAAACCGATCAAATAATACCAGTGAGAAGAGAATAAGCCTACAATAAAGTGTCAGGAAAGCAGAAGCAAAGAGCAGCATGAGGATTTCGAAGGTAGAAAGGACAGGATTTGGTGACAGATAAGGCAGTCTACATCTGGCTCCAAGTTCTGGCTTAGAGACTGACGGCTAGTGGCGAAACTATGCCTCAAATCACAGTGCAGAAGCTGCCAACCTGAGGAAAGGAAGTTTAATGGGCTGTGAGTATGATGTCTAGACCTCAGGGAAGAAGTCTGCACTTGATATACAGATTTGGGAATCAAGAAAGGAACAGTGCCAGCACCAACCTGCAAAGGGATACAGAGGGACACAGAAGAGACCCAAGGTCAGCGCCTCAGGGGGTTCAGCAACATTCAGTTAGGACAGATGGAGGAGAAGGAACTCATGTAGTAAAGCAGAGAAGGGGTCCTAGGCGGTACTGGAAGACTAAAGGGTCTCAAAGAAGTCAAGAGAAGTGTGTCAAGAGGGAGTGATAATCATCCAATGCAGTGGGAAAGGGCAACTAACAGAGAGAGTAACTTCAATAGAATAGCAGAAGCACAGGTCAGACTGCAGTCCACTGAGGACTGAAGTGAAGATGAGGAAGGAGAGATATACTCTAAGAGATCTGTACAGGCAGAGGGAAAAACAAAATCAAGGGATGGGCTTTTTTAATACAAGAAAATCTTCATATGTTTACTTTACCAGGGGATAGTGCAAATGGAGAGGGAAAGGCTGTAGACACAAGAGAGCTGAGGATGCAAGGACTCAGAAGAGGCAGGAGAGGGGAAATCCAGAGCAGAGAAGAGCTTACCTTGCAGAAGAAGGAGGCAGTCTCCTCTGAGGAGCCAAGGAATGAAGAATGGGTAAGGCTACAAATAAATGGTAAGTGCTGGGATAGGTGGGAGTGGAAGGAGGGCTTGGGGAGATACTACCTGAAGTCCTGTTTTCTCTCAGGTGGGAAGCAAGGTCATTTGTCGAAATATAGGAAAACAGAGAGCAGAGACCTCTGGTAGGACTGATGAAGGGAGTGTCCACAGGTACACAAAAGGAAAGCAGGATGCTCCAAATAAAGACCCACCTAAGGCAGGGAAGGACACATTCTAGGAGCCCCCAATCAATGGCTGTTAATTTGCATCCAGCACAACTCAGCAACTTCAACGGTTGAGTAGGTGGGGCCTCAGGTCCAAGGCAAAGACTGTGCTGTTTCAATCAAGCACTGTTTCATTTTCCTCCTGTGCATTCAGCTAGATTACATTTTTCAGTCTTTTCCTTGCAGTTGTCTGGGGCCCTGGAACTGAATTCTGGCCCTAAAACTAGAACACAGGCCTGACCCCTCAAAACTCTCTCAGGAGCCTCTGCCCACCACAGCCTCCAGCAATGAAGAGGATCCAGGGAGGCTCCATTGCCTAAGGATGGCGAGAACAAAACAGAGGTTCAGAGGTCGCATGCAAGAATGCTCATGGCAGCCCTATACATAGTAACTCAACACTGGAAATCAGCCAGATGCCCGCCAATGGGGGAAAGTGATAGACATTCATACAACAGAATGTAACTTAGCAGTAAAAAGGAACCAACTACAAACACAGGCAATGACATGGATGAAGCTCAAAAATATGTGAGCAAAAGATGCCACAGACAAAGAACTGTATGATTCCACTCACACAAAGTCCAAGAGCAGGGAAAACTCACTTACGGTGACAGTAAGAAATCAGTCGTTTAGGTAAAGGAGATAGAAAACTTCCTGGGTTCTACATTCTTCCTGTGAATGGTGGTTATTGGTATGTATACAATTGTGAAAATTCATCATATCTGACGATTAAGATCTGTGCATTTTGTTACTATATGTAATACTTCAATTTCTTTATAAAGCTGGGATACCATTTTTCACCAAATTGACCAAAAAAAAATTTTTTTTTCTCTTTTTTTGAGACAGGGTCTTACTTTAATGCCTGGAGTGCAAGGCAAGCGTAGCCTCGACTTTCTGGGCTCAGGTGATCCTCCCACCTCCGCCTCCCAGACTATAGCCATATTTTGTTCTTTGTAAAGTTGGGGTTTCGCCAATGCCCAGGCTGGCCTCAAACTCCTGGGCTCAAGCAATCAATCTGCCTGCATTCACCTCTCAAAGCGCTGGGATTACAGGCATGAGCCACTGTGCCTAGCCAACAAAAGGACTGTTTAAATCATAATATTCAATGATAAAAAGGACGATGAGAAGTACTTTCATGTCCTAATGGTAAAAAATAAATTGGGACCTTTCAGAAATTTCTTACACATGAGTATCAACCCTAAGGAGGAATTAAGAGAAAAAAGATTTTCTGTATGTGGATATTTTCCCACTATTTTCGTAGCAAATCAGAAAATCTGATGCTCAATAATAGTTTTAAATGGTCATAAGAAAATATTATAAAGCCATTACAAATCAAATTTTCAAAGAACTTTCAATGCCACAGTAATACTAATATAACTACATTTTCAAAATTAAAGTAGGTTACCAAACTTTATAACACAGTATGAGTCCAAATAAGTAAAAAAGAAAAAAAGAAAGTATGCTATAGAAACAGAATTCATTTCAGTTTCATTACTACTAACAAGGCTTTGAAGAGTAATTTAACTTCCACATCTGTAAAATAGCAATAACCAACACTCTGGGATGTTGAGAAGATGAAACAAAAATATAAAACATTTGAAAACATTAAAACATGACATTGTTAGTTGAAATTATCCACAATATTCTCCCATTTAATGCTTAACTTCCATTTCTCAATTAAGCACATAATGTCCAGTATTATAAGGACATACTATGTCTGAAACAAATATAAACGTTATCCCCTTTTGGATTATATGTTACAGTATTCTTTCCATCTTAATGGATAGCCCCATATGCCTGGTGCACTGTTGGAGAAAAACATCAGACAAAAACCACATTCAAATCCTGACTAATGTAATTTTAGACAATGTAATAAACAACAGCTCTTCATCAGCAAATAGTTGTTTTTCAAGTATTATAGTATTCTGCTACTACATTCATCTGCAGATAATACCAGCTACTGCTTATTAAACATATCATATACTAAACCTGCTTACTCTGCAAATGGATATTAATAACCCCATTGTACAGACCAGCTGAGATTTCAGCAACTTATGTAAATATCTGATTCAATTACTTAAAAGAAAAAAATTCCAATTCATGTCAAATTTTAAAATTGAAGAAGCAATGATTTGAAAAGTAGATTTAAAATTATTACATCAACACAAGTACTAAAATTCGGGCACTTTTTGTTTGTTTTTTGAGACAGGGTCTCACTCTGTCACCCAGGCTGGAGTATAGTGGCAGGATCACAGCTCACCGCAGCCTAGAACTCCTGGGCTCAAACAATCCTCCCACCTCAGCCTCCTGAGTAGCTGGGGACTACACGTATGTATCACCATGCCTGGCTACTTTTTTAATCTTTTGTAGAGATGGGTTCTCACTATGTTGTCCAAGCTAGTCTCAAACTCCTGGCCTCAAGTCATCCTCCCAAAGTGCTGGGATTGCTGGTGTGAGCCACCATAATATTCTTAAATGTCTCCATCTTCACCAAAAAAGCTGCAGAAATTTGCTCCTTCCCCAGATGCCACACATCGTTTCTCATGTGTCCATTTAAAATAGTCACTAAGGAAAGTGTACATTGTTTCCTGGGTCATTTCAAGTACAAACCAGTGGCAAGGATACATCCAAATGGTATTCACATTTAAACTTTTATACATTTTGGCCGAGCGCAGTGGCTCATGCCTGCAGAGTGCAGTGGCTCATGCCTGCAATCCCAGCACGCTGGAAGGCCAAAGCTGGCAGATCACGTAAGGTCAGGAGTTCGAGACCAGCCTGGCCAAGATGGTGAAACTCATCTCTACTAAAAATGCAAAAATTAGCCAGGTGTGGTGGTGGGTACCTGCAATCCCAGCTACTTGGAAAGCTGAGGCATGAGAATCATTTGAACCCATGAGGCAGAGGTTGCAGTGAGCCAAGATTGTGCCACTGCACTCTACTCCAGCCTGGGCAACAGAGAGAGACTGTCTCAAAAAAAAAATTTATCCATTTTGATAGTTTAAGGACTTTTTAAAACATGAAGCGGCCGGGCGCGGTGGCTCAAGCCTGTAATCCCAGCACTTTGGGAGGCCGAGACGGGCGGATCACGAGGTCAGGAGATCGAGACCATCCTGGCTAACCCGGTGAAACCCCGTCTCTACTAAAAAATACAAAAAACTAGCTGGGCGACGTGGCGGGTGCCTGTAGTCCCAGCTACTCGGGAGGCTGAGGCAGGAGAATGGCGTAAACCCAGGAGGCAGAGCTTGCAGTGAGCTGAGATCCGGCCACTGCACTCCAGCCTGGGCGGCAGAGCGAGACTCCGTCTCAAAAAAAAAAAAAAAAAAAAAATGAAGCATTTAAAACAAACATATAAAACACATAGACAAAACAGTCTTTTCAGGTGATGGTAAATTCAAAACGTTTACTTAGGGCAGGTCCACACAAGACCACCTGCTCATTTCAAGAGGTCACTTCTGGTGACTCCCGTGATTGTGCTGATCTGTACTGGATGAGTCAGAGCCCAGCTTCCATCAGTGAGTAAATGTCACATGTCCCCCCCACAACCCCTGCTTTTTTTCCTTAATAATTTCTCAGGTAAACCTGAAATGCCTAAAGAGCTGTGTTATTTCATCACCCCCATAAAGCATTTCTAACCATTAGTCAGTAACTCTCACCCCTCCCCATTTCCAAAGGCAACACCCCATCTCACCTGCACTCTCCATTGCAAAATCAGAGTACTACTTGCCTCTAATTCAAATTCAGTCAGCAAAATTTCTCTCAATTTAGATCAACAGTGCTGGTCACGGGGGCTCAAGCCTGTAATTCCAATACTTTACAAGGCTGAGGCAGGCGAATCACTTGAGCTCAGGAGTTCCAGAGACCAGCCTGGGCAACATGAAGAAACTCTGTCTCTACGAAAAATATACAAATTAGCCCAGGGTGGTGGACCGCACGTGTAGTCCCAGCTACTCAGGAGGCTGAGGTGGGAGGATCGCTTGAACCCAGGAGGTAGAGGCTGCAGTGAGCCGAGATCACGCCACTGCACTCAGCCTGGGCAACAGAGCAACAGCCTGTTTCGAAAACAAAACAAAACAAAATTTGGATCAATAAGCATTTTTGGCCAGATGTGGTAGCTCACACCTGTAATCCCAACCCTTTGGGAGGCTGAGGAGGATAGATCGCTTGAGTCCGGAAGGTCGAGACAAGGCTGGGCAACGCGGAGAGACCTCGTCTCTACAAAAAAATATAAAAATTAGCCGGGCGTGGTGGTGAGCACCTGTGGTCCCAGCTACTCGAGAGGCTAAGATGGGAGGATGAGGTGGGTGGATCACTTGAGCCTGGGAGGAGGAGGCTGCAGGGAGCCGTGATCACTTCCCTACACTGCAGCCTAGGTGACTGAGCCAGACGCTTCTCAAAAACAAAACAAAACAAAGTATATTTAGCCTGTGAATTCCATGAACCACTCTGCTTCCTACCTAAGGGCCAGCATCTACTGAGTGTTTCCTGCATACTAGGCATTGTATTAATTGTATTTTACAGACGTCATCTCATTTAATCCTCACAACAACCCTGAGGTACTAATAGGTGCTGATCTATTTCATCGCTGGGAAACTGAGGCTTGGGTATGAAATGTGCCCAGGGGTTACATGGCTAGTGAGTGGCTGCAGTGGGACTGGATCCCAGGCAATCCGACATAAGAGCTCCCATAACAACCGCTATTAATACAACTAAGAGAACAACTCAGCCCTTGCAGGAGTCTACGATGTGAGGTGGTAACACGGAGAGTCCACGTGCAGGCCTTTCCCAGCAAACACGCACGCCAGTGAGCATTTACTCGTAAGCATGCTTGCAGTTCAGAGCTTCTAGTCCACCCAGAAAACGTTTTCTATGCATTCCTATGGATCTTCTTTTGTCTTCCCAGGGATGGAAGACTTGACACCGGCGCCAAATCTGAACAGACTCTCTCTCACTACACCAGTTCATGGAACAGGAAATCTGTCTCCGGCAACAGGTTAAGTCTGAGGCTACCTGCTGACCAACAAACTTTAAAGGCTGACTTCAAAAGGCAGCCAGGCCTAGCTAATGCAGCGGGGCCTTCCCTAGCCGCTCTCCTGCGACAGGGGCGGTCCTGAAGGGAGGCTGAAGAGGAATGGGCCGACGACGGGTCTGCAGCTCCCTCCCCGCGGGCACAGGAAAGGCGGAGCCCGCAGCCATGGGTCCCCGCTCCGGGGCGCGGTGGGCCGGGGTCTCGGCACCGCCCCGTCCCCCGTCCCGCCGCTGCGGCAAGGCTGAGTCACCGCCTCCGTCCCGCTGCGGGGCCGCCCAGGCCAGAGGACGGGAAGGTCGCGTCCCCCCGGCTTGGACAGCCGTCGGGGTCGGAGCGAGGGCCGGGGCCGGGGCTGCGAGGAGAGCCTCGAGCCCTGCTCGCTGTTCCGGGGCGGGGAGCCCGCGGTTCGGGCCAGTCAGCGCCGGAGGCTCGGGGGAATCCACGGGTGGCGCCGGGCCCGGTCCCCCGAGGCCGAAGCGAGCCGGGCGCCAAGGAGCCGGGCTGGGCCACCCGCCGCCCCACACCGGCCCGGTCTCGCGGCCTCTCCCGCCGGCTCCTCACTCCTGCCGCTCGCCGCCTCGCTTACTTGGCTTTGAGGCGCAGCAGCTCCTCAAACTGCCCGGCTGAGCCGACCTCCTCCAGCGCCGCTACAGCTGCCTCAGCCGCCCCCGCCGCCATGCTGCCGCCGCCAGACAGAAGCAATCGCGTGCCGGCGGCCGGATGTAGGCGGGGCCGCGGAGAGCTGAGCGGCTGCGCAAGGGAAAGCCCCGCCCCTGCCTGCGCTGACGCCGCAGAGCCGGAGACATCCCAGAAAGGGCCTTGGCAGCGGGCGCTGAATCCCGCTGGGTGGCTCTGGATCCCGCTGAGGGGCTCTGACCCTGCCAGGTCTGGGCACTCCGCTGCGGACCTCCTGGCTTCAGGGTTCCTGGCTGTCGGGGCTCGCTGGCTGTAGTGGCTCCTGGCTGTAGTGGCTCCTGGCTGTAGTGGCTCCTGGCTGTAGGCGCTCCTGGCTCTATAAGGGCTTCTGGCTATAGTGGCTTCTGGCCGTAGAGGCCCCTGGCTGTAGGGGTTCCTGGCTGTAATGGCCCCTGGCTGTCGGGGTTCCTGGCTGTAGAGGCTCCTGGGTGTTAGAGTTCCTGGCTTCCTGGCTGTAGTAGGGGCTCCTGGGTGTTGGGGTTCCTTGCTGTCAGGGCTCCTGGTGGTAGAGGCTTCTGGCTGTTGGGGTTCCTGGGTGTCGGGGCTCCTGGGTGTCAGGGTTCCTGGCTATCAGGGCACTTGACTCCTTAGGCTCCTGGCTTTTGGGGCTCCAGACCTTTCTTGCACTTCCTGTGTCTCCTGGGTCTGTCATAGTGAGAAGGGGCCGGTGGAGGAGTGAGGGTGAGACGTGTGAGTGAAAGTGAAATCAGATGTGTACATTTAGGAAGCTGAAATTATCAAAAATGAAATTGCATAAAGGTAAGGAAGAACTGGGAGGTTTGGGAACAGAAGTGGTAGATCTTGAACTTCAACACAGACAGGGTGCTTCCAACTCAGTCCTGAATTCAGACCTGAACCTGGAGCCCACAGCATGTCCCTCCTCCCCTGGCCTCTGCGCCTGCCGCCACTCACTGCAGCCCCACCAAGCCATCACCCATTGTAACCTCAGAACAGAAGGGCTGCTGGGCGGGTCCACTGGGTTGGGGGCCTGGCTCCAAGATCCCTGCATTCCTCCTGCCTGGCCTCCTCAGATGGTCCCTGGCTTGTCTTTCTCCCTTGGGAATCTCCCTGATGTGGGCTCTCTGTGGCGTACTCTGTATCCCTATGCTTCCCACACACTTTCTGGCCTGAGTAATCTCCACTCCCCCAGTGACATCAACCTCCAGGGAAACCTTAACAGCTGGCCCAGAACCCTCCCCTGCACCCCAGAGCCCAGCATCCATTAACTTTGAGGAGGGGCCATCTTTTATTGGATATCTCCAAACCACACTGGGCCTTCCCTCCAAAGTGCCTCTCCTCTTGGTTCCCATCTCAGGGAACACCATCGCTCCCACCCAGACACTGGGACTCCCTCTGACTGGTCCCCCTGCTGTCCCTGGGCTTTGAGGCCAAGCCCCCACAGAGCCTTCCCTACTAGCCAGGTGTTCCCAGGCCCCCTGTGCTTGCTTCTACCATGGCCTGTCTCATGTTCTAGAACTGTGTTTGTCCCCTCCATTGGCCTGTGTTGTCAAAGGGCAAAAGCTGGTCTGTGCCTGGATCAAAGTCAGACACATAGGAGGCGCTCAGTCTGTGCTAACAGCTGCCAGAGGACTGGGCTCACTGGATTGCAAAGACTTCGTATGAGAAAAGTAGCATATCATTCATACTTTTTATATTGATTACATGTTGAAATGAGGATATTTGGATATATTGGGTTTTCTGAAATATATTATTTAAATTGGCCTCTTTTACCTTTGGCTCCTGAGAAATGTCTAATTTCATAGACAACTTTCATTCGTGGCCCTTGAGTTTTCTTGGGCAGCACTACTGTGGTGATTAAAAGAGGCCTTTTGGAGCCTGTCACATGTATACCTCACCTGGAGAAATACATGGTATTGAACACAGTAAATTATGTTATTTAAAATGCAACGGGAGAATGATAAGGAACCATTTTGTATCTTGCCTGTGGTGGTAGGAACACAAACTAAACATGATAAAATTGTTAGAACTTGGCTGGGCGCTCTGACTCACACCTGTAATCGCAACACTTTGAAAACCCCAGGCAGGAAGATCACCTCAGCCAAGGAGTTGGAGACCAGCAGGGCAACATAGGACGACCCAGTCTCTACAAAAAAAAAAAACAATGAGCCGGGCATGGTGGCTCACACTTGTGGTCCCAGCTAGGTGAGAAGCTGAGATGAGAAGATCACTTGAGCCTGAGAGTTGGAGGCTGCAGTGAGCCATGATCCTGCCACTGCTACTGCCCACTCACCTGGGCGACAGAGCGAGACCCTGTCTCAAAAACAAAAACAAACTAAACACACACACACGCGCACACACATGAGCGCACGAGTACAAGTAAAACTGGGAAAATCTGAAAAAGATCAGTGGATTGTTTATAAATATCAACATCCTGGTTGTAATATTACAGTTTTGCAAGGTGTTGTCATTGTAAGAAAGTGTACACAGGATCTGTATTATTTCTTACAACTGTATGTGAATCTACAGTTCTTTTAAAATAAAAGTTTAGTTAAAACAATGTAAATAAGATTTTAAAGTTTACTATGAAAAGAATGCAATAGGAGGGAAAAAAGACACCATGTCCAAAAAAAGAAAAAGATACCATGTCATAAAACAAGATACACATTCTGGTCATCATTTTTTTTTATTTCCTTTTTTTTTTTGAGATGGAGTTTTGCTCCTATTGCCCAGGCTGGAGTGCAATGGCGTGATCTCGACTCACCGCAACCTCCGCCTCCCAGGTTCAAGTGATTCTCCTGCCTCAGCCTCCCAAGTAGCTGGGATTACAGGGATGTGCCACCACGCCCGGCTAATTTTGTATTTTTAGTAAAGATGGGGTTTCTCCATGTTGGTCCGGCTGGTCTCAAACTCCTGTTCTCAGGTGATCCACCCACCTCAGCTTCCCAAAGTGCCGGGATTACAGGCGTGAGCCACCGCGCCCAGCCTGTGATTATCATTTTTAAGTAGAATTGAATGTAAATAAAACATATAACTATATCAGTGAATGGCGCATAGAAAAGGGTCTCCAGAAGAATGCTCCCCAAATTATTTTCAGAGCTTGCCTCCAGAGAGCGGAAACAGAGGAGAGCTAAAGGGAGGCCCTTCACTTTGGCTTACACATTTCTTTGTGTCATTTGCATGTTTTCCAATAGCATGGACTGCTTTTGAAATTTAAAAAATTATGAAATTGTATTGCACAGGGGAAATGTGCTATAGTGAATCCTTTTCAAAAGAGCAGTAATCACCCCTCAAATGTGGCTGTTTTATAAATGCTGATTTTTCTTTTCTTTTTTATTATTATTTATTTATTTTGTTTATTTATTTATTTATTTTGAGATGGAGTCTCACTCTGTCGCCCAGGCTGGAGTGCAGTGGCGCGATCTTGGCTCACTGCAAGCTCCACCTCCCAGGTTCACGCCATTCTCCTGCCCAAGCCTCCCGAGTGGCTGGGACTACAGGTGCGTGCCACCACACCCGGCTAATTTTGTGTATTTTTAGTAGAGACAGAGTTTCACCGTGTTAGCCAGGAGGGTCTCGATCTCCTGGCCTTGTGATTCGCCCGCCTCGGCCTCCCAAAGTGCTGGGATTACAGGCTTGAGCCACCGCGCCCGGCCCGCTGATTTTTCTTTTAAGTGGAATTTGCTGAAAGTAGCACAAACCAGTTGCAGAGCAGACTCTTTAAAAAGAAAAATGCTATGAAAACTCCTGGATAACACTTCCATTTTCGCCCTTTTTGTAGTTTATTATTGTAGGGGCCACAGGAAAGCTTCCCCTTAGCCCTCGGATGGTTTGCTGAAAATCACTGACAAAAGGCAGATTAATAGGAGAAAAGATATACACATTTATTTGATCACAGTTCCACGTGACTCGTGAAGACTCAGAGATACAAGGAAAACTGTCCATTTTTATGCTTAGGTTCAACAAAGTATGGACAGTTGTGTAGAAATACGATTGGACAAAATGGGTGTGCTCTTACACTAGCAGAACTCACTGGGGGCTTTGCAGATGCCGATGCCCCCCCGCCCCCCCCC
>NW_016806237.1:327037-359380 GCF_001698545.2 Rhinopithecus bieti | reverse complement strand
GCTGATTTTCTTTTAAGTGGAATTTGCTGAAAGTAGCACAAACCAGTTGCAGAGCAGACTCTTTAAAAGAAAATGCTATGAAAACTCCTGGATAACACTTCCATTTTCGCCCTTTTGTAGTTTATTATTGTAGGGGCCACAGGAAAGCTTCCCCTTAGCCCTCGGATGGTTTGCTGAAAATCACTGACAAAAGGCAGATTAATAGGAGAAAAGATATACACATTTATTTGATCACAGTTCCACGTGACTCGTGAAGACTCAGAGATACAAGGAAAACTGTCCATTTTATGCTTAGGTTCAACAAAGTATGGACAGTTGTGTAGAAATACGATTGGACAAAATGGGTGTGCTCTTACACTAGCAGAACTCACTGGGGGCTTTGCAGATGCCGATGCCCCCCCGCCCCCCCCCAGGAACCTCCTGCTACCAGCCATGGTGAATCCCACCATGTTCTTCAACATGGCCATCAATGGTAAGCCCTGGGGCCATCAAACAGCCCTTCTGGCTGTTTGCAGACAAGATTCCAAAGACAGCAGGACACTCTCGTGCTCTGAGCACTGGAGGGAAAGGATTTTGTCACAAGGGTTCCTGCTTTCACAGAATTATTCCAGGGTTTGTGTGTTAGGGTGCTAGCTTCATACGCCATAATGGTACTGGTGGCAAGTCCATCTACAGGGAGAAATTTGATGATGAAAACTATAGCCTGAAGCATACAGGACCCGGCATGTTGTCCAAGGCAAATGCTGGACCCAACACATACAGTTCCCAGTTTTGCATCTGCACTGCCAAGACTCAGTGGTTGCATGGCGAGCCTGTGGTCTTTGGCAAGGTGAAAGAAGGCATGAGGGTCCAGAAATGGCGAGACCAGCAAGAAGGTCACCACTGCTGACTGTGGACAACTCTAATAAATATGACTTTGTGTTTTATCTTTTAAAAAGAACTGACTGCAAAAACCCACCAAGGCCTGTCTGGTGTTCAGGTTCTTCCTGGCCTCTGCAGCCTCCTTCCTTCTGGGTAAAGGAGCAAGACCCTCTCTGGAATGGGGGTCTTGTGACCTCCACTCAAGCAAGATAGGTCAGAACATTTCTTTTTGGCCAGTTTTGTGTGTGTGTGTGTGTGTTTGTTTGTTTGTTTGTTTTTGAGATGGGGTCTCGCTCTGCCACCCAGGCTGGGGTGCAGTGGCATGATCTCGGCTCACTGCAACCTCCACCTCCCAGGTTCAAGTCATTCTCCTGCCTCAGCTTCCCAAGTAGCTGTGATTACAGGCATGCACTACCACACCAGGCTAATTTTTTGTATTTTCAGTAGAGATGGGGTTTTACCACCTTGGCCAGGCTGCTCTTGAGCTCCTGACCTCAAGTGATCCACCTGCCTTGGCCTCCCAAAGTGCTGGAATTACAGGCATGCGCCACCATGCCTGATCTGTGGCCAGTTTTTACAGAGAAAAGTTGGGATGTTGAGTTCTGTGTTTTCACACAGGAAAGGTGGGGTCAGCTTATTTAGCTGATCTTACTATAGGATACAGTGTATTAGGTAGCATAGAGAATTTTGGATTTTCGGGTGTTGGGGGGCAGGGAGTTAGAGGAATTATTTGGGGAAAAGGGGTTCTGGTTTCTATGTTGTGCCTAAGGGAAGAGGGATTCTTGTTTCTCTGACTAGCCTCAGAGCAGAATGAAGGGCAGGGACAAGAGGGCAGAAGGACAGAGAAAAACTTTTGCTTCTGAGGCTACAGCTGAGGCCTCATTCTGGGGTTCTGTTTCCTGAGCCCATGTTGTCACTGTTGATATCAAGAGGCCCAGAGGCAGCAGATGACCTCCTCCTGGCTCTGGGAGCTCTGATGTTCTGACGTGGACAAGACTACTAGGCTCTGCCCTGAGCTGAGCCAGGTTTTGGGGAACTGTGGGATACACCGGTGCCCACTGGTAGATGGCACTTGTCAGCTATTCAGAACCCCCCAAAAGTAAACACCCATATTGATCATTCAGCACCCCCTTAAGCTGATGACGTGGGAACCACACTGCCCGCGCCCCACTGTATGGCTCAGGAAACTGCCCAACCCACAGCAGGGGAGGGGCGGTGCCAGGACTCACTGCTCCAAGCAGTGCCCTGGAAAGTCCATCCTCTCTCTGTGTGACCATGTTAGGGCCCACAGGGAAAAACTGGCCATGACCCTATTAAATTGGCTTGGACTGGCACAGAACGCACTGGACGTGGCCTTTCCCTTAAGCCCTGTTAAAGCTGAAAAGCAAGGACTGTGGCTGATTATGGCCATGTGCCCACGGGTTCCTCCTGTCCACTAATATTCTGCTGACCCTGTATATAAGTATATAAGCATCATTTAGACATGTTCTTTTTTTTTTTTTTTTTTTTGAGAGGGAGTCTAGCTCTGTTGCCCAGGCTGGAGTGCAGTGGCGCGATCTCGGCTCACTGCAACCTCCACCTCCTGGGTTCAAGCAATTCTTCTGCCTCAGCCTCTCAAGCAGCTGGGACTACAGGCATGCGCCACCACACCCGCATTTAGCCATTTAGCCGTGTTCTGTTCCTTCTTGGTGGTGGTGGGGTTCCCATAGCCTGAAGAATAAGGGCCTGGGGCTATGGGCCTGGGGGCTGAAGCTTGGGCCTGGGAAACCTGAAGCTCCAGAGGAAGTTGCTTTCCTGGACTTTCCTGGCAGCAAAAAAATACTTCACCTCTTGCCTGTGAATTGACTGTATTTTAAAGGGGGTGTGTGTGCGTGAGAGAGAGAGAAAGAGAGAGAGAGCGAGAGAGAGAGAGTGAGAAATTGAGTGGTAATTATTTTGCTGGGTAATGACAACAAACATTTACTGCTCCTAAACAGGCAAGGAAATGATTTGGCCACGAACTTTTCATGATGCCTCATTCCCTTCTGTGGTCCCGTGGTCCTCAGCCTGAGCAGTGGGAGAAGGAGGGTGGGGGGCCACAAATAACCCATGTGGAGAGGAATGTGGGGTCGGCCTCAGGGAAACTGGGAGGAGAGGTCCCACCTGATGGGGGTCTTTGTAAACTCTACCAAGGGAAGCCCAGAAACACAAAGAGGTACAGGGAGAGAAAGGCGAAGGTGTTTTAAAGAGTAAAGCCTGATACTAAAAAGTGTTGTTATGCGAGTAAAATGGCCAACGTTTCCTTTCTTTTAAGAGCGACTCTTAAATTCCAATTACTCCGCCCCCAAAGACCAGTTGAGAATAACCCCAACTGGAGGGAATTAATTTCCTTAGGAATTTCACTCTTACAAGATTAATGGAGCCCCCCTGCAGAGAAACAGTAAAACTGTAAGTACAGTAGATTTGCACCTGAAGGATACATATTTTAATTTCTGTTCTCAAGCTGCGATAACATCTTTTCCAGCTACTATAAAAAGCATAAATGAGCACCCACACGTCTGCTGAGAACTTGCAACCCCAGGCTCCCGGGTAGCAGCCCCGCCCCGACCCCCCACGCTGCTCGCCTGGGCTGGGGATGGGAGGGCGCGGGATGGGAAGGCCCGGGACAAACAGCCTCCCTGGGCGCCGGGTCGACCCAACCCAGAGCAGAACACCTGGACCAGATTATCCAAAGTTGACCCCTACCCCACCCCCAGCCCTGCCACCCACCCTGGCACAGCCCTCCCGCGGGGACAATTGGCCTGGACCGAGAATGGGGAGCCTGAACAGTGACCGGTCTCCCACCTGTCCTCCGGAGCCTGCAGCGGGGTTCAGCCTCTGTCCAGCAGACTTCCTGGCCCCAAGGAGGGGCCTTGGGAAGGGTCTCCCCTGACTCCACGCTGAGAGCAGCCCATCCCTTCTCCTTAGCCCAAGTCACTCTGGCAATGGGGACCCCCCTCCCTCTCCCTAACCAAGGACCGGTCTGGGATGAGGAGTGGGGTATGGGCTGTGAGGACTCTTCTCTCAGCCCTTGGGAGTCCAGAACTTATCTGGGAACACATCAGCCAATTTTCTGTTCCCTTTCTTGCCAGGAACTGCTTTTATTGGAAGAAGTCTATGTATATGCGTGCTATAAAGGTTGTTTATGCTGTCATAGCTAGATTTTATTGGTTGTATTTTGCTGCACTTGCTTGAAAAATAATTATTTTCAAAGAAAAGAAGAATTACATATCCAGTAAACTAAATAAGACTCACTGTTTATTAGAGACCTCTGACAGCTCCTCCAACATGAAAAAAGATTTCCAAGCAGTGGATGGACAATTTATGTGTAAGTTTATTTGTAAAACAGATTTGAAGACATACTTCATCTTGGCTTTGCCAATAAAAATACATTCCATTTCTTTTCAGAAGTATGTCTTATCTGATGGCTTCACAGTAATCTGGTTTCCCCTAAGAAGCTGAGACTGTCTGGGCAAGTGTGTACCCAGTAGCCCAGTCTAGCCTGGGGTTGAGTTGTGGGACTGCTATGCAGGGGGGAAAAGTGATTATGTCCCACGGGAAGTTCTCTAGAAGAAATGTATTTGTAAGAAATGTAATTCATAAATCCCAACCCAGCTGCTGCAATCTCCAAAAATTACTTAGTTACCATAATTTTCAAACATGTTTTTAATTGTTTGCAATTTACCGGAGGGAAGAAAAACTCACCTTGGAATTCCCTGCCCATTTTGCATTCCCTGCATAGATTCTGATCTCTCTCCCACCTAGGACGAGCCCGAGTTGGGCGCGAATTGTAGTGCCAGATTCCAGGCTGTAGGTGGCATAAGTGCCTCTTCATGCGGGCGAAACAGCAGCCTTTGTTGGGCGGCTTCTTTATCCAACCTGAGAAACCACAGCTGAGAATTCACACAAACTGATGCTATATTTGTGGAGGCTCCGCTGACTTACCCAAAACATGTGCTTTTCCCCTGACCTGCAAACTTTTAACACCTTCTTCTTCTCTTCCCGTTTCACTAGGCTATTTGAGATCCTGCAAGATTTATCAAGACCGTGCTGGCCATATGAAAGCATGTTAACACAGGGCGGGAGAGAGGAAGAGCCCTCCACATGTTATGACTGGCATGCACGCTTCCAAAGCATCGTTACTAACCGAAGGCCCAGTTCCTGCGGCGATCACCCTAGACACACCAAATGCTATTTGCTGGTCACTGAGGGTGTATACCTAATTGCCACGGATGTTTACATGCAGCTGCATTTTCTCTCCTTTTGAGTCACAATGTTTTATATGTAAATAGTATTGTGTGTGTATGTGTATTTATCCTCCAAGTCCAGTTGGAGTTAATTTTCTGCTGTTATTTGTAGTTCACGTTTCATATCTAAGAAACTAAGGACACAGAGGAGCTTTCCTTGGTGTCACAAACTTTTTTTTTTTTAAATAGAGATGAGGTCTCACTGTGTTGCCCAGGCTGGTCTCCAACCCCTGAGCTCAAGTGATCTTCCTGCCTCAGCCTCTCCAAGTGCTGGGATTACAGGTGTGAGCCACTGCACCTGGCCAACAAACTTCTGATTCTTATAGAATCAGATGTCATTCCTTAGAGACCTGAGAAGTTCTATACTCAGGTTCTTTCATGCTATCTGGCTTCAAGAGTTCTCGCCTGAAGGAGGTCCCTTCCAGGACACTGGGTCCCAACCCACACCACCTCCTTGAAAGGCGTGTGCCCTCTCTTCCGCTGACCTTGACGTTCTTTCACAGGCTGCTTTTGCACAGAAGCATCACCTCCCAGAAGGGACCACTGGAGTGGCCTCAGGCACCAGGTACAGTCAGCGGCTCCTACCTGTGGAAGGCAATCAGGGTAGAAAGGTCTGGGAAACACTAAAAATACATACAACCCTTACAAACACAACTCAGTGATATATGCTAATAGTTCTGGGCTCCAAACTGGGGCCAAAGCACAGACTCCATAGCTAGTTCTAGCATGTAGCAGATGTCACCCAACCTGAAAAGCTACTTGGTTGAAACTTAGTTAAATCAGTGGCCACAGCAGTTTTATACTTGCCCCGAGTCCTCCAATGTCTGCCACACCTGCAGTGGCTTCCTTCCCATTCTCTCTCTCCTCTAAAATACAAGTGACATTTTCCCCCAGTGCAGGAAGATGGAACACAGACTATTTTGTTAATCATCTAAATTTGTGTTCTTGAGTTTCTTCTGGAGTTGTCCAGGCTGAGGCTGCATGAACATTGGCCCACCACAAATGCCTCCCTCTGCCGAGAGTGAGGTGGGCCGGTCGGGGCAGAACGCCTGGTTCTTATGGCACCCCTTGCTCGCTCAGCTCTGGGAGCCTCCGTGCCAGCGTGCCGGAGAGCTACTCTAAATGAAGTTCGAGTTCCATTTCAGGAAGGTGGTGAAACGATAAGATAACCCAGGATGACGCGAACAGTTTTGCATTTGCTTCCAACTCTGAAAGGATTCATGGCTCCCATGGCCTTCAGATTGGATGGCACACTTTGGGTTTCAATGGCACGATGATTTTTCTGTAAAACAATGGCTGGCTTTAAATTTCTTCTTCTAGAACAAACCAAAAAAGAAAAGAAAAAACAAACCACTAATTTTTAAAGGATGCATAGGCCCCAGTTGCCTGATGGTATGTAGAAAGAAAGCCCAATCCCTGATGGTATGTAGAAAGAAAGAAAGAAAGACAGCGGGAATGTTCTGGTGAGGGAGCTAATTTCCTAAGAGTCAAGTGGAAGCTTGCTGTTGACTCCATGATTAGCCTATGTCCGAGGTCGTATCTATTACTTGCCCATCATATGAAATATGCTTTAATCAGAAGAAACATCTCATTGAAACACTCCATGCCAACATTACTTTCATACTTTCCCACCATAACATATATGTTCTTTTTCCAGTTCGTCGCTGGTTGAAATGACTAAGAAGTGGAAACAGGAGATGCAGGAAGAAAGTCACCCTCCTATGATGAGAGACGGATGTGTGGGGCCCTAATGAGGAACCTTTTACTCCATGAAACCGAGGGAAAGATCTGTGCTGAACCACATCTGGCTGACTCTGCACAGACACAACAGGGCAGCTCTGCTGGTCACCAAGCCCATCAGCAGCCAGGTGGCCAGTGAGCAGTAGCTGCCCTGAGGGCTGATGGTGGGAGGCAGAGAGCCCAGAGGCTGAACAAACAGAGGGCTCAGTGCCCCGCTCCCTCCTCCTCAGCCCCTCCACGGGGGGCACAGTTTGGCCCCATTTTCAAAACCACTGTTTTATTTCTGTTGTCCCAAACTCTCTGGCCTTCTTCCTGGAGAACACCAAGAGGAATGCTCTCACCAGTTAGGTTGAAACCCTTATTTTTTAGTTTGTGCACATTCTATGTCACTATGCTAAGAGTGACCAGATGTATTAGTCAGTTTTCATGCTGCTAATAAAGACATACTGGCCCGGCGCGATGACTCACACCTATAATCCCAGCACTTTGGGAGGCTGAGGCGGGGGGATCACCTGAGGCGGGGAGTTTCAGACCAGCCTGGCCAACATGGAGAAACCCCATCTCTACTAAAAATACAAAATTAACCAGGCGTGGTGGCGGGCGCCTGTAATCCCAGCTACTCGGGAGGCTGAGGCAGGAGAATCGCTTGAACCTGGGAGACAGAGGTTGCAGTGAGCTGAGATCGTGCCATTGCACTCCAGCCTGGGCAATAAGAGTGAAACTCTGTCTCAAAAAAAAAAAAAAAAAAAAAAAAAAAAAAAAAAAAAAAAAAAAAAAAAAAAAAAGACATACCCAAGATGGGTAATTTATAAAGGAAAGAGGTTTAATGGACTCACAGTTCCATATGGCTGGGGAGGCCTCACAATTATGGTGGAACTCAAAGGAGGAGCAAAGTCATGTCTCACATAGAGGCAGGCAAGGAGCTTATGCAGGGAACTCCCCTTTGTAAAACCATCAGATCTCATGAGATTTCTCACTATCAGGAGAACAGCACAAGAAAAACCCACCCCCGTGACTCAATTATCTCCCACAACACGTGGGAATTATGGGAGCTACAATTCAAGAAGAGATTTGGGTGGGGACACAGCCAAACCATGTCACCGGACTGCCTCTTGAGGGAGTGAATCACAGATGTATTCCTGACCACCTTGTTTTCTCCCTTCTTGAATCAGGTAAGTATATAATTCCTTGCCCAGGACTGAGATTGGTCATAACTGTATTTGCCCTAAAGAAACATGTCCTTTTATGATGGGATATATTTATTGAATAACAGTATTNTAAAAAAAAAAAAAAAAAAAAAAAAAAAAAAAAAAAAAAAGACATACCCAAGATGGGTAATTTATAAAGGAAAGAGGTTTAATGGACTCACAGTTCCATATGGCTGGGGAGGCCTCACAATTATGGTGGAACTCAAAGGAGGAGCAAAGTCATGTCTCACATAGAGGCAGGCAAGGAGCTTATGCAGGGAACTCCCCTTTGTAAAACCATCAGATCTCATGAGATTTCTCACTATCAGGAGAACAGCACAAGAAAACCCACCCCGTGACTCAATTATCTCCCACAACACGTGGGAATTATGGGAGCTACAATTCAAGAAGAGATTTGGGTGGGGACACAGCCAAACCATGTCACCGGACTGCCTCTTGAGGGAGTGAATCACAGATGTATTCCTGACCACCTTGTTTTCTCCCTTCTTGAATCAGGTAAGTATATAATTCCTTGCCCAGGACTGAGATTGGTCATAACTGTATTTGCCCTAAAGAAACATGTCCTTTTATGATGGGATATATTTATTGAATAACAGTATTCTGTTATTTAATGACTACATGACCACTAACACAGCTGGATGAAGTTGAATTCCAAAGGAATCCCAAGGCCTAATCCTATCCTTAAATAAAATATTCTTTTCTTTGAAAAAGGGTCTTGCTTTTTCACCCAGGCTGGGGTGCAGTGGTGTGATCATGGCTCACTGCATCCTAGACCACCCAGGCTCAAGGGATCCTCTGCCTCAGCCTCCCAAGTAGCTGGGACCACAGTTGTGTGCCACCACACCCAGATACTTTCATTTTTATTTTTCATAGAGATTGGGGTCTCCCTATGTTTCCAAGGCTGCTCTCCAACTCCTGGGCTCAAAAGATCCTCTGCTTTGGCCTCTAGAAGTGCTGGGATTACAGGTGAGAACCACCATGCCTGGCCTAAAATGTTCTTTTTTTAAGAGATAGCTATAACAATCTTTAACTATTTAGCAATCCTTTTGGGGGGGGGAAGGTTGTCTTTTGTTTGTCAGCAAATGTAGTATGTGAGTTTACATGTCTTTGCTTTCATTGTATAATTTCAAATAGTCAGAAAATATTGCATTCACTGGCAATCAATTTATTTTGATTGATAAAAGGGGTTAATAAAACCCCTTAGAAATAAAAGAAGGTGAATAGTAATATATCAGTCATGGTGCCTTCTTTCTGCTATGCATAAAGAAAACAAGCTTTTTTACTTCTCCCCAATAAGTCTTCTCCCCTTATTTTCTACACCTATGGAGTCATTTATAATCTTTATTATTTCCAACCACACACTAACATGGCATCAGTCATATTGCCACATGCTGGGTTTTTTTTCCTTACTATGTTGTGAGAACTGAGAGGCAAAAATGTCCTATAATTTATATGAAAATACATGTCCAAAATGGATTATCAGACATAACAATGTGACTTCATACACTTGAAAATAAAAAAATTTAGGATGAAATACAAAACATCATGGTAAAATTTCAATCTATTGTTGAAACAAAGCATGACTTAGAAAGGACATTGGTGTGTGGCATTTAACAAACATTGTCAAGCTATTAGAAGCAGGGGTAGGTTAAGATGGGAGACAGTACTTTCCAGTCAAACATAAAGCTATTGACTTTGGAAGGTACATTTGTGGTTTATTAATATTTTTATTTATCAACAGCACCTATGAAGAAAATGCAAAAAGACAGACTATAAAATTCTTACCTTCTGTATACAGCGTGTGTTTATAGTACCATTGTGAGATGGACTTGGGCATATACATTACACAGTGTGTCATATAGATCTCTAATTTGCACTGGTCATAAAGACTTTTTTTTTTTTTTTTTGAGACAGGGTCTTACTCTGTCACCCAGGCTGGAGTGCAGTGGTGAGTGAGATCTTGGCTCACTGCAACCTCCGCCTCCCAGGTTCAAGTGATGCTCATGCCTTAATCTCCTGAGCAGCTGGGATCACAGGTGCCGGCCATGACACCTGGCTATTTTTTTATTTTTATTTTTAGTAGAGATGGGGTTTCACCATGTTGGTCAGGCTGGTCTCGAATTCCTGACCTCAAGTGATCCACCCACTTCAGCCTCCCAAAGTGCTGGGATTACAGGCATGAGCCACCGCTCCTGGCCTAAAGTCTTTTGATATTAAATAATAAGCCACGCCCTGGGCCTTGCACGTCACTTCCCAGCAGGATGCCCGGAAAGTGCCACTGGGAAATGGAGGCCTTTGGGGTAACTGACAAGATACAGCTGTGGGTTGCTGTTTCTGTTTGTTTTTGTCTAACTCACCTTGTTTTCAGGAAGACTTGCAGCTTAATAAGCAGGCTTTACATGGGAACCCAAAGGCTACTGGGCACAGAAGGGTGGGAAACCAGATGGACTTGGTTGAATTCAGGTCTGCCACTTGGTGGCCTTGCAGTCCGGGCACCATGGGTAACTTCTCCGAGCTTCAGTTTTTTTGTCTGAACATGAGGATAGTCCTGCAGTATTACTGTGATAATTAAATGAAATCAAAGTTTCCAGGCTAACTAGCAAAGTCTCTGTTGGCACACTTCTTTCCTCAGTGCCTGCAGTGTGCCTGGCTCTGGACAGTGGCGAACAAGCACTCTGGGGGGTTGGGGGGAAGAGTACAGAACATCAACGTGTGAACCCCGAATATCTGAGATGGGTCTCAGTTAATTTAGGAGGTTTATTTTTGCCGAGGTTGAGGATGCATGCCTGTGACCCAGACTCAGGATGTCCTGATGACATGTGCCCAAGGTGGTCAGAGCACAGTCTGGTTTTATACATTTTGGGGAGATACAAGACATCAATCAACATATGTGAGATGTTCATTGGTTCAGTCCAGAAAGGCGGGACAACTTGTAGCAGGAGGGGGCTTCCAGGTCATAGGTAGGTAAGAGATAAATGGTTGCCCTCTTTTGAGTTTGAGATGAGCCTCTCCAAAGGAGGCAATCAGATATGCATTTATCTCAGTGAGCAAAGGGGTGACTTTGAATAGAAGGGGAGGCAGGTTTGCCCTAAGCAGTTCTCAGCTTGACTTTTCCCTTTAGTGATTTTGGAGCCCCAAGATTTATTTTTCTCTCACAAACCAGAAGAGAAACTGCCACAGAGTGATGAGCACCCTGGAGAACTGGAATTGGGCTACACAGGCCAGCACCAGGTGGCTGCTTTAACCTGGGTGGTCCACACGGCTTTGCTGGGAAGAGGACATTTCAGTCAAAATCTGGAAAACCAGGAGCAAACCAGGGGCCGTTGAGGGGTTGAGGGGTGACACAGTTTGGATGTTTGTCCCCTCTAAATCTCACGTTGAACTGTGACCACCAGTGCTGGAGGTGGGCATAGTGGGACAAGTTTGGGTCATGGGGGTGGATCTCTCGTTAATGTCTCCATGTCGTCCTCCAGGTACTGAGTGAGTTCTGGCTCTTTGAGTTCACGCAAGAGCTGATTGTTTAAAGAGCCTGGCACCTCCTCCTCCCTCTCTTGCCATGTGAGACCCCACTGCCCCTTGGCCTTCTGCCATGATTGAAAGCTTCCTGAGGCCTCACCGGAAGCAGATGCTGACACCATGCTTCATGGACAGCCTGTAGAACTGTGAGACAAATAAACTTCTTTGCTTTGTAAATACCCAGCCTCAGTTATTCCTTTATAGCAGGACAAAATAGACTAATCCAATGGGGAAGCCTTTCCAGGTAAAGACGATAACCAATTATTGTTACTATAATATCTAAAGAAACCATAAATTTCAAAGGTAAAAACTAACCTTATTCTAGTGCCCAGGGAAGTGCTGGGAATGTTTAAATAAGAGGGCAGCAGAGAATGGAAGGAGCGCCTCTGAAATGCCTACTCCATGCCAGGCTCCCTACTACAGGCTTTACGTGTTATCTTGTACATCTCAGTAAGATGAGCAGACACGGTGCTTTTTAAAAGACGTCATGGGAGTTTGAAAGGGGGAAGACTGGGTAAATGGAAGAATAGAAATAATGGCATTGCAACAGTTGAATTGAACTGCTCCTTGGCCTGGCTCCACCACACACACAGATCCCCCTTGGCATGGCCAAGATGAGTGTGTTCACTGGCAAATCAGCAGCCACTCTTGGAAGCTCTGACTTCTCTCGAAGGCAGGCGACAGGAGCAGTCTGTGTTATTCCTATTTTATAGATGAGGGAACTGAGGCTCAGAAACAAACATTTGTCAGTTGAGTACAGGAGCCATTACCAAGTCAAACCTCTCTGGAAACTTCCTGAACTCTATGTGATCCAGGAAGGGGAAAGGCTACGTGCTCAGTTGGAGAAAGACTAGAGACAGTCACACCAGCTACCATTAGTTGAGAGCTTACCAGACACAGTGCTCACCACCCCACAGTCACAGACAGCACCTCACTTAAAACTCCAAAGTGGCCGGGTGCGGTGGCTCATGCCTATAGTCCCAGCACGTTGGGAGGCCGAGGTGGGTGGATTAAGAGGTCAAGAGTTTGAGACCAGTCTGGCCAACATGGTGAAACCCCATCTCTATTAAGAATACAAAAATTAGCCAGGTGTGGTGGCGAGTGCCTGTAATACCAGCTACTCAGGAGGCTGAGGCAGGAGAATTGCTTGAATCCGGGAGGAAGAGGTTGCAGTGAGCCGAGATCACACCACTGCACTCCAGCCTGGGTGACAGAGCAAGACTCCGTCTCGGGGGGAAAAAAAGTACAAAAAACAAAAAACTCAAAAGTATTCCACTGAGGTAGACACTATTAGCATCCCAATTCTTAATTTTATTTCTCTAGTTTTTAGACAAGTTTTCCCTACGTTCTCCAGGCTAGAATGCAGTGGCCATTCACAGGTTACACCATAGCACACTGTAGCCTCAAACTCCTGGTCTCAAGCAACCCTTCTGTCTCAGCCTCCCGAGTAGCTGGGACTACAGGTATGTGCCACCGTGCCAGGTCTTCTTATTCCAATTTTATGCACCAAAAAGAGGAAGGGGACTTAGAGGTTTAAGCAGCTTTGTCCAGGTGCTGGAAACTGGCAGGGTGGGACTGAACTCAAATCACCTTCCACCTGAGAGATACTTCCCTTGAAGGCGGTGTGCAAGATGACAGTAAGTGGTGCATAAACAGGTTTTTATTTATTTATTTATTTATTTATTTAAGGCAGGGTCTTGTTGTGTCGCCCCAGCTGGAGTGCAGTGGCATGATCATAACTCACTGCAGCCTTGACCTCCTGGGCTCAAGTGATCCTCCCACTACAGGCTTCTGAGTAGCTGGGACTACAGGTGCACGCCACCATGCCAGACATATATATATATATACTATACAACGTATATACTACATTTTGTTTTTTTTTTTTTTTTGTAGAAACCTGGCTCTCCCTATGTTGCCCATGCCTGGCCTAGAACTCCAGAGTTCAAGTGATCTCCCCACCTATGCCTCTCAAACTGCTGGGGTTATAGGTATGCGTCACCATGCCTGGCCATGAGAAACAATTTTTATTTTATTTTTAGAGATGGGGTTTTGCTTTGTTGCCTATGCTGGTCTTGAACTCCTGGGCATGAGCCACAGCACCCAGCCAGGCATTCTTTATATAATCTGGATATTAACTCCTTATCAGATATGCGATTTGGAAATATTTTCTCCATTTCCTGGGTTGCCTTTTCACTGGATTAATAGTGTCCTTTGATGTACAAAATTTAAAATTTTGATATAGTTCCAAATTATCTATTTTTTTTCTTTTATTGACTATACTTTTGGTGTCATACGCAGGAAATCAATATCATGAAGCTTTCCCATATTTTCTTTTCTTTTTTTTTTTTTTGAGACGGAGTCTCGCTCTGTCGCCCAGGCTGGAGTGGAGTGGTGCAGTCTCAGCTCACTGCAACCTCTGCCTCCCAGGTTCAAGTGATTCTCCTGCCTCAGCCTTCCAAGTAGCTAGGACTACAGGTGCATGCCACCACACCTGGCTAATTTTTTGTATTTTTAGTAGAGACAGGGTTTCACCATGGTGGCCAGGCTGGTCTTGATCTCCTGATCTCGTGATCCACCCGCCTCAGCCTCCCAGAGTGCTGGGATTACAGGCGTGAGCCACCGTACCCAGCCAATTTTTTTCTTTCTTTTTTTTTTTTTGAGACAGAGTTTTGTTTTGTCACCTAAGCTGGAGTGCAGTGGCATGATCTTGACTCACTGCAACCTACACCTCTGGAGTTTAAGCAATTCTCATGCGTCAGCCTCCCAAAAAGCTGGGATTACAGACATGCGCCACTATGCCTGGCTAATTTTTGTATTTTTAATAGAGACAGGGTTTTGCCATGTTGGCCAGCTGGTCTCAAACTCCTGGCCTCAGGCAATCTGCCCATCTTGGTCTTCCAAAGTGCTGGGATTACAGACATGAGTCACCGTGCCTGGGCTCCCATATTTTCTTCTAATAATTAATCTATTTAACATACTAAAGTAGTGAGCATTCAAACCATCATTTTATAGATGTTACATATTATTCTTAAAATTTTTCAAACTTAAGATATTGAGAATTTAAATAAATGTACTATGTAAATAATAGGAGAATTTTAGCATACACCTTGCAGTTAGTACCCGTGACTGATGGTTGGAAAATAGTGTGCTAAGCTAAACTGCATCTTTCTGAATATACCTATTGCTGTATCTCATTCCTAGGCTAAGTAGTCCCCCCCATTACCAAATGGTCGCCTCACGCATCCATTTAAGAAAGACAGCAGGCCAAAACTGGAGTCACTAATGCTAAGGATCCATGCCACCACACTGAAACCTGGGTTGCTTACTTATAAGATCTTCTGAGAAATCAGGAGAGAGATGAAAGCCAAATTACATAAAGCCAAGATTTCGTTTGCACCTCTACAAGGGAAGTCATCCTGAAATGACTGAAATGACTGTTCTGCTATTTGTTCACTCTTCCTGCTTTCCTCCACTTTTTTCTGCCTGTCAAACTCACCCACTCGGTCCTCACTGGAGCACTTTTCTGTCTTGTAGACGGCCTGGTGCATGCAATGCTAATAAAAGCCAATCAGATCTTCGAAACTAAATTTGTTGAAATTTTGTTCTTATACACATCTGAAAAGCAGCCATACGTATAAAGGCCAGTGATACCAAAAAAGGGTAACAAAGCAAGTCATCTAATCTAAAGTGCAAGACAAACGTTTTTAGAGGCCTACGACGTACCTTATTTTCAATTCTGAAATGCAGAAAATCCTCCAAATTAGTTTTTCCCCACGCTTGGAGTGAACTCATTTGAACAGATATGAGACTATTTACAACCTTTATTTATTTATTGTATTTATTTTATTTGGGACAGGGTCTCACGCTATTGCCCAGGCTGGAACCACTGCAGCCTCAACCTTCCAGGCCTAAGCAATCTATCTTTCCCATCTCAGCCTTCTGAGTAGCTGGGACTACAGGTGGGAATCATAGTGCCCAGCTAATTTATATTTATTTTTATTTTGTAGTGATGGGGTCTCACTATGTTGCCGAGGTTGGTCTCAAACTCCTGGGTTCAAGCAATCCTCCCGCTTTGGCCTTCCAAAGTACTGGGATTACAAGCTTAAGCTACTGTGCCTGGCCCTTTTTACAACCTTTATATATCCCACTTAGGGTGAATATTTGTGAAGACTCACACATTTCTGCTATAGAAACATTGTTTGACTATCGGGGTATACAATATATCTCACCTTTTTTAAACATTCAAAAAATTCTGAATTTCACAAACACATCTGGCCTGAAAGGTTTTTGATAAGGGGCTGTGAACCAGTGGTGGCACAATTAGTCCTAGGAGTACTGACTAGTAGGAGAAATATAACATTGTTGAGTACTTAGTTTGTGTCCAGCATTGCTCTAAGCATATTCTAGGTGATGCCTCATTTAATCCTCACAGGCTCTATGCTTTATTATTATTCTATCCTCTGAGTGAGATTAACTGTTTAATTTGCTGAGGATCATGCAGCAAATAGCCCGAAGAGCGATTCATGCGTTTCACTATAATGGTTAAGAACAGGACTTTGTGCAAAGGATACCTTCAACTGCAGAATGATGGACTCAAATCACAGACACACGACAAAGTGACCCGTCGTCAGTTGTGGGTTGGTTCAGAGGCTCAGGCTGTTCTGGCTCTAGGGGCTTTCCTAGGGTTCCCCCCAGCTGCCCTCACGGTGACAAAAAGGCTGCCGCAGCTCCAGGAAACTTACACTGGGCAAGGACACCAGGAAGAAAACAGCCCCCACCCACCCACCTCCCTTTTATCTAGAAGAAAAATCTTTCCCAAAACTCTGCCTCAACAGACCTCGCTTACTTCTCCCTGGCCCGTACAGGGTCATGTGCCCATTGCCAGCCAATCGCTGGCAACGGATTGGCCCCGTTTTAAATCATCCAAAAAAGGCGCCGGTCTGGGCTGTTTGGAGCAATCAAGAGAGCTCCGTGCTAAGGCAGGAGGGGCCTGGACAAGCGGCTGCAGGAGTCCGGAACTCGGTGCCCTACGATGAGGGCTCGGTGGTGCTCAGCACCGCGCCGGGCCAGAGACTGAAACGCCGCCGGCTGTTGAGGGTTGGTAGGCTGCATCCCTGGCAGGGGCTAGAGGGAGCGAACATCACGGCGGCAACCACCTGCGCAGCACACGCCCCCGACAGTGGCTGTGCTTTTTCCCTTCAGCACAGCCAAAAGGCCCTGGCAGCTTAGCACCTGCGACCTCCTAGTGCCCTCCAGCCTAGGGGAGAAGTGCTTCCGGGGCCTCCCAACCAGCAGCCACCAGACACCAGTCGTGTGCCCGCGGGGCTGGCCTGAATGCTCTGCACCTTCCCACCGCGGCGCCAGTCGCTCCCACCCGGAAGCGAGGCAGCCCTGCGGACCACAACTCCCAGAAACACCCGCTGTCTCGCTCAAGCTAATTGGCCCGCTGCGCCATCTATTAGCCAACCAGCCACAGGGAGACCGCGCCCCGCGAGGCCTAACAACCAATCATAAGACAGAGGAGGCGGGCGCTCTTCCAGCCGATCCACGGGCTGTTGTCAAAAGTTTGGCGGGATCCTGAAAGAATGCTTTCTTTGGAGCCCCACGGCTGCTCCTGTGAAGAGAGAAGCGACAAGCCGACCTCTCTGCAAGGTAATGACTTGGGGCAGACGGACAACGCCCACATCATCCCAATATTCCCAGAAGACTCCGGTCTCTACTGCTCCTGCCTGCGGTCCTCGCCTTGGTGCTCTCGCGCTTCCCGTGGCGCCCCGCCCCTCAGTCTCCCCATTGGCTCCCCAGGGCCGTGTGCGGAAGCGGGCGTGGAGCGTGGGCCTCGGCCAGGCCTGAGAGGCCCGTAGGGATTGACGCTGTGGCTGCATGGACAGCCTAGCGCTCTGCCGCTGGCGGCGGCGGAGGGCGGAGGATCTGCAGGTTCAGGGGGATGTGGTGAGCCCCCGGGGCCTGGGCGTTAGGGACGGGAGGGCAGATGGCCCCTGGGCGGGTTCCCACCCCACCTCGTGTTTGCGGGCGCGGCCCTGCCTGTGAGGCGGCCTGACCCAAGCCACTCGCAGGCGCGCGCACCTCCCTGGGAGGGCGTGGCCCGTTACGGGCGTGGCCTGTTACGGGCGGGGTTGTGACACCGCCCTCCCGATTTCGCGCCTGCGCGGACTCGCGGAACCTGGGCACCTTGAGCGCACGCTCACTGGGGCTCCAGACCCAGGCTCCCTAAAACATGGGCCGGGACTCATAGCAGGACCTCGGGTGCTTGGTATCCGTGTCAGGTTTTCCCCTGCCGTCTACGCTTGACTGTTCATGAGTCTCGTTCACTGAGCGCTTGCCACGTGCCAAGCCCAGGGCTGGGTGTTGGGGGACGGGTACGTGGGGAGCGAACACGCGCAGAAAATTACCCGCATTGAGCGTGTTAGTGCTTCTTGGGCTGAGTCCATTAACTGATGAGAAGAGGGTAAGATGAGATGGTAATGGGGGGGCTTGCACAAGATCCCAGGGTGAGTGGGTACGTCAGGTATGTGTGAGACTTGAAGGATGACCAGGGGTATGTAGGATGGGAGCTGACAAAAAACAGTGTTGGAGGAAGAAGCTTAGCGTCTTAGGGGAGCTGAAAGAAGTACTACAGGATTGGAGCGGGAAGACAGAGCTGCTTGGCGTTACTGTATTTTATCTTCCACCTCTGCTTGCAAATTGGCCAGTTCTTACTCAGCCTCATTTATTTCAAAGTTCCTTGCTAAGGGCAGCAGTGAGCAGCCAACATACCGCATATTTGCTTTTTTTTTTTTTTCCTTCTAGAGCTACACAGGCTTGGTAAGTGCAGGATCTGTCTTCCCAGTTAATGCAGGCAGCATTTTTTAAGATGTATTTACTGCGTAGCGGGAATGACTAGCTTTCTACCACCTCTTTCCTCACCTGCCACTGCCTGGCTGTGAAGCCAGTGCCACTTAGGTTTCTGTCACAGCCGCACCCCTCCTCCAGGTACAAATTGTTACATTACTAGGGTGCAGGTTACCCCAGTAATGTACTAATAATATGGTATAGTAATAGTAGAGTACAGTAATATAGCAGGTTAGGGTGCTTTTGTAACCAAGAGCCTTCAAAGCATGCTGGCCCTAACAAGATGGAAGTTTGATTCTCCTGCACAGAACAGCATGAAGGTGAGCAGTCCAGTGAGGTGGAACCCAGGGTCACTAAATATAGACGTAGGGCTGGTGGCACCCAGATCAGGGGATATACAGGGGCCTAGATTCCTTCCCATCACACCATCCCCTGGGTGTTACCCTCCTCTGCATAGCCAAGAGTGGATCACCACTACCGTGCTACCAGACGGCAGGAAAACAAACAGGAAAGTGACATGATTATGCTGGCGTGTTTCGACCTTACTCCACGGCCCTGGAAAATGAAAGGTGCGGTCAGTGTGCAGGCAGGGAGGCAAGGCTTGTGGCTACAGTAGTATGTCAGAGGAGAAGTGGCAGAGGCTTGCACAAGAGAGGGCAGTGGGGTGGTGATACTAGACAGACGTGACTGTGTAGAGGGAGAGCAGACAGTCTCACTGATGGAGTGGCTATGGCAGGGTAATGTGAAGGGCAGAGTCCAGGGTAATGCCAGGGTTGACTTGAGCCCTGGGAGGGCAGTGCTGCTGTTCCTTGAGAGAAGAGTAGTGTGGAGCTGTGAGAGGCAACGAAGAGCTCCTGTTAGGCCGTGCTGTGTTTTCTGCGACTTTGAAACATTTAGTAGAGACATGGCAAATACTGCTAGTGATAGAATGGTTATCATGTAGATTATCTGAATTTTTTAATCAACTAAAATTTATTTAATTAAGCATAAAGTTACTTTCACATTTGTCTACACCTACAGTAAATACAATTCTTGGCTTAAAGACACAGCCTTTAGAATTTAAAGCCTCCCCACCTGCAAGATTACATATGTAAAACTCCCACTATTGTTTCTATAATAGTGGATTAATCAAATTAAAATGGTTATACTATCTAGAATAAAATACAGTGGAAATAATTTACTCATAAGATTCATATTTAAATCATCCTTATTTACAAAATACTATCCTAAGAATTATAATTACATTAAGTTTCAATTTGAGCAAAAATGTAATCACTTAAGTAACAGCAGTTACTTAAACTGAAAATGAGATCAGTCAGAATTACTTTTGCAGAGAGCAAAAATATTGTCAGGTGTATTGCTGCGGTTTTGGATGTTCAGTAGCAGGCTCATTTGAAGGCGATATCAGCCCAGAAGGGAACTCATTTATACCTTCAGAATGTGGGGGTGCGGGGAAAAATCCAGGTCTTGAGGGGAAGGTAAGGAGGAAAACCTCTTGGTGGATAGACATTTCTCATTGCAAATGGAACATGTGGCGGACCTGGGAAATCCCTTCGTGGAAAATAATCTTGAGAAGCTCCAAACCTGGTTCCTGGAGGAGGTCGGGGCAAAGGAGGCCCTCTTCTCATGAACGGGCCCCTTGTATCTACTGGAAACGATGGACCTCTGATTGGAGCAAGAGGTGGAGGAATAAAGCCAGGGCCAGTTGCTTCATTTTCAGTGGGGAGAGATGAATCAGGCATCTTTAAATTCCCAGGATCATCTTTGGTATCTTTTCTACTGGATTCCATTTCTGAAGGCATTGACCCATCCATTTTATCCAAAGAAGGCATACTAAAACTTCTGAGTTCTGCTGGTCCAGATGCTCTACCAGAGTTAGAATAAAATCTGTCTTGCCTTTGGGGAGGAAGAGCTGAATCAGGATATGATCGTCCTGGTGGAGGAAACATCCTACGGTCCTGTTCCCACAGAGATGGCAGGGACACAGTGTCAGAAGGAGCCGTGTGAGGATGGGTTAACTTCTCACAGCTTGATTCTCCTCTTTCATTGGTAATCTGATGGTCCAGAGGATTCCCTGGGCCTCCTGAGCTTCTTCCTTCTTCCCCTGGAGGCAAAGGTGAGAGTCTGAGTGGACCCTCCAACACAGCTGGAGGAGAGAGAAAAGCTCTCTTTTCAGATAAAGGCTGAACCAATAATGAGGGACCATATGGGGAATGCTCTCTGCCAAATGCTGTATTTGGACCATCAAGTACATAAGGATCTTTTTCTAAAAGTTCAGATTTAAACTCTGTTTTAGTTAATTTTTGTCTGTTAGCATTTTCTTTCCTTAAATCATTGAGGTTTCTTTCAGCAATCCAAGCTGCCAACCAATTATGATGTGCTTTTTTCTCATGGGAAATAATCTGCTGTTGATAATAATGAATAGTTCTTTCCAATTCTTCTTCAAGATCTTTGGCTCGCTGTCCATAGGTCTCCAGCTCTTTAGTGGCATGGCTGATCTTTTTGTCTACCTTAGAAAGTTTCTCTTCTTTCTCTAACCGGTTATTTTCCTCTACTGTTAATTTCCTGTAGAGTTTCATTTCATTTTCTTGATATAATTCAGTCATTACTTTAAGTTTCTGTTGAAGCTTCTGATTCTCACTTTCAAAATGTGTGTTTTCTGACTGCAAAGATGCTTGTTCAGTCTGAAGATTTTTAATATGCTCTGTAAGCTCTTCCTTTGTTTTATCAATTTCAGATAACTGGATATAAATTTGGTTTCGTTCTCCTTTTAAGGTTTTTAAAGAAGCATTTAACTTAGCGGCATGAATCAGCATCTTCAAAGCTCCTTTTGGAGGATCATCTGAGTAAGCACCTTCTTCCGATTCACTGTTCACTTCTAAGTTACCATCATCCGTTCTGTCTTCTCCAAGCCTAGCAGTCCAATCTTTCATCTTTAGCAAGCGTTCAGTCAGAGTCTTGATGTGATTTGCTGTATCATTTAGAACTTGTTCTGCATGTACTTTGAAGTCTTCAAATGTTATTTTCTGTTTATTAAGTTCACTCACTTGTTCTTTCCATACTTCCACTTCTTGCAAAAACTGTTTCTGGCTTTCCTGAAGTTGAGAGTTTTCATTCAAAGCGTCTTTTATTGCTATCTTCAGTCGTTCTTCAGTCATTTGAAATATCTTGAAGATTATTTTGGCTTCAGCTACTTGTGATTTGAGGGATTTTGACTCATCTTCTAGAGACTGTATCCGTTTTGAAATATCTGCCATCAATTCATTTTTTTGAGAATGTTTAGATTTCTCTTCTGTTAACTCTTTTTCTAGACAGAGTATTTCATGCTCAAGTTCAGAATTGGACCTGTTCAGATTTTCGCAGGTTGCCTCCAAACTTTGTTCTTCCATTGCCGCATTCTCAAAGCTGGTATCCTCTAAAGATGCTGCTGCTTCACAGTCTTCATACTGTTTTGAACAAGGCTAAATTTTCAAGTAGTTTACATTTTTCTTCAATTAGTCCAGAAAGCATCATAGCAAGCTTTTTCTCTCTTCCCACATACAGCCGACTCCTAATCGATCTAAAACTTCTCCGCAAAAAAAGGAGAACAGCAAAAAATCCAACAACAGCGGCACATATCACCAATTCCCATGGAAAACCATAAGGATTAGAATCTATAGGCAGTGCTGCCACAACCCTGTGTAGCTCCCCCAGGACCAGCCCCAAGTACAGCTGAGGGGTAGCCCCTGGCTCCTCCATAGCGCCAAGGCTGCTCTGGCGGTCGGTCGCCGCAGTAACCCAGCGACAACAAGCAGCGGAGAACTCGCAGCCTTCTGTCGGGAACCGAATCCGCAGCCGGCAACTGGAGCGGACCATTGCGGACCCGGCTGCGGGGGGAGCTGAGGGATGCGGGCACTCACAGGCCTAGGCTGCCTACCCTGGCCCCTTTGTTCCACTGCATCCTGAGGTAGCACATGTCCCAGCCGGACCTGCGCAAGCCTGTGAAACCACCCCTCGGTTTGGTTTCGGCCAGGCAGCCTTGGAGGGGGAGGTTTTTTTTTGTTTTGTTTTGTTTTTTTGAGACGGAGTCTCAATCTGTTACCCAGGCCTGAGTGCAGTGGCACAGTCTTGGCCCACTGCAACCTCCGCCTCCCGGGTTCAAGCGATTCTTCTGCCTCAGCCTACCGAGTAGCTAGAATTACAGGTGCCCGCCACCATGCTCAGCTAACTTTTGTATTTTTAGTAGAGATGAGGTTTCGCCATGTTGGCCAAGCTGGTCTCGAACTCCTGACCTCAGGTGATCAGCCTGCCTCTGCCTCCCAAAGTGCTGGGATTACAGGTGTAAGCGACCATGTCCAGCTTGGATTATCTGAATTTATAGCACAACACTGCCAAGTTGTTCCCTTGATACAAATGAGACACAGAGGGGGTAATTAACTGGCCTAAGGACACACAGCTAGTAAATGGTGGAACAAGGTCTTAAATCCAAGCCGTTTGGCTGCAGGGCCTGCCCTCTTAATCACAGGGCTACACAGCTTCCCATGTAGCACTTGTGGAACTAAAATAGCAGGCCGGGCGCAGTGGCCCATGCCTGTAATCCCAGCACTTTGGGAGGCCAAAGCAGGCTGATCACCTGAGGTCAGGAGTTCCAGACCAGCCTGGCCAACATGGTGAAATCCTGTCTCTACTAAAAATACAAACATTAGCTGGGCTTGGTGGCATGCCTCTGTGATCCCAGCTACTCAGGAGGCTGAGACAGAAGAATTGCTTGAACCCAGGAGGCAGAGGTTGCAGTGAGCGGAGATCACACCACTGCATTCCAGCCTGGACGAGAGAGTAAGACTCCATCTCAAATAAAAAAGTAAAAATAAAATATACCCACAAAGCTTCCCAATGAAGTCCTAAATTGGCCATCATAAAATGATGAAAAGTGTGATGCTGTGGGCTGTCAGGGAAGGGGAGCCAGAGGTCATTATTGATCAGAGCGAACAGGGAAGGTTTAATGGAAGACACCCTGAATGATATATCAGGTTGGAATTGCTGAAATTGAGTGCCAGGCTTCAGGTTGCAATACTTCTTGACTGTTACCTAAGAATAATGAGTTGGGTATCTTATTGGCATGGTGTATATTGCCTCTTAATTTGATAAAGTTTTGTTTATATTGTATTGTGTCCTAGTCTTTGATTTAATAATCCAGATTGAGTTCAATAAAGTATCCAAGTTCTTCTACCAAGTTTTCTGTCCTCTGTCTGCCTCTCTGTGTATTTCTCTCTCACAGGCGTCTCCAGAATTTGGTTACTGAGGAATAGTAACTAGTTTCTTCTGTTCACAGCCTAGAGGCTCTATACTTTGCACATAACCACCAGCAACGTTTTGGAAAACACAGCAGCCAGGACCCATCTTGGTAGTGACTTTGCAGGTGATTCTCGGGCAGAGCCAGGGTGAAGCACCTCTCCTGTAATGTGAGTGTCTGATCGCTGTGAGTTTCCTTGCAGTCCAGTTAGCTAGCGTGGTCACATGTGTCATAGTTCAATGCTAGTAGTGTTTATCATTTCCATTGGGCAGACATGTTTAGAGCACCTGCTGTGTCTCAAGCCCTGTCCTAGGCACTGGAGATGAGATGAAGAAAAGATGAGCGTTGCTTACGTTTATCCTGCAGCTCATGACGAGGCTTACTCTGCAGCTCCAGGGCTCGACTTTTTACGCAGTAAGTCCCCCTGCTTACCACACGCTGGCCATACTCACGTGTTTCAGACTGAAAGCTGTCTGCCTAGAATACCTAAAGATTCAGGTCCACTCAGTCTTTCACGTCTGCTGAGACTCTCCTCCCTAAAGAACTCACTGAGACCAGGTTTCTTGGGTAGAGCAACATGTTAGATGCCTGGACTGGAAAATCAAGTTGATATTTTTCTTTTCTGGTGTCATATGAGTTGATTCAAGATCCTTGTTTCTAGCTTTTTTTTTTTTTTTCTTTTTGAGACAGAATCTTGCTCTGTTGCCCAGGTTGTAGTGCAGTGGAGCAATGATGGCTCACTGCAGCCTCCATCTCCTGGGTTCAAGTGATCTTCCTGCCTCAGCCTCCTGAGTAGCTGGGACTACAGGCATGCATCACCACGTCCAGCTAATTTTTAAAAACTTTTGTAGAGATGGGATCTTGCCATGTTGCCCAGGCTGGTCTCAAACTCCTGGGCTCAAGTGAGCCACCTGCCTTGGCCTCCCAGAGTTCTGGGATTACAGGCATGAGCCATGGCGCCTGGCCTCATGTACAAGTATTGATTGATTGATTGATTGGTTGATTGATTGACTGAGACAGAGTTTTGGTCATCCAGGCTGGAGTACAGCAGTGCCATCTGGGTTCACTGCAACCTCCGCCTCCTGGGTTCAAGTGATTCTCCTGCCTCAGCCTCCCAAGTAGCTGGGACTACAGGTGTGTGCCAGCTAATTTTTATATTTTTAGTAGAGATAAAACTAAATACCCAAAGGAAATTGCAGAGATTATTAGCTTGAATAAAAAATATCAAGACTTGGCTGGGCGCTGTGGCTCAATGCCTGGAATCCCACCACTTTTGGAGGCCGAGGCAGGCAGATCACCAGAGGTCAGGAGTTTGAGACCAGTCTGACCAACATGGAGAAACCCTGTCTCTACTAAAAATACAAAATTAGCTGGGCGTAGTGGCACATGCCTGTAATCTCAGCTACTTGGGAGACTGAAGCAGGAGAATCGCTTGAACCCGGGAGGCAGAGCTTGCGGTGAGCCAAGATCGTGCCATTGCACTCCAGCCTGGGTGGGCAACAAGAGCAAAACTCTATCTCAAAAAAAAAAAAAGAAAAATCAAGACTCAATTGTAGTCTACCTATAAGAAACTCACTTTAAATATAAAGATACAATAGATCAAGAAATAAAAGGATGCAAAAAAATATATAATGCTAACACTGACCAAAAGAAAGTTGGAGTTGCTATATTAATAAAAGACAAAGTCAATTTCAGAATAAAGAATATTACCATGGATATAAAAGATGATTTCATAGTGATTAAAAAAGTGAATTCATCAAGAGAACATAAAATTCATCAATGTTAATGCATCTAATAACAGAGCTTCAAAATACGTGAAGCAAAAGCTGATAGAACTGCAAGGAAAAATAGACAGATCCACAATTAGATTACTAAGTTTCAATATCTTCTCACAAAAATCGATAGATACATGAAGAAAACCATTAAGGATATAGAAAATTTAAACTACTGGCCAGTGCAGTGGCTCACACTTTTTTTTTTTTTTCTGAGACAGAGTCTCGCTCTGTCCTCCAGGCTGGAGTGCAGTGGCGCGATCTCCGCTCACTGCAAGCTCCGCCGCCTCCCGGGTTCACGACATTCTCCTGCCTCAGCCTCCGTAGAAGCTGGGACTACAGGCGCCCACCACCACAGCCGGCTAATTTTTTTATATTTTTAGTAGAGACGGGGTTTCACCGTGTTCGCCAGGATGATCCCGATCTCCTGACCTCGTGATCCGCCAGTCTCGGCCTCCCAAAGTGCTGGGATTACAGGCGTGAGCCACCACGCCCAGCCGGCTCACGCTTTTAATCCCAGCTTTTTGGGAGGCTGAGGTGGGCAGATCACTTGAGGTCAGGAGTTTGATACCAACCTGGCCAACATGATGAAACCCCATCTCTGCTAAAAATACAAAAAATTAGCTGGGTGTGGTGGCAGGCACCTGTAATCCCAGCTACTCAAGAGGCTGAGGTGGGAGAACCACTAGAGGCAGAGGTTGCTCTAGCTCACTAGAGGCAATGAGCCGAGATGGCACCACTGCACTTCAGCTTGGATGGCATAGTGAAACTGTCTCAAAGATAAAATAAGATAAAATAAAATACTGTCAAACAACCTGCCTTACTTGACATTTATAGAACTCTTCATTCAGAAACAACAGAATACAAATTTCCCAAGACTAATTATATTTTGAGCCATAAGGGTAGCTTCAATAAACATAAGCTGGGACTATAGGCACATGTCACCCCATCCTGGCTAATTTTTGTATGTTCTTGTAGAGACATTTTCACTGTGTCACCCAGGCTGGTCTCAAACTCCTGGGCTCCAGCAGTTTGCCTGGCTTCAGCCTCCCAAAGTCTTGGGATTACAGGTGTGAGCCACCATGCCTGGTCTCAATTTTGTTTTCTGCCTGAAGGAATTTTTTTTAACATTTCTTATAGGATAGGTTTGCTGGTGATAAATTTTTTAACTTCTATATTCTAAAAAAGTCTGCTTTTTTTTTGAGATGGAGTCTTGCTCTGTCACCAGGCTGGAGTGCAGTGGTGTGATCTCAGCTCACTGCAACCTCTGCCTCCTAGTTTCAAGAGGTTCTCCTGCCTCAGCCTCCCGAGTAGCTGGGACTACAGGTGCCCACCACCATACCCAGCTAATTTTTATATTTTTACAGAGATGGGATTTCACCATGTTGGCCAGGATGGTCTCAATCTCCTGACCTCATGATCCACCCACCTCGGCCTCCCGAAGTGCTGGGATTACAGGCATGAGCCACTGCGCCCGGCCAAGTAAGTCTTAATTTTATCCTTATTTTGAAAGATATTTCCACTGTGTATGGAATTCTAAATTGATTGATTTTTTTCTTTCAGTAATATAAAAATGTTGCTCCACTGTCTTGCCACAGTTGCTTCCAGTGAGAGATCTGCAGCCACCCTCTCTCTGCTCCTCAGTGTTGAACGTGTCTGTGGTCTCTGGCTGCCTTTAAGGTTGCCCTTGACCGGTGGCTTTGAGCAGTTGGCACATCACATGCTCTATGTAGTTTTTTTTTCATGATTTTATGCTTGGGTTTTATTGAGATTCTTGGATCTCTGGGTTTATAGTTTTCACCAGATTTGGGACATTTTCAGCCTAGATAAATAGATAAGTAGATTTTTTTTCCCCCAGACAGAGTCTCACTCTATTGCCCAGGCTGGAGTACAGTGGCGCGATCTTGACTCACTGCAACTTCTGCCTCTCGGGTTCGAGCGATTCTTCTCCCAACTAGCTGGGATTACAGGTGCACTCCACCACACCCTGCTAAATTTTTGTATTTTTAGTCAGCACGGAGTTTCACCATGTTGGCCAGGCTGGTCTCGAAATCCTGACCTCACCAGGCGTGGTCAAAAACAAAACAAAAACTGGCAAAGAACTAACACAGATGTTAGATTTAGCAGAGAAGAACATTAAAAGAGTTAATATAACTGTGTATGTTCAAAATATTAAACAAAACATGGAAGATATTTTTTAAAAAATAAAAATCAAATGTTACGAGATCCAAACCAAATGCTATAACGTCTGGGATTAAAAATGCACTGGATGTAATTAGTGGACAGTTAGACATTGCAGAAAAAAAGATTCATGAACTTCAAAGCACAGCAGTAGAAACTATCATAAATCAAACACAGAGAAGAGATTTTTAAAAGTAGACATAGCATCAGGGAACTGTGGGACGACAATCAAGAAGCTTACTAGATGTGTAATGGGAGTTCTAGAAGAAAAGGAGAGAAAAGGGACAGAAAAAATATTGAAAGACATAAGAGGCCGGGCGTGGTGGCTCATGCCTATAACCCCAGCACTTTGGGAGGCTGAGGTGGGTGGATTACAGGCGTGAGCCACTGTGCTTGGCCCTATTTTGTCCATTTTTGATCAGTTCATGCAGAAGAGTAAATCTTGTTGGTCCAGTTTGACCCAAAAAGGAAGTTGGATAATACAGTTTGGGTCAGAGTTTAAAAGAAAATGAAGGCTGGGCACAGTGGCTAACACCTGTAATCCCAGCACTTTGGGAGACTGAGTTGGGTGGATCACGAGGTCAGGAGTTCGAGACCAGCCTGGCCAACATGGTGAAACCCTGTCTCTACTAAAAATACAAAAATTAGCCGGGTGTAGTGGTGCGTGCCTGTAATCTCAGCTACTCAAGAGCCTGAGGTGGGAGAATCGCTTGAACCCGGGAGACGGAGGTTGCAGTGAGCCAAGATCTCGCCCCTGCACTCCAGCCTGGGTGACAGAGTGAGACTCTGTCTCAAAAAAAAAAAAAAATTAGAAAAAAATGAGGTCGGGCATAGTGGCTGTAATCCCTGCACTTTGGGAGGCTGAGGCGGACGGATCACTTGAGGTCAGGAGTTCAAGACCAACCTGGGTAACATCGTGAAACCCCGTCTCCACCAAAAAATACAAAAATTAGCTGGGCATTGTGTCACACGACTGTAGTCCCCAGCTACACAGGAGGCTGAGGCAGGAGAATCTCTTGAACCCACGAGGCAGAGGTTGCACTGAGCCAAGATCATGCCTCTGCACTCCAGCCTGGGCGACAGAGTGAGACTCTATCTCAAAAAAAAAAATTAAATAAAAATAAAAGAAGAAGATTCGGAGTTAAATTTCCTTGTTTTACTCCATCGGTTGCAGACTTTATAGCTCATCTGCTGAGTGAGATCCTTGCTGTGAGAACCTAGTAAATAACCAGCTGATGATGCAACCCCTGACAGAAGTCCTTATTTTGCCTTTCTGTGGTCACTCTTCTCCTTCTAAATAATTATAACCCATTCCTCAAGAAACAAGGTATTTAATTCTCTCACCCATTTTGTATTTTGGCAATAGTCTGTTGAGCTATATTATGCTGTTTGTGATACCCAGTTTAATGAGATTCCACCATCCTCCCATCTAGATATAGGAAATTGATCAATGATAATTCATCTTTGGTTACAATCCTAATACATGTGTTCACCCTGCTTAGACTCAATCATTTCTTTCTTTTTTTTTTTGAGATGGAGTCTCGCTCGTTTGCCCAAGCTAGAGTGAAGTGGCGTGATCTTGGCTCACTGCAACCTCCACCCCCTGGGTTCAAGTGATTCTCCTGCCTCAGCCTCCTTAGGAGCTGGGATTTTACAGGTGTGCACTACTACGCCTGGCTAATGTTTGTATTTTTAGTAGAGATGGGGGTTTCGCCACGTTGGCCAGGCTGGTCTCGAACTCCTGATCTCAGTGATCCTCCCTCCTCGGCATCCCAAAGTGCTAGGATTACAGGCGTGAGCCACTGCGCCCAGCCAATCATTTCTAATTTTTGGCAGGTTTCTTTATATATGTCACAGAAAAGTCACAGTGAGGTTAGGATCAGCAAGGAGGCCATTTTCTGTGGTTAGCCACCTCTTAAGGTGTCTGTTTTGTCCAGCACTGACCCTGGAAGGACTCTACCTTGGCTTCTGGTTCTTGAATTACTAAATGCCCAGAAATGAGTGGGGCACATAGTAGGTATTCAGGAGAGGCTTTTTGGCTGACTGACATGTGAGAGTGTGTGTGTGTGTTTAACTGAGAATTGGTGAAAGAAGGATTAAGCAAATGCATAAAATTGTTGGTATTTTCAAAACATCATTTGTTTAGGGAAAATTATAATTCATTTGGGGAAAACACCATCAGCATGCCACATGGTCACCCTTCATTATCATCACCTAGCTACTATCTTTTTAGATTTCTCTCTTGCAGTTATCAAGAGCATGTTATTTAGGTTTAGAGTTTTTTTGTTTTTGTTTTTTGAGACAGAGCTTCCCTCTATCATCCAGGCCTGAGTGCAGTGGTACGATCTCAGCTCACTGCAACCCCCACCTCCCAGTTCAAGTGATTCTCCTGTCTCAGCCTCCAGAGTAGCTAGAATTACAGGCACATGCCACTACGCCCAGCTAATTTTTGTATTTTTAGTAGAGACAGGGTTTCCCTATGTTGGTCAGGCTTGTCTGGAACTCCTGGCCTCAAGTGATCCTCCTGCTTCAGCCTCCCAGAGTGTTGGATTTACAGGTGTGAGCCACCGTGCCCGGCCAGGTTTAGAGTTTTTTTAAAAGTGTGTAATTAAGTGGTTTTTAGTAAATTTACAGCTGTGCAACTGTCACCACCCATTTTTCATTATCTTCACCTCAGAAGAATCTCTGGCCATTGGCAGTCACTCCGTTCACACCCCTAGCTCCAGGCAACCACTGACTGACTTTCTGTCTCTGGATTTGCCTTTTCTCGAACTTTCTTGTAAAGGGAGTCATATGTGATAGGGTCTCCTGCAGCTTGGCTTCTTTCAATTTGCATCATGTTTCCAAGGTTCATCCAGATAAAGCATAGTGTGCTCCTTTTTATGGCTGTGTGATATTCCATTGTGTGACTAGAACACATTGATCCATTCATTTTGGTTATGAATAGTGCAGAAAATTCTGAAAATTCACATAGGTACTGATCATTGTGTGAACATATCTCTTAGATGGATACTTAGGGCTGGAATTGCTGGTTTCTATGATACATTTATTTTTAACTTTCTAAGAAACTGCCAAAATACTTTCCAGAGTGGCTGCACCATTTTACATGCCCACCACCAACATATGAGGGCTCTATTTTGTCCACATCCTCATATACAGTCATTTAGTAGATACAGAGCAGTATCTCACTGCAGTTTTATTTTACTTTTCTGTAGAGGTGTAGTCTTGCTGTGTTGCCCAGGCTGGTCTCAAACCCTGACCTCAAACGATCTTCCCAAGTCGGCCTCCCAAAATGCTGGGATTATAGGCAGGAGTGCCCATGCCTGGCCATCACTGTAGTATTGATGTTGAGCATCTTTTCATATACTTATCGGCCTTTCATATCTCTTTATTGGGGAAATTACTCTTCACATCTTTTGCCCCTTTAAAAAATTGTGTTGTCTTCTCGTCAGGTTGAGTTTTTAATGTATTCTGGGCTGGGTGCGGTGGCTCATGCCTATAATCTCAGCATTTTGGGAGGTTGAGGCAGGATAATCGCTTGAACCCGGGAGGCAGAGGTTACAGTGAGCTGGGATCATACCACTGCACTCCAGCCTGGGTGACAGAGCGAGACTCTGTCTCAAAAAAATAAAAAAAAAATTAAATATGTATGTGTATATATATATATATTCTGGATACTTGTATCATATATATGATTTGTAAACATTTTTTCTTCACGAATGTGGCTTGTCTTTTCACTTTCTTTTTTTATATATATATATATTTTAAGTTTTGGGGATACATGTGCAAAACATACAGGTTTGTTACATAGGTATACACATGCCATGGTGGTTTACTGCACCCATCAACCCATCATCTGTATTAGGTATTTCTTCTAATGCTATCCGTCCCCCAGCCCCCCACCCCCTGAAAGGCCCTGGTGTGTGATGTTCCCCTCCCTGTGTCTGTGTGTTCTCATTGCTCATCTCCCACTTATGAGTGAGAACATGTGGTGTTTGGTTTTCTGTTCCTGTGATAGTTTGCTGAGAATGATGGTTTCCAGCTTCATCCATGCCCCTGCAAAGGACATGAACTCATCCTTTTTTAGGGCTGCATAGTATTCCATGGTATATATGTGCCACATTTTCTTTATCCAGCCTATCACTGATGGACATTTGGATTGGTTCCAAGTCTTTGTTATTGTGAATAGTGCTGCAACAAACATATGTGTGCATGTGTATTTTTAGCAGAATGATTTATAATCCTTTGGCTTTATACCCAGTAATGGGATTGCTGGGTTAAATGGTATTTCTGGTTCTAGATCCTTGGAGAATTGCCACACTGTCTTCCACAATGCTTGAACTAATTTACACTTCCACCAACAGTGTAAAAGCATTCCTATTTCTCCACATCCTCTCCAGCATCTGTTGTTTCCTGACTTTTTAATGATCACTATTCTAACTGGCATGAGATGGTATCTCATTGTGGTTTTGATTTGCATTTCTCTAATGATCGGTGATGATGAGTATTTTTTCATGTTTGTTGTCCTCATAAATGTCTTCTTTTGAGAAGTGTCTGTTCATATCCTTCACCCACTCTCTGATGGGGTTGTTTATTTTTTTCTTGTAAATTTGTTTAAGTTTCTTGTAGATTCTGGATATTAGCCCATTGTCAGATGGATAGATTGCAAAAATTTTCTC
>NW_016806237.1:295279-325091 GCF_001698545.2 Rhinopithecus bieti | reverse complement strand
TTTGAATACCCTTTATTTCTTTCTCTTTCCTGATTGCCCTGGCCAGAACTTCCAATACTATGTTGAATAGGAGTGGTGAGAGAGGGGATCCTTATCTTGTGCTGGTTTTCAAAGGGAATGCTTCCAGCTTTTGCCCATTCAGTATGATATTGGCTGTGGGTTTGTTATAAATAGCTCTTATTATTTTGAAATACATTCAATCAGTACCTAGTTTATTGAGAATTTTTAGCATGAAGGGCTGTTGAATTTTATTGAAGGCCTTTTCTGCACCTATTGAGACAATCAAGTGGTTTTTGTCATTGGTTCTGTTTATGTGGTGGATTACGTTTATTGATTTTTGTATGTTGAACCAGCCTTGCATCCCAGGGATGAAGCCAACTTGATCTGGTGGATAAGCTTTTTGATGTGCTGCTGGATTTGGTTTGCCAGTATTTTATTAAGGATTTTCACATCGAAGTTCATCAGGGATATTGTCCTGAAATTTTCTTTTTTTGTTGTGTCTCTGCCAGGTTTTGGTATCAGGATAATGCTGGCCTCATAAAATGAGTTAAGGAGGAGTCCCTCTTTTTCTATTGTTTGAAATAGTTTCAGAAGGAATGGAACCAGCTCCTCTTTTTACCTCTGGTAGAATTCAGCTGTGAATCTATCTGGTCCTGGGCTTTTCTTGGTTGATAGGCTATTAATTACTGCCTTAGTTTCAGAACTTGTTATTGGTCTATTTAGGTATTCAACTTCTTCGTGGTTTAGTCTTGGGACGGTGTATGTGTCCAGGAATTTATCCATTCTTCTAGATTTTCTAGTTTATTTGTGTAGAGGTGTTGATAGTATTCTCTGATGGTGGTTTGTATTTCTGTGGGATCAGTGATGATATCCCCTTTATCATTTTTTATTGTTTCTATTTGGTTCTTCTCTCTTTTCTTCTTTATTAGTCTGGCCGGTGGTCTATCTATTTTGTTAATCTTTTCAAAAAACCAGCTCCTGGATTCATTGATTTTTTTGAAGGATTTTTCGTGTCTCTATCTCCTTCAGTTCTACTCTGATGTTGGTTATTTCTTGTCTTCTGCTAGCTTTTGAATGTGTTTGCTCTTGCTTCTCTAGTTCTTTTAATTGTGATGGTAGGGTGTCAATTTTAGATCTTTCCCGCTTTCTCCTGTGGCATTTAGTGGTATAACTTTCCCTCTAAACACTGCTTTAGCTGTGTCTCAGAGATTCTGGTACATTGTGTCTTTATTCTCATTGGTTTCAAAGAACTCATTTCTGCCTTAATTTCCTTATTTACCTAGTAGTCATTCAGGAGCAGGTTGTTCAGTTTCCATGTAGTTGTGTCGTTTTGAGTGAATTTCTTAATCCTGAGTTCTAATTTGAGTGCACTGTGGTCTGAGAGACTGTTTGTGATGATTTCCATTCTTTAGCATTTGCTGAGGAGTATTTTACTTTCAATTATGTGGTCAATTTTAGAATAATTGCAGTGTGATGCTGAGAAGAATGTATATTCTGTTGATTTGGGGTAGGGAGTTCTATAGATGTCTATTCGGTCTGCTTGGTCCAGAACTGAGTTCAACTCCTGTTAGTTTTCTGTCTCGTTGATCTATCTAATATTGACAATGGTGTGTTACAGTCTCCCACTATTATTGTGTGGGAGTCTACGTCTCCTTGTAGGTCTCTAAGAACTTGCTTTATGAATCTGGGTGCTCCTCTGTTGGGTGCATATATGTTTAGGAGAGTTAGCGCTTCCTGTTGCATTATCCCTTACCATTATGTAATGCCCTTCTTTATCTTTTTTTTGATCTTCATTGATTTAAAATTTGTTTTATCAGAGACTAGGATTGCAACCCTGCCTTTTTTGCTTTCCGATGGGTCTTGAATCGTTATCCAATTTGCCAGTCTGCATCTTTTAACTGGGGCATTTATCCCATTTAAATTTAAAGGTAATATTGTTTTGTGTGAATTTGATCCTGTCATTATGGTGCTAGTTGGTTATTTTGCCCATTAGTTGATGCAGTTTCTTCATAGGGTTGATGATGGTCTTTACAATTTGGTATGTTTTTGCCTTTGATGGTACCAGTTGTTCCTTTCCATGTTTAGTGCTTTCTTCAGCAGCTCTTATAAGGCAGGCCTGGTGGTGACAAAATCTCTCAGCGTTTGCTTGTCTGTAAAGGATTTTATTTCCCTTCACTTATGATGCTTAATTTGACTGGATATGAAATTCTGGTTTGAAAATTCTTTTTTTTTAAGAATGTTGAATATTGGCCCCCACTCTCTTCTGGCTCATAGGGTTTCTGCAGAGAGACCTGCTGTTAGTCTGATGGGCTTCCCTTTGTGGGTAACCCAACTTTTCTCTCTGGCTGCCCTTAACATTTTTTCCTTCATTTCAACATTGGTGAATCTGATGATTATGTTTCTTGGGGTTGCTCTTCTCGAGGGGTATCTTTGTGGTGTTTTCTGTGTTTCCTGAATTTGAATGTTGGCCTGTCTTGCTACATTGGGGAAGTCCTCCTGGATAATATCCTGAAGATTATTTTCCAACTTGGTTCCATGCTCCCCGTCACTTTCAGGTACACCAATCAAATGTAGGTTTGGTCTTTTCACATAGTCCCATATTTCTGGGAGGCTTTGTTCATTCCTTTTCATTCTTTTTTCTCTAATCTTGTCTTCATGCTTTATTTCATTAAGTTGATCTTCAATCTCTGATATCCTTTCTTCTGCTTGGTCTATTTGGGTATTGATAATTGTATATGCTTCATGAAGTTCTCATGCTGTGTTTTCAGCTTTATCAGGTCATTTATGTTCTTCTCTAGACTGGCTATTCTAGTTAGCAATTTGTCTAATATTTTTTCAAGGTTCTTAGCTTCCTTGCATTGAATTAGAACATACTCCTTTAGCTTGGAGAAGTTTGTTATTACCCACCTTCTGAAGTGTACTTCTGTCAGTTCATCAAACTCATTCTCTCTCCAGTTTTGTTCTCTTGCTGGGAAGGAGTTGTGTTCCTTTGGAGGAGAAGCAGCATTCTGTTTTTTGGAATTTTCAGCCTTTTTGCACTGGTTTTTCCTCATCTTCATGGATTTATCTACGTTTGGTCTTTGATGTTGGTGACCTTTGAATGGGGTTTCTGTGTGGATGTCCTTTTTGTTGATGTTGATGCTTTCTGTTTGTTAGTTTTCATTCTAAGAGTCCAGCCCCTTTGCTGCAGGTCTGCTGGAGTTTGCTGGAGGCCCACTCCAGACCCTGTTTTTCTGGGTATCACCAGCAGAGACTGTAGAACAGCAAAGATTGCTGCCTGTTCCTTCTTCTGGAAGCTTCATCCCAGAGGGGCACCTGTGAGATGCCAGCTGGAGCTCTCCTGTATGAGGTGTCTGTCAACCCCTGCTGGGAGGTGTCTCCCAGTCAGGAGGCACAGGGACCAGGGACCCACTTGAGGAGGCAGTCTGTCCCATAGCAGAGCTCGAGCACTGTGCTGGGAGATCTGTGGCTCTCTTCAGAGCCAGCAGACAGGAACGTTTAAGTCTGCTGAAGCTGTACCCATGATCGCCCCTTTCCCCAGGTGCTCTGTCCCAGGGAGACAGGAGATTTATGTATAAGCCCCTGACTGGGGCTGCTGCCTTTCTTTTAGCGATGCCCTGACCAGAGCGGAGGAATCTAGAGAGGCAGTCTGGCTACAGTGGCTTTGTCAAACTGAGGTGGGCTCCGCCCAGTTCGAACTTCCTGGAGGCTTTGTTTGCACTGTAAGGGGAAAACCACCTACTCAAGCCTCAGTAATGGCAGATGCTCCACTCCCCACCAAGCTCAAGTGTCCCAGGTCAACTTCAGACTGCTGTGCTGGCAGCGAGAATTTCAAGCCAGTGGATCTTAGCTTGCTGGGCTCCTTGGGGGTGGGATCCGCTGAGCTAGACCACTTGGCTCCCTGGCTTTAGCCCCCTTTCCAGGGGAGTGAATGGTTCTGTCTCGCTGGTGTTCCAGGTGCCACTGGAGTATGAAAAAACAAAACAAAACAGCAACTCCTGCAGCTAGCTTGGTGTCTGCCCAAATGGCCACCCAGTTTTGTGCTTGAAACCCAGGGCCATGGTGGTGTAGGCACCCGAGGGAATCTCCTGGTCGGTGGGTTGCAAAGACCATGGGAAAAGCGTAGTATCTGGACTGGAGTGCACGGTTTGTCAGGGCGCAGTCCCTCACAGCTTCCCTTGGCTGGGGAGGGAGTTCCCTGACCCCTTGTGCTTCTTGGGTGAGGCGACGCCCCACCCTGCTTCAGCTGTCCCTCCGTGGGCTACACCCACTGTCTAACTAGTTCCAGTGAGATGAGCCAGGTACTTAAGTTGGAAATGCAGAAATCACCCGCCTTCTGCATTGATCTTGCTGGGAGCTACATACCCGAGCTGTTCCTATTCAGCCATCTTGCCAGCCCCCACTTTCTTTTCTTTTCTTTTCTTTTTTTTTTGTGACAGAGTCTTGTTCTGTCGCCCCGGGCTGGAGTGCAGTGGCACGATCTCGGCTCACTGCAAGCTCCGCCTCCTGGGTTCACGCCATTCTCCTGCCTCAGCCAACCAAGTAGCTGGGACTACAGGTGCCCGCCACTACACCCAGCTAACTTTTTAGTATTTTAGTAGAGACAGGGTTTCACCATGTTATCCAGGATGTTCTCCATCTCCTGACCTCATGATCAGTCCGCCTCACCCTCCCAAAGTGCTGGGATTACAGGCATGAGCCACCGTGCCCAGCCACTAGCCCCCACTTTCTTAATGGTATCATTTGAAGTCCCAAACCTTTGAATATTGATGAAATCCAAATTTTCCACTTGTTTCTTTTAGGGATCATTCTTTTGGTGTTGTATCTGAGAAATATTTGCCTATTCCAAGATCATAAGGATTTTTTTTTCAAACGTTCTCCTTTAAAATTTTATATTTTAGTTCTTACATTTTGGCTTCTGATCCATTTCAAGTTAATTTTTGTGCATGATATATGTCAAGAGCCCAAATTTATCTTTTTACATGTGGATATTGAATCATGTCGGCACCATGTCCTCTAAAGACTGTTCTTTCTCCGTTGAATTTTCTTGGCACCCTCGTCAAAGATCATTTGACCATAAATATAAGTGTTCATTTCTGGACTCTCAGTTCTGTGCCATTGAACTGTATGTTCATCCTTATGCCAATACCATATTGATTACTGGAGCTGTATATTAAGTTTCTATTATATTAAGTTTTGAAGTTTTTTTAATACATTGTTCAGTTTCTAGTGCTTCTTTAGGTGTATTTTTCAGTCTTATCTCTCCACCTAGCCTGAAAGCAGACTTAAGACCCAGCTCGGTCATTTCATATCACCAGACTTCAGGCAAGTTGGCTAAGGTGTTTTTTTTTTTTTTTTCTTCTTTTTCCTCATCTATAAAATAGAAATAGAACTTCATACCCCTCCATTGTCACAGGATTATTGTGAGGATCAAATGAAATAACAAATGTGGAAACAAATGTGGAAAACTAGTTTTCTGTAAATGCAAAGGACATTTATTAGGCTCTGCCCGTTGCAAGTAAATGTGCATAACTGCTTTCCTTAAGATCCTTAATTTATTCAGGACTATAACTTATGTTTACAGTGTGCTTGGTAAACCTTGCAAGCCTAAAATTAATCCTCGACAAGTCCAGTGTGTTCGTTTATGTCTTTTTCAGAATCAAAGTAGAAGAGTGGTTTTTCTTTAATCTTCTCCATTATCTCAAGATAAGTAGCTCCCCTAGAATTCAGTTGCCCTCTTACTTTGAGTGTTGGCTTGTTCATATCACAACTTGCCTTCCCTTTGCCAAGCTAGACTTGGTCAAGAGTGTGGACTGAAAGCTTGAGCATAGTAGGCCGAGGAGTCTTTCTAAAAAAAGGTCACAGTATCAAGATGTTAAGATCCAGTTGGTGAAAGCCCAGTGTGCCCTGGTAATGCAGGAGTTGAGTGTGAGAACCCTAACTTCTGGCCCTCCTTAGTCGATGCAGTTCCAAACGCCATAGAAAGAAACCTCCTAATAGTACCAGATCATTCTCCAAATGAAGATGTCATAGGGAAGGGATCTTTACTTGATGGAAAGAATGCTTTCTTCCTAAATGGCAGTCTGCGGGGCCTTCTTAATGTTGCGCCATCCAGCATTCCTGTTCTGTGTTCAGACCAATGGGCATGCATGTCAGCTGCTCCATCTAGCAGAATTAACTTGATCATGGTAGGACTTGAACTAACCTGAACTGAAGAAACCTCCCTCAGCCATCTGTTCCTGGTACCTACGGACTCAATTACCCAGCATTATACACCTACACTACAAATGATCTTCAGCATAAGGGCCATTAGTCAATAAAAATTCTCAAAATGAGAAGATATTATTTTATTTTATATAAAATATATTTCCTTGTGGACTTAATTGCATTACTGATTTCTAATGATTTCCTTTGTTATTTTATTTAAATAATTAATATATTTTTTTGAAATGGAGTTTCCCTCTTGTTGCCCAGGCTGGAGTGCAATGGTGCAATCCCAGCTTGCTGCAACCTCTGCCTCCCGGGTTCAAGCGATTCACCTTCCTTAGCCTCCTGAGTAGCTGGAATTACAGGCACGTGCCACCACGCCCGGCTAATTTTTTGTATGTTTAGTAGAGACGGGGTTTCACCATGTTGGCCAGGCTGGTCTCGAACTCCTGATCTCAGGTGATCTACCCGCCTTGGCCTCCCAAAGTGCTGGGATTACAGGCGTGAGCCACTGCACCTGGCCAGCTCCTTTGGTATTTTAATTTGCTGTATATTTGCTTAACTCATATGGTAGTTCACGTATTAACACATGTAATACATATGCTTAATCCCGTGTGTTTGATGTTGAAGAGTGTGCCATTTTGTTGCTTTGCTGACTGAAGACAGTGTGTGGTGCTTTTCTGTTGAAGAGGTCAGAGAACCATGCATCTTCTCTATTCTCCACCCTCCTGTTGAGCCCAGAGTGGAGGCTGCCAGCATGGCCGAGCCCCACCAGCGGCAGAGCTGGCGCTGAGCTCTGCTCACCCTGCTCCCTGTTCTCTGGCTCTGTTGTATGTTTCTGGGGGCTTTGGGGAAATGTCCCCTGTCCAGTTTGTATAAGCACTGGCTCTTCTCAGCACAGAAACCAAGGCTTTGAATCTCATCTCTGGCAAACTGTTAGGTCTTCAACCCCCTATCCCTTATAGACACTTCATTCATTAAGCTCACTTGGAACCATCACCTCCGATAAAGGAAGAAGTCTCCTCCAACAAATGGTTGGCCTTGCCTCCTCGAGACAGGCAGCGAGGCTTCCTGAGACCTGTGGCAGCTTCGTGTGTTTCTATCACTGAGGCAGCGCCATCCCTGTTTGCTATTTTGATTTAGCATCCTTTGAAACAGCGTCTATTTCTCGGCCACGCTCCTGCTTCACCTTTCTCTGATAAGGATGCTGGTCACTTGGTCCATTCTAGTTATTGTTATGTAATGGGGTCTTTGTGTATACTTAGGATTTTCATTTCATTCATATAGTGCAAGTGTCTTTTTAGCTTGGCGTAAGTCTTCATCTGCCTTTGTGAAGGCTGACAGATCTTCTCGTTCAACATAAGCAGCCCTAGATGTAAATGCCTCTGTGGCAGTCATTTTTCTTTGTCCAGGCCAATCCATGACAACTGAACTATTTCAAGTAAGTGTATAGATCAATATCGTATGTGGTCAGCTCTCAATAATCCACAGTAAGTAACAGAAAATATGAATAAATTAATTCACTCTGCTGGCTGAGTGCCACTGAGACGTCATCCTCACGTTCCCTAGTGGAACCCACGCTCTGCTCGCCTTGGTGGCAGAGTATGGCTTGGCTCTCCTTTCTCCTACTACAGGCTGTGGGGACTCTGGCCCTTCAGTTCCCTGCGCCCCTTGAAGAATGTCAGCTTCTCATTGCAGATAATCACAAGTCGGCTGACCTTAATGTGCCAAGGGTCATTCAGCCACACGGAAAAGGTGTAGAATATGGTTTCATAAGTGTTGTAAATTTCATCCAGAAAGCACAGGTTCTCATTCATATTCATGCATGCCTGTTTGCTTTCCTTTTGAGTAAGTTCCATGTTATTGAGAAAAGAGGAAGGGAAATAATATTATTGCTATTAGCCGACTATGGTGTTACTGATGGGGGAAAATTGAAACTTGTAAAATTATGTGGGGAATACTTAATATTTCCACTTTTCCCCTTTAATCCAGATGATTGAAAGTTGACAGCAAACCAGTTTTAACATAATACACCTCCTTTTGCACTGTAAGGATTGAGCAGATCCTGAATAACCAGAGACTGAAAGCCTTGGTCTTAGCTCTTCAAGCTGTCATCCAACTAAGGGAAGACATAGAAGGCTGCATTATTTGCAAAAGTCCTAAAGATGATTAATATGATTACTGTAATACATGGCAGAATAAGGATTGAATATATTTTGATATGCTACAAATCAAATACAGATTCCATGGAAATCAGATTTAACTAGTGTACACAGGAGAGCCTACAGTTAAATTAAAAGAAGAAAAAGAGGAAGACAATAACAACTTAATAAGCTCCAGGAATGGGAGAGTACGTTTGTGTGGAGAAGCCAAGGGGGCTGCACGGGAGGGGAGCTCGCATGGACCTGTGTGTGATGTGGTTGCTGGGGCTGTTAACCAAGTGTGGGTTTCTCCTGTGGAAACACAGTGGCCAGTTCTTGGCAAGTGGTGATTCTACTCTGCTAGTTACATGGCATTGAAAGTATTTTGCGTGGTTTATTTTAAGCAGGATATTGGCAATTTAGAAACACTGGAGTGGGGTGTCCAGGATATGAAGAGTCTGAAGAACATCTTTGAAATGGAATAATGAGAGAGACTAGGGATGTCTGGTTGGAGAGAACAAGCCTCCAAAGTGTCTGAGAATGATTATCAAATATGTGAATGTTTATCTCATACACAAGGGGCTTTGTTTATTTTATGTTGCTCAAAGGGGAATAGTTAGAAACAGTGGGTTGAAGTTGTGAGAAGGCAGTCGCGTTTAAATCTGCATTTCTCTCACATTAGGGATGCAAGTATATATTTTTTTCGTTTTAAAAAACTTGTTATTTTGAAATGGTTTTAGACATACAGAAAGGTTGCAAAATCAGAGTATAGAGAGTTCATATCCATCCTTCACTTAAGCTTGCTAATGAGCTTAGTATAGTTAGCAAGCCATGAAATTAGTATTAAAGTTGGTGTGGTACTGTTAACTATAGACCTTATTCCAATTTTACCAGTTTTTCCACTAATATCCTTTTTCTGTTGCAAGATCTAACCTAGGATCCCACACTGCATTTAGTTGTTGTGTTTCCTTCCTCTCTTCCAATCTGCGACACTTTGGCATCTTTTAGGACCTCGACACTTAGTGATTATTGGTTAGTTACTTTGTTGTCCCACATTTTCTTATGATTAGAGTCAGGGTGTGCGTTCTTGGCATGAGTACCACAGAAGTGATGTTGTGCCATCTTGGTACATTGTATGGAGGAGGTTCATGGTTTTGTGTCCCATGACTGCTGTTGTTCACCTTGTCACTTGATTATGATGGTTTTATCCACTGTAAAGTTCCTATTTTTCTCTTTATAATTAATACGAATCTTGGGGAAGATAGTTTGAGACTGTGCAAACATCCAGTTTCTCCTTAAACTTTTGCCTCCTGATTTTAGCATCTATTATTAGATCTTGCCCACAATAATTTTTACTGTGATATTTACTTAATGCATGCCCCTCTTTCCTTTTGCATTTATTAATTAGAATTCAACTATAAGGAAGTCCTATCCCTTCTCATCTACTTATTTCCTCAATTATTTTTGATATGGGTAGACTAATAGGCATTTACATTCTTCTGTGGATTATCCAGTGCTGTTTTTATTTATTTTATTGCTTAAATCATTCCAGCTTTGGCCAATAGGAAGTCCTTCCTTTGACATGTCCTCGTTTTACAAGAACGTTCTAAGTCTTTGGCCCATAAAGTGTTTCAGGCTCATCTTGTATTTTCCCTGCTCCTTCCCTGAATCAGCTGCTTCCCATGGAGTCCAGATTCCTTTTATGGCAAAGTGGTATTTAGAAACCAATTTCTTGTGCTGAGTGTAATCTTGCTACTAGGATGCCATTGTCCTTAGTGGACACGGCTAGGATATATATACATATGTGTGTGTTTGTGTGTATGTGTATATCACCCCCACACACAGTAACCCACACATACATATCTTTATATATTTCTATATTTCTGTCTGGATATGTATTAAAAATTCTAATCCAACACCGCTGGGTTCATTGTAGCCTCTCCCTTTTCTGTATTTGTAGCTTATTTCTTCAACAGTGAGAAACTTAGCTCTTATTATTTACAATGTATTTACTTACTTATCCAATGCCAATAAAGTAATTTCAAAATTGCTAACCCTGTAATAAACACATTTACTAGCTAGAGTACAGCATTTCTATACAGTGCTTTTTGTCTTTATTTAGCCTTTGATTTTCCAGTCAAAATAGTGTTTTTTTGTTTGTTTGTTTGTTTGTTTGAGATGGAGCCTCGCTCTTTGCCCAGATGGGAGTGCAGTGGCATGATCTCAGCTCACTGCAGCCTCGACCTCCCGGGTTCAAGCAATTCTTCTGCCTCAGCCTCCCGAGTAGCTGGAACTACAGGCGCCTGCCACCATGCCTAGCTAATGTTTTGTGTGTGTATTTTAGTAGAGATAGGGTTTTACCATATTGGCCAGGCTAGTCTCAAACTCCTGACCTTGTGATCTGCTGGCCTTGGCCTCCCAAAGTGCTGGGATTACAGGCATGAACCACTGCACCTGGCCCAAAATAGTATTTTTTAAAGTTATTTGGGGTAGTTGTTTTCAGTGTGGCTATGTTACTTATTTGTAATGTAGTTAGGTTCATTATTTTTGTATTCCACTTGGGTTCCTCTCCCCCGATGTCCTGGTTTACTTACATTTTTCCCTTACTTTTTGGCATGTGCAATGTTACTCTGGTGCTTCAATGCAGAGCTATACGCTCCTCTTCATTTCCGTTCCCATGCCACCGTTTTCCCCAAACCTTTCCTACCCATTGTCTATAGGAAAGCAGTCTCTTTCATTTCTCAAATATCCTTCCTGTATTTCTTTTGCAGAAATGAGCAGATAGTGTCTATTTTCTTATAACCTCTTCTTTCTTACACAAAGGATGGTATATTATAGACACTCTTTTGCACTTTGTGTTTTTCGCTTAACAATGTATTCTGGAAATCACTGTAGACCAGTTCGTGGAAATCTTCCTCTTCCTTTTCTCAGTTGCATAGTACTTCATTGCTTAGAAGTACCATAGTTTATCCAACCACTCTCCGGTGTAGGGGCATTTAGGTTGTTTCCAATATATTGCACTATTGAAGAACTCTGTGCAAATGTGCTTTTTTCCCACATTGTTGGAGGTGTATGTTTAGGGTAGATTCTAGAGTTGTAATTGCTGGGTTAAAAACTGTGCATATAGCTTTGTTAGGTATTGCCAAATTTTTCTGCATTAATTTGCATTCTCACCAGCAAAGTGGGAGGTGCCTGTTTTCCTGCAGCCTCACCAACAGGGGCTACATCACATTCTACAATTTTTGCCATTCTGATGATACATGATATCTTGATGTTATCTTAATTTGTATTTCTTTAAATATGAGTGCGTTTGAACACTTTTTTCATGTTTGAGGACCATTTTAATAGCTTTTGTAACTTGTTTATGTCTTTTCTCCATTTATCTTTCAGGTTTTTGGTCCTTTGTCAGTCAGCTTTTGTAATAGTTTCTTATATTCAGGTTATTCACCCTTTTTCTGTGATATATGTTGCAAACATTTTTCTTCCTTTTTTATCAGTTATCTTTTGATGTTTAGGATTTTTTTGTTTGGCCCTACAGAAGTTTTTATTTTCATATAGTAAAACTTATCAATCTTGATTTTATTGCCTCTGTATTTTGAATCATAGTTAGAAAATCTTTCCCTACACCAAGATTAGAGAATTCACTCATATTTTCTCCTAGGAATTGCATAGTTCTTTATAATTAGACCTTTTGCATTCAGGTCCCTGATGCATCTGGTTTGGTTTTGTATGTGGTTGTATTAGTCTGTTTTCATGCTGCTGATAAAGACATACTGGAGACTGGGTAATTTATTAAAAAAAAAAAAAGAGGTTTAATGGACTCAAAGTTCCATGTGCCTGGGGAGGCCTCACAATCATTGCAGGTGAAAGGCACATCTTACATGGCAGCAGGCATGAGAGAGAATGAGAACCAAGCTAAAGGGGAGCCCCTTATAAAAACGTCAGATCTTGTGAGACTTATTCACTAACATGAGGACAGTATGGGGGAACCGCCCCCATGATTCAATTATCCCCCACTGAGTCCCTCCCACAACACGTGGGAATTATAGGAGCTACAATTCAAGATGAGATTTGGGTAAGGACATAGCCAAACCATGTCATGGTGTGAGGTGCAGATCTAAATTTCTTTTCTCCAAATGTCTCCAAGTTGTCCCAGCACCGTATATTAAAAAGTGCATCCTGCTGGGCACAGTGGCTCATGCCTATAATCCCAGCAATTTGGGAGGCCGAGATGGGAGGATTGCTTGAGGCCAGGAGTGTGAGACCAGCCTGGTCAGCATAGTGATACATTATCTCTTAAAAAAAAAAAAAAAAAAGAAAATTATATCTGTAAATATGAAAAGTCCATCCTTATCACAATGATTTTAAGCCAAACTTTCATATATATTTTGATTTCTATCTGGACTTTTAATACTACCGCACTGGTCCGTTTGTCTCCTTGTGTGCCACCGTGTTTAATTATGGAGTGTCTATGGTTTGTTTTCATGTCCAGGAGTTGTTTCATTTTTTTCTTCAGGGTTTTCCTAGCTCTTCTTGCTTATTTGTTTTTCATTGTGACCATTAGTATCAACTAATGTAACTCTATAAAATAGTTTACTGGGATTTTTACTGGGATTATATTGAATTTACAAATTAATTTAGGCAGAACTGTCATCTTTATAATGCTGGGTTATCCAATCCAAGAGTTGGGGATGTCTTTTCTCTTGTTCATATCTACTTTAGTGTCTTTCAAGAATGTCTTACATTCTTCTTGTATAGATTTTGTGAAATTCTTGTTAAATTTATTCCTAGATATTTAATCCTTGTTGCAATTATTTTAAATGGAGTTTTCTCTGATTATTATTTTGTATTTGAAAGCTATTGATTTTTGTATGTTAATTCTGTATTAGTGAATTCTTTTATTGTTTGAGTTAGTTTTATCATTGATTCTCTGGGGGTTTCCAGATACATATGGTTATCAACTGCAAATAGAAGTGGTTTTACTACTTTACCCCTTCTTATAATGCTGATTGATTTCTCGCGTCTCAATATATTGGGTAATACCTCTCATACAATGTTGAACAGAAACGGAGACAGTGAGCATCTTTGCCCTATTCCTGATAGTAGTAGAAATGCTATTAGTTTTTCCTCATTGAGTAATGAATTAAGGAATGTGTATTTTATTAATTTAACAGTATAACCCTCAATTCCTGTGTTCTTTAACTTTTATCATAAATAAGTTTTAAATTTTGTTAAAGGATTTTTCAGAATCTATGGAGGTCATCACACTATTTCCTTATGTTTATTAATATAGTACATTATATTAAGAGTTTCCTAATATTTCGAATATCTTAGACCTCATTTCATATTTTTACATTGATACCGAGCAACTGATTGGTACGTAATTGTATTTTCTTGTTCTTTCTGTCTGGTTTATCAGTGTTACATTTTGCTTCATAAAAGGAGACAGTGTGCTAGAATCTCCTTCATAGAGCATTGGCATTACCTGGCCTTTGAAGGTTTGGGAGAATTCCCCTGGGAAACCATCTGGTTCTGGGGCTTCTTGTGGGTAGTCACTTAATAATTCTTTCTGTTTCTTCTGGGAAATCATCAGTTTAAACTTTCTAACTCTAATGGGATCAGTTTTGGTAATCAGACTATCCTTAGGAAGTTATCAGTTACATCTACATTTTTTAAATTCATTTGCATAGAGGTCTGTGAAATAGTCCCTTAAGATTTTTAGAATTTCTTGTTTCATTGGTTATTTCCCCTGGGTCGTTTCTTATTTTCTACTTTTGTGTTCACTCCTCCTTTTTCTTGAGTTAACTAGTGGTTTGTCTACTTTTTTTCCCTCCAAAAACCAGGATTTATATTTGTACATTAGATCGACTGTTTTTCTGTTATCTTACCCTTTTTTTCTCGTTAATTTTAGCTTTTTCCTTCATGTTTTCTTTGTGTGTTATTTTGGTTTGCTCTCTTGTTCCTTTCCTAGTTTTTATGAGCTGGGAATTACTATTGTTGTTATTTATTTTTTGAGACAGTCTCGCTCTGTTACCCAGGGTGGAGTGCAGTGGCATGATCTCAGCTCACTTCAGCCTCAGCCTTATGGGCTCAATCTTCCTGCCTCAGCCTCCTGAGTAGTTGGGACTACTGAGTAGTTGGGTGCACCACCATGCCTGGCTAATTTTTATATTTTTTGGTAGAGACAGGGTTTCACCATGTTGCCCAGGTTGGTCTCAAACTCCTGGCCTCAAGCGATCTGCCTGCCTTAGCCTCCCAAAGTGCTGGGATTACAGGCGTGAGCCACTGTGCCTGGCTGGGAATTATTAATTAACTTTCATTCTTTCATTTTTATTGATGAAAGTGTCAGTGCAATGAATTTTTCTCTGATTACTGCTTTAAATGTATTTCATGGATTCTGATATGTAGTGTTTTCATTGTAATTATTTTTTAAAAATTCTTTCCTCTCAGTTGGTGACCTAAGAAATAATAAGACTCTTAAATTTCCAGGTGGAAGTGCCTTTCCATGTTTTTGTTTTTGTTAATAATTGATAGTTTATTGTATTATAATCAGAAAGTATTGGTTACATGCCTACCCTATGGAAATCATTGTTTTTTCCTTTAATGCCATCAGTGGTGACTGTGCTGTGGGTTCTTGAGAGGAATGTGTATACTCTGTTATCAGGGTACAGAGTTCAATAGATATGTCCGTAAGGTCAACCTTGGTTGATCATGTTGTTTAGATCTATCTCCTGACTTGTTTTCTGTATACTTGCTCTGCCTTGTACCGAGAATGGTGTATGAAACCTCCTATTATTAGTATGTTTCTAACAGCATTTGTTCACATCTCCTGTAGTCTTTGTTTGATAAAGGTTATGGTTATATTATTGGGTTCGTAGTGCTCATGAGCATTCTGTCCTCACTGTGAACGGTGGCTTTTAGCGTAAAAAAAAGTCCTTGGTCGTATTTCACACTGTGGGGCTCGTGTTCTATGTGGTCTGCTCCTGCTCTCTTTGTCTTTATTTCTCTAGTATACCTTGGTCCGTCCTTTTCATTTGTAGCCTTTCAGAATCACTTGACTTTAAGTGCGTCCCTTGTATACAGTGTATAGTTGAGTCTTGTTCTTTTAAAATTTTGGATGTAGAAGGAGTTGTATTTTCTAGTGATTATTTGTATTTAAACCTATTTAATATCCTTAGGTTCCCTGTTTTATTATTTAACCCTTCATTGTCCGATTCTCAGTTTTTTTCAGCATCAGTTAATACTCACCTATTGCTTCTACAATAATGAACTATACAATAACGAGAATTCTTCTCTCTTCCTTTTCCTTCATCTCCCATTTTTAATGCATCATTTCTAGTCATAAGGTTTCTATATTGTATAAATGCATTAAGTGAAAAAAGTTCATTAAGAATATATTAAATAATAATAGCACAGATAATAAACACATTTTGCAAAAGTCATGAAGGTGATTTGCAAGTGACTGAAGAAGTTGGGGAGATGCCAGTGTACTATGAAGTGTGTTCTGAAATCGGGGCTGTCCAGCAGCAGGGCCTCTTGGGCTGGCTGCCAGGGCTCCTGGTGTGGATGGCCGGCCCTCGGCCAGGGTGGCCTCCATGACTGTTTACAGGGGTCCTCCTGCCTCTGAAACTCTGCGTCAGTTACAACATTGTTACTCTAAAAATACAGAAAGTCTTGGGACTTTCAAACTGAGTACTTTTTTTCTTTAGCATTAGAGGATTCCTTTTGTAATTATTTTCTTTAGTTCACATAGTAGTAAAAACCAAATGCTAACTTTCCCAAAGGTTATCAGTTATGGACTGTGTGTGCAACCTTTGAAATAAATAAAATTAATTTCCTCTTCAGTGCCAGTGAGACAGAGAAGTAGTCACATGTGAATTATTCATATTGTATTAAGAAAGTATGTAATTTGATACTAAGCAAAGCATATAACTAGTTTCTTGAACAAAATTTATGGGTTTTGCACATTTTCAATATCAATAAACCAGTCACCATAGTTTATTACAAGAGTTTCAGCCAAAATTATTTGAAGTGACTCTTTTAAATGTATAAAGCTAAGTAAGTATCAGGCAATGCAAGAAATAATGAGGTTAAATGTAACTGATGATTGTTACTCTGAAAAGATAAAGTTTAAAGTCATCTCTTCAAATGCCCTATAAAGTTTTCCAGCTCCACAGGGGTCTGTATTTGCAGCTGAAGTTTTCTGAAAGCAAATTCAATTAGAGTGTTGTGTGCTTTATGAGACCATCTAAAGTGAAATTTTGTTTGTTTCAGAAACGGGCATGTAGGAGATTAGAAGCCAGTGGGCACGAGCGTGGCTGCCACCAGGTGAACACCTGTGTCCTGGCGTCGTGGGGCCCAGAGGACCGAGAGCCTCCATCAAGAGGCTGCCCCCCAGCACTGAGGCCAGAGAGTAGCCAGGGGAGGCTAAGTACAGGGGTATGTTCCTGTTCCCACCAAACTAGTTGTGAGCATGTTGAAATATTTTAATAGAAAGTGTAAATAATCATTGTTCTGATATATCTGCAACTGTGATTTGTTAAATAGATTTCTCAGAATGGTGGAAGGAGCTCAGCCCAGCCTTGCCCAAGATGTATTGCAGGGGAATCTGTAAGTGCATTAACCTTCTTGCTGTGACATAAAAGATAGACTTCTTCTTAAATATTAGATCCATAAAACAAAGTTAATAAAAACTGCAATTACGTTTCTGAAGGATGAGGAACATAAATAAAAAGGTGAAAATTGATTTAAGCTTTTCTTAGCATTCTATTGGTATACAAACTAATTTGTGTCCAGCTTCAGACTGGAAATAGAAATTGCAAATACATTTAAAATTCCTTCTAAAAAACAGGGTTTAGGGAAGGGACCAGGCCATTGGATTTGGTTAAAATAGAGAATCATTTAAAGACATCTTGGACAAAAGATCTTTCTCATTTAATTTTCCAAATAGGAATCACCATTGCTTTTTTCTTTTCCCTGTTTATGCTTTTCTTGCATGTTTCTGTCATAAACTTCACATAAATCACAGATTTCAGAAGGGAACACAGTGTTCACATCATTAATTCAAAGTAAAGGGAGGTCAGAAACTGCCAGAGTCAGATTCTCAGTCTCTTCTATTGGGCAGAATATCATAAAGTATATATTAGCATAATAATACCTTTGTTATTAATTTTGAACTTACTCCAAGAACAAGTTAATATGTCTTTGATAACCTCTATAATTCTTGGGTTTCTTTAATTTTAAATTTGAAATCTTAATATTGCAATAAAATAGAATTATATTTAAATTCCACCTAGAAACCAGGAATTTGTGTGTGTGTGTATGTGTATTTCTGAGATTGCCCCCTAAAGATCTTTAGAGAAATGTATTGCTGTTTTTGATAAGCAAAAGATTGAGTCAATAAATTATGGAGATCCTCAACTGACATACTGTAAGCTACTGTGTTTTACAGTGATAAGCACTGATTTTGTTTCAAACAAAGACCTAAAACCATGATAGCCATCACCATGTCTGATGACAGGGTGAACCTCTAATTGTCTGAATTCCTTAGACAAATATGAAAACAAAGTTTAGTATGAAACTCATTCCATGAATGAGTTTGCTACTTTTTTTACTCTCTTTTTTTTTTTTTTTTTTTGAGACGGAGTCTGGCTCTGTCGCCCAGGCTGGAGTGCAGTGGCCGGATCTCAGCTCACTGCAAGCTCCGCCTCCCGGGTTTACGCCATTCTCCTGCCTCAGCCTCCCGAGTAGCTGGGACTACAGGTGCCCGCCACCTCACCCAGCTAGTTTTTTGTATTTTTTAGTAGAGACGGGTTTAGTGTTGGCCAGGATGGTGTCGATCTCCTGACCTCGTGATCCACCCGTCTCGGCCTCCCAAAGTGCTGGGATGACAGGTTTGAGCCACCGCGCCCGGCCTTGTACTCTCTTTAGAAAAATTTTCACAGGTTTTGTTGCATTCTATGGTGTAATTCTGAACAATGGTGAAATTAAAGATACGGCAACTTGAATTTAGTATGTTTAGGTTGATTCACGTAGCTGTTAAATATACCCCAGAATACAAATGAATAATGCTTACTTGGAGAATCATGCCTCCATTGGGGCTGAATTCCTTGTTTGCCAATGACTGACTGGTGCCTTCTTGGTCCCCCCACCCCATTTCCACAGAATGTATCTTTCCCATCCCCCCGTCGGCTGGAAGCAAACACTTGGAATGTAGTACAGATTCTTAATGCTCTGAGAGCTTGTGTTCTGGCACGAATGGCTTAAAGAAAAAAAAATTTAGTTCAAGCAACTGATTGGATCATTTTGGCTAATATTCTGTTTGAACAACAGTACCTATTTGATTAGGGTTTTTCCTTTCTTTATAATTCCCCAAGCTTGCCTCTGTTATGTTTCGTAGGAAATGAATCTATGAGCAGAAAACCTTCATTGATATGTAAATATCATTTTTTTTTTGTTAATACTCAATATTCTTTTCATCTAAATTTCAGAAACTGACTTTAAAAAATCAGTTTCCTTTTATTTGTAGTTATTCTCAATAAAATTTCACCCAGGCTTGGGCGTTTTAATATTTACACCCACTATTTCTGAAAGTCTAATGTAAATAAAGATTGAAATGTGAATTTGAAAAGTCACACCTCTTGATATTTGAACAGACTATAGCTGCATATATCTTCTTCTTCTAATAATATGGCTAGTTTCTCTCCTAAGCTTTTAAAATAATAAGACACTATTTTTGTATTATAAAACATCAAAAGGTTCAGTGTTAAATAAAAGCAAATAGTATTTTAGCAATGAAAGATCCCTGGGAGTTGTGCTTAACAATAAATCACCAATGGGGCAAAATTCCAAATTTCAGAAGACTTTATTAAACTTGCAGTTCCATTCACAAATGCCTGCTTACACATGGACCTGCCCACTCTCCTGTGATGCCCGTAGGCGGTTCAGAATGGTTCTCTTGGTCAGAGGGAAGCCAAGGTGATGTCAGGGGTAGTTTGTGTGAAATTCCTAATGGGAAGCTTACGTGTGATTCTGAGTTTATTTGGTGGCTTTTATCCAGTAAGCTCCTTTGCATCCTGAATTCTCTAGTGTATTTTTGACCTTAGTAGGATGTCAGCTGATCTGATCTGTTCTGCTCTGAATTCTCAGTATAGCCGTCTGAGCTTGGTGGTCCTTCTGTTCCTAAGCTTTTCCTTATGTTTATGATTGAGTTGTTTCTCACACATACAGGGTTTTGACATTTCCCATATGCAAGAGTTTCCTCAGCAGACCTCTTCAACCTCATTTTCCAAGTTTGCATTTCGGTCTCTTTCTGTTGACCCATTCTGGCGCATCGGGTTACTCTTTCAGGAGTGGCTGCGGTGGTTTCTTATAGTAATTACCGTTAGGGTTCACCTCCTGCTGTACGTTATTATTTAGGAGCGTCGCCTCGTAGCCCTGTATCACCCTGCTCTTGTTATCAATGATCGAAATGAATGTGGTGAGACCTGGTCTTGCTGCATCCAGGGCGTCTGCTCCTGCCCAGGGTCAGGCTGCTTGCTCTCCCTGTTGTGCACTGTCTGGGGCTGCAAGTCCTGTAGAGGATGATTGCCATCGCTAGGAGGCTTCCTTTCCTGCCACCACTGGCTCCCACGCTGGGCAGTCACCTGGGCTGCAGGCTTCCTTTCCCGGATCCGCGCGCCTTGCTTGTACACAGGCCACACAGTAACCAAGTGTAAAATGGAAATGAAGCTGCTCCTTGCAAATTCAAAGCAATTAAGTGAAAACTTAGGGGGCTGCCAGAGGTCTCCAAAATAATCAAAAAAAGGCACATGAAAAGGGGAGGAAGGCTTACAAGGCAGAAAACTGTAGAAAGGATTCAGGATACTGGTTGAGGGGAGATGTGGTGGTATTTCCTCAGCACCGTGTTTTCCTAGAGGTCTCTGGTCTTTGATGTTTTGTAGTCTCTCAGTGCTGGAATCCTCTGGAGAAGGGGCCACCCTCGGATCTTATTGGATCACTGGTCAGCCGTTGCCTGTTTTTTTCTCAGCTCTGACCCCCTTTCTCTGCCCCTCCTCTGTGTTGTGGAGACTGTGTTTCCCAGACTCCTTTGCTTCTGACTTCTGGGAGAATCCAGCCAACGTGAGGCATTGGTGGGACACAGGAATGCTGGGGAGGAGGAGGAGGCCAGAGCATTTCTTTCTCTCTCTCTCTCAGCCCTCCCCCAGGACTCAGCTCCTGCAGAGCAGTCCCTCTGGGCCCAGCTCCTGCAAGGTCCACTTCCTCCTCACTTTGTCCTCCTGGTGAGTGTTTGGCTCCTGTTCTAGTCCATTTTCATATCACTATAAAGAACTACCTGGTGCCTGTAATCCCAGCTTGGGAGGCTGAGGCAGGAAAATCACTTGAACCTGGGAGGTGGAGGTTGCAGTGAGCCAAGATTGCGCCATTGCACTCCAGCCTGGGTGACAGAACGAGACTCCATCTAAAAAAAAAAAAAAAAAAAAAAAAACTACCTGAGACTGGATAATTTATAAAGAAAAGACGTCTAGTTGACTCACAGTTCCACAGGCTGTACAGGAAGTATGGCTGGGAGGTCTCAGGAAACTTACAATCCTGGTGGAAGGTGACGGGGAAGCAAGCATGCCTTACCATGGCAGCAGGAGAGAGAGACAGCCGGAGGGGAAGTGCCACACACTTTCAAACAACCAGATCTCATGAGAACTCACTATCACGAGAACAGCAAGGGGAAGTCTGCCCCCATGATCCAGTACCTCCCACCAGCTCCCCTCTAACACGTGTGGAGTACAATTTGAGATGAGATTTGGGTGGGGACACAGAGCCGAACCATATCAGCTCCCCCATTTGGCTTCTCATCTCTTCCATCATTTGTGTAGCCAAATCCTGTTACCGTCCCTCTGTTTGAAATATACCTCGATTGGTTTCTGTTTTCTTACCTGTGCTAATCAGCTAATGAATGGACAGACTCTCCTGGGGAGAAAAGTTGCTGTTTCTAACAGAGGTGTCTGGGCCTTTGTTGTCCCCTGCAAGGGCTCAGTCAGTAGTCCGCAAGCTTGGCACTCCAGAGTGCTGGCAGGGCTGATCCCGGTGATAAGCCACATGAGTCTCGAGAGCCTGGACGTGAAATTTCAAAATACAGTCAGGCCGTTCGATGTTGCCCATCACTAATGCTCCTTCACTCCCTTTTATCTGTGGTTATCGGTTTTTATTGCTCAAACGGGTAGGGAGTTACCACTGAAAAACCAGCATGCAAAACATGATGTTTCCTGGTGCCATGGAGCCTCCGCTCCCATGTTGATTCTGGATACCAGCATTGTCATAGCCTAATCTTTTTTTTTTTTTTCCATTGAGGGCAAATAGCAAGGGAGCAGTCTTAATAAGCCTCCGTATTATTCACTTTTTGACGCTGAAATCTATTGCCTGACAACATTTGTGTGTGTGTGGTGTATATGGTGTGTGTGCATGTGTGTGTCTATGTACATATGTAGTGCGTGTGCACGTCAGTGTGTGTGGAGTCAGGCAATGTAGGAGTAGAAATTGAGGTCAGGGGAAGGGAGGTGTTTGGTCCAAACCTATTGTTTTGGTTCAGTTTTCCCTTGTAGGGACAGCAGGAGGAGCCAAAGTATGATTGTTCTGATTCTAAATGGATGCATTTTTTTCTTTGTATTTCTTTTTATCTCCAAATTGGTGACCTTTAAAATGCTTCTGTTTATTTTGTTTACATATCTGTACATTATTGGTCACTGCTTTCTACATCTACATTATCTATAAATACTGCACTAGAACAGGAAGGCTTGGAACCCAATGATCTCTGCCCTCCTCCGGTGCCTGCGGTGACGGCTGAGAACACTGCCTGTGCTTGCTATGGGGGGTCCGAGTGTCAAGCTGGGGACGGGGCCGAAGATGGAAATGTAACGTTCTGACATGGATGAACAGAGATGGCTGCGCGGTGCCCTGCTCTTTGTGTCCTGTCTCGGCCACAGCTGATAGCAAGCATCCTTGTCCGTTCTTTCTTCTGTCCTGAGAGAAGAAAACAGTCATGGAGGGATCAACGGGAACTTCATTGATCATTCTGTAAGAATCAAGTTGTGCTCCATGCATTTCTCCCCCCAGGTTTGTCAAGGATCCCGGAGTTCATTGGTCTAACCCTGTCAATTTACAGATAAGGAAAGTGAGGTCCCCAGGCGCTAAGCGATTGGCCTGCCACGCAGCGTCGTTGATGGGGAGGCAGGGGCTTGAGCACTCGGCTGGGAGCCCCCTCTGCTTTCTGCTCTTTTGGCTGATCAGTGTGTTTGCAGTCAGCATGCCGGCATCACTCCCCCATGCTGGTGGCCCAGCGTCAGGCTCGAACACCCTCTGAGCAGTGTGACGGTGATAGTGCAGGTTTTTGTGGATTTCATCCCCAGACACAGTGAGAAGCTCTTGGCTAAGACACAGGGCTGATTTACTCACACTGTGAGGGAATAAGCTGGGAATGGAAGAGTCTGGCTGTGTCAGTATAGCCAAATATGAATCCCAGAATAGACGGGTCTGAATAGACCACTGACAGAATCTTCAGATTTAGCTTCTAGCAGTAGCTGACAGTGAGTAGTTTCTCTGGAATACGGATATTGAAAAACTACCTTTAAAAATTTTTTATCTGTTATTTAGGTCATTTTTTGGTGCTAAAGGAGCTGAGGGGCTTCAGATGACTGGAAGAAAAAAGAAAAAAGTTCAATTTAGACTTCCTACAGACATGTTAGATAAAACCAACACAGACGTGTCCCCCTCCTGCTACAGAGACTCAGGGTAGACTCTGATAAAAAACACACAGCTGATCACGTAATAGGCAAAGAGAGAAAGCAAAGGTGAAGCCGTTGGGACCAACACACTCTTTAGTGGGCCATTACTGGGTCTGGGTACTTGTTGGGTTTGGTCCTAGAATGCACCCAAGGCTGGGAACTGGAATGCTCATGTCCAGAGATAGATGTGGTTTTGGCCTAACAGAGGTGTGGGAGCTAGAATTTGGATCCTTGCATGAAGTTTAGAGGCTCGAAGATCTGATTATACCCTAAAGGGGGACTGGAAATTACAATACCAGGCTTTGCATGGTGTGGGCTCCAAGCTTATTTTATCTCAATCGTATAGGAACCAAAAGTAGAAGCCCTGCCATAAAAACAGTTGCAGCCCATTGAAGTCCTGAAGGCCTTGGGTGGCAGCGGATACAGAATTGTCCTATAGGCATGCCTCCACCACCCAGTGCGTAGGAGATTTGGAGATAAAACAACCCCTACTAAGGATAAGATCACAATAGAAAAATAAGCACATAAACAAATCTACTACCATGGTGAGAAGAGGGGTCAGGAAATAAACAGTAGAATCGAAAACTCCAAGAATCTGAAATAATAGAAGAACCTGAAGTTGGATATAAAGTACGGGCACACCTCATTTTATTGCACTTCACTTTATTGTGCTTTGAAGATCTTGTGGTTTTTATACATTGAAGATTTGTGGCAACCTTGCATTGAACAAGTCTATTTGGTGCCATTTTCCCAAAAGCGTATCCTCACCTCATGCTTCTGTGTCAACATTTTTAAACAGCAAAGTATTTTTAAATTAAGGTATGTACATATTTTTAGGCAGAATGTTGTTTGCACACTTAATAGACTACAAGCATATTGTAAACAAAACTTTTATGTGCACTGAGAAACCAAAACATTTGTGTGACTCACTTTATTGCAGTGTTCTGCAACCAAGCCTGCAATGTCTCTGAGGTATCCTGTAGTTATTTTACAAAATGATTAAAGAAGAAATCAAGCCATAATAAGAAAGGAAGACAGTTTGAAAAAAATATTGGACGGTTTTTTTAAAAGAACTAAAATGCATGATGTGTTCACTGAACTTTTTTTAAAAAGTCATCAGATTAGACACAGTTAAAGACAGAATTCATGAATTAGAAGATAGAGCTGGATAAATCCCCCAAGCATAGCAAGGGAGATAAGAAGATGGAAAGTATAAAAGTGTAATTAGGAGTCATAGAGGAAAGAATGAGAAGCCCATTAGGAAATCCAGAAGGAAGGACTTTAGAGAATGTTTAAGTGGAATAGTTGAAAAGATAATGGCTGAGAATTTTCCAGAATTGAAGAAAGGCATATGTGGTCAAACAATTTTGAAGTAGAATAACAAACAAAGGAAATTATCCATCAGCTGTCAAGACATATTACAAAGCTGTGACCATTAAGACAATGTATTGCCCAAGCGTAGACTAACCAATGAAATAAAATTGAGATGTTTAAACATGCATATATGACAGTTTGAAGGCATTATAAATTAGATTTACATAGACCTATAAATTGTGCCAGGGTAATTAGTTATCCATATATGAGGAAAGATAAAACTAGATCTCTGCCCCACACAAAATCAATTCTAGGAGGTGGGAGGTGGGGGTGGGAGTTAATAAGAACCTATATATGAAAAAAAAACTTTAAAATTGTTAGTAGAAAATATAGAATATGACGGCCAGGCACGGTGGCTCATGCCTATAATCCTAGCACTTTGGGAGGCCAAGGTGGGCAGATCACCTGAGGTTGGGAGTTGAAGACCAGCCTGACCAACATGGAGAATCCACATCTCTACTGAAAATACAAAATTAGCCAGGCATGATGGTGCATGCCTGTAGTCCCAGCTACTTAGGAGGCTGAGGCAGGAGAATCGCTTGAACCCGGGAAGTGGAGGTTGCGGTGAGCCAAGATCACGGCATCGCACTCCAGCCTGGGCAACAAGAGCGAAATTCTTGTCTCAAAAAAAAAAAAAAAGAAAAGGAAAATATAGAATATGACTACATATATTGACATGCTACATATCAGAATTCCTTCATCATTGTCTAAGAAAAGCTCTTTGCAGGAAAGATATTTACAGTGCACAAAACATAAAGATGGGCGTCTTGAATAAATATGCAAATCAGTCCAGTAAATAAGTGGGCAAAGTATATGACCTGGCAGTTCAGAGAAAAGGAAACTCAGAATGGCCAATAAATATAAATAGGTGTTCAACTCACTAGTAATTTAAAGACTTGCAAATTAAAACATCAAATTAGCAAAAATAAAAATGGTGCTATAAGTGTGGGTGAGGTTGTAGAGTGAAAGGACATGTTCACTTCCTCAGAAGCCATGTAAATGGGTAAAGCTTATGGTGTGCATTTCTGGTGAGCTAGAAGATATAGTCCTAGGCGTATATCTTAGTTGATGCCCGAGAAAGTATATACAAAATATTTGTTGTATTTGGGAGGCTGAGGCGGGCAGATCACTTAAAGTCAGGAGTTTGAGACCAGCCTGGCCAATATGGTGAAACCCCATCTCTACTAAAAACACAAAAACATTAGCTGGGCGTGGCGCATGACTGTAGTCCCAGCTACTCAGGAGGCTGGGGCAGGAGAATCACTTGAGCCTGTGAGGTGGAGGTTGCAGTGAGCCAAGATCCCACCACTGCACTCCAGCCTGGGTGATGGAGCAAGACTGTGTCTCAGAACAAAACAAAATATTTGTTGTGGCACTGTTAGCGTAAGAAAAGCCAGAAACAACCTAAATGTTCATTAATAGAATGGATAAATGAATTGCAACATATTTACTCAATGAAATGTTATAGAGAGCAGTGAAAATGGATCAAATGGATAAGAAAGGAAATTACAGAAGGATCTATGTAGAATGATTCTAGATACAATTTTAAGCGTGGGAAACATATATATGTACTAAAGGAATAAAAACGTGTGAGAGTGGTAAACAACTTTGAAATAAGAGAGTTATTTCCACTGAGTGGAAGGGCTCAGGGTGCAGTGTTTTGGTGATATCTAATGTTTTATCTCCTAAGTTATGTGATGGTTCATGAGTGTTTGTTATACTGTTGTCTGTACCTTTTTTCGTATGTCTGAAGAATCACGGTGAGTCTTGGGTGTGATGTATCCACACATAGGTAGGTCATAATGACACTGGAGGACATCAAAGGCAGAGAAACATCTGTAGAGCTGCTAGAGAGAAATTACTGGCCAAGCATGAAGGGATGGTAATTTGACAACAGATCTCTCATTAGTAGCAATAGATGCCAGAAGACCTTGGAATGCATCTTTGAGATGCTAAGGGACTGCACTGTGACATGAATGTGGACAGGCTGCACTAGGTCTAGGGCTGCAATGGCCACTGTAGTGGGGTTCCTCTCCCCACCCCAGGAAATTCAGTTACAAAAACTGACTCAAGAACAGAGAACAGAATCAGGTCAGTAACAATGAAAGAATCTGGGAACGTTATCAAAAAGCTACCATCGCAGGGATTTGACAGATTTTAAAAATCCCGTATGAAAGAACACATGGATGATTTAACATTAGGAAAACGATCACATTGTCTGATCAGAGGGAAAAAAAAGATCATCTATTAGATGCAGAAACAGCCTACAGTCAGATGCTAATCCCATTCATGATATATGTTTAAAAACTCCACAAAACAGAAATAGAAGGCTTTCTTCTGCTAAAAATTAAGGACGTGATACTTAGTGGAAGCATCTGTGTTGAAGAGAAAAGGACGAGGATGCTATTAGCACTTCTGCTTGGTGTGCTAGGGCTCCTAGCTGGCATAATGTGATAAAAAAAGAAACAATGGGCATAAGAATTGGAAAGAGAAAAATCTAAATTGTTATTTCCAGATGGCATAATTGTCTACATAGAATATCCAAGGCTGACCACAGTGACTCATGCTTATAATCCCAGCACTTTGGGAGGCTGAGACAGGAGAATCGCCTGAGCCCAGTAGTTAGAGGCTGCAGTGAGCTATGATTATGCCAGTGTACTCCCTCCCAGGCGGCAGGGTGAGACCCCATCTCTTAAAAAAAGAAGTCCAGAAAATCTGCAGATAGACTACTAGAACTAATATCCAGCAAGGTTGTTGAATATAAGATGAACACACAAAAATAGACAGACTCTTATTTACTGGTAACACTCAATTAGAAGAACCAAACTCCATTCACATGGTTGCAGCATGAGGATGTAAGTTGCTATCTAGTGTTCTGCATTTCATCTTGAAGGACTCCCTTCAGCATTTCTTGTAAGGCAAGTCTTCTAGCGACAGATTTTCCGTTTTTTTTTGTTTTAATCTGAGGATGTCTTCATTTCTCTATCATTATAATTTCAGTGTCATTTGGTTTTGTTGGACATCGAGGAAAGGCGTGTATGGCCACATGGTTTTGAACTAGAGTAACAGGTGCTGACAGTCTTTCTCCTGGCACTTGGAATATGTCATCTCGCTGCCTCTCCCTCCATGATGTCTGATGAGAAGTCAGCTGTTAGTATCACTGAGGTTCACTTGCACGTGGTATGTCACTTCTCCCTTTCTGTGTGCAAGATTCTTTGGTTCTAGCTCATTTTATTATGATGTGTCTAGGTGTGAATCCCTTTGGGTTCATGCTTGTGGAAGTTAATTGAGTTTCTTGTTTATGTAGATTAATGTTTTCAAATCAAATCTGCGAAGTCTTTGGCCATTATTTAAAAAATATTCTTTCTGCCCTTTCTCCGTGTCCTTTTCCTCTGAGACTCCCGCTGACGGGTGTGTTGGGACACCTGATGGTGCTGCACAGTCTCTTCGAAGCCCTGTTCATTTTCCTTCGCTTTTTTTCTGTTCCTCAAACTGGATAATCTCAGTTGATTTCATGTTCACTGGTTCTTTCTTCTGCTTGCTTAAATCTGCTGTTGAGCCCCTTTAATGAGTTTTTTATTTCACTTATACTTCTAAACTGTAGGACTTCTGTTTATATGTATAAAATTCTCTCTTTATGGATGATTATCTATTTGGTGAGACATCATTCTCCTTTCCTTTAATTCTTAATCATGATCTCTTTTTGTTTTTTGAGATGGAGTTTTGCTTTTGTTGCCCAGGCTGGAGTGCAGTGGTGTTAGCTCAGCTCACTGCAACCTCTGCCTCCCAGGTTCAAGCGATTCTCCTGCCTCAGCCACCCAAATAGTTGGGATTACAGGTGTGCACCACCACGCCCGGCTACTTTTGTATTTTTAGTAGAGACGGGGTTTCACCGTCTTGATCAGGTTGGTCTCAAACTCCTGACCTCAAGTGATCCACCCACCTCGGCCTCCCAAAGTGCTGGGATTACAGGTGTGAGCCACCGCGCCCGGCCATGACCTTCCTTAGTTCTCTGACCATATTTAAAATGGCTGAGGTGAAGTCTCTCTCTGGTAAGTTCGTTTCTGGACTTTGTGTTCTATTTGCCCCTCCAGGTCAGACCCACTGCCCACCTTTCCCGGCACCTGCGCAGGAGGCCAGCCTGTATGGCTTACATCGGCGGGTGCCTGGGCTCTCCCACTTCCCTTTGGGCTCAGCCCCTAGGGGTATTTGGGACAGGCAACAGGAGACTGGAGAGCGAGGGCGGGGTATGTGCCCATGTCCCCTGGCCAGTATCTGCTCCTCTGAAGGAGCCAGCAGCATGTGGGGCACCTCCTCCTTCCGGGTGCTGGCAGCCGCTGCTGGCCTTTATCCCTTGGCTCTGGCCCCTGCACTGTCCCTCGCGGCTCCCAGGCAACTTTGTGATGAATCCTTTTGTAATAACCCCTTTGTGAGGTATCCTGTTCGCCCCTGTATCTGTTTCCTGTTGGGGCTGTGACTGGTACAGAAGGGTGCACACCCACTTTTGCGTGTTGACGCCTCCAAGAAGGAAGGGAGGAAGATAAGGCAAGGGTGTGACAGGTGTCCATCAGCACAGGGCACCGCAGGTGCTCTAGAGACATTTCACCATACAAAGATGCATGCCGGCAAAGACGGATGATTGGCTTAGAGGTCCAAGCTTTTACTGTAGGCCTTTGAAGAATTCTCTTGAGAAGGGACAGTGTTTTGTGGCAGTAAAGATGAATATGCTGTTAAAGGAAGAAAAAATGACTCCTCTGGCAGATGGTAATGGCAGGAATCATCAACATCTTTAACCCACAGAGAGCTGCTGTCATTCTGTCACACAGGTACTCGGGGAGAAGCGGAGAGCTAGCCACAGCCAGGGCTCTGCCCGTGAAGGAAAAATGGCTTCAGCAAAAAGGGTAGGGGATGTGGGGTGCAGTTCTCTCCTCCCCCAGTCTACAGAGATGACTTGCAGGTAGATGTACCAGAGGTGAAGGCATCAATCTTGGTGTTTCACGTGATGGTCCCAGATGGAGTGAGGTGTGTTCCTGTTGGCCCTGCTGTCCTTGCTGGCTCCACAGAAAGGTCATGGAGACCCCAGCGAGGAAGGCTTCCAAAAAAGAAAGGGGGACATTTTGAGGGAGTTCATGCATGGTGGCAAATCCCGTAAAGAAGCCATTGCAGGCCGGGCGCGGTGGCTCAAGCCTGTAATCCCAGCACTTTGGGAGGCCAAGATGGGCGGATCACGAGGTCAGGAGATCGAGACCATCCTGGCTAACACGGTGAAACCCCGTCTCTACTAAAAATACAAAAAAATAGCTGGGCGAGGTG